>NC_080191.1:93296164-93596164 GCF_030028045.1 Hippopotamus amphibius kiboko | reverse complement strand
AGGTGGGTTGAATGAGGAGGGTGGGATTAACACATGCATTCTAATATGTATAAAGCAGACGATCCACAACCACCTACTACAAAGCACAGGGAGAGGTCGGCACCACCCTGGAGTAAGCTACGTGGGAAGAGAATGCGAAAGAGAATGGATGTGTATATATATACATACACGGAGAACTGAATCAAGGTGCTGCACAGCGAAAGTCAATACAGCATTGTAAATTCACTAGACACGGACAGAAATTAGAAACTCTATAAAAACCAAAATGATCGAGGTCCAGTACGTTCCTCTCAGGCCTCAGAGAGGTGTGCGGGTGTCACTTCCCTGGAGCGTGAGCAGGCTTGGGCACCAAAGTTGGAGTGTGGTCACAGTGAGGCAGGTCGGGGCGGGGGGGGGGGCGCACCAGAGAATTAACCCCTTTGGACCTGTGGTGCCTGGTCCCCTCCGGTTGGCAGCAGTCTCTCTAGATGTAGGTGTGCCCTCCTGCAGCTAAGCCAAGCCCACTGCAGCCAGAGGATGGTGGTCCGACATGCACAACAGCGTTCAAACATCACCTGGTGTCCAGGTCTCCTGCTGGTGGGGTTCCCGCCATTCACCTCCTTCCTTAGAGTCACCCCACTTGCCTCCGACAACACACTCATCAGGAGGGGTTTGCAGGGGGTGAGATGAATCGAGAGTGGGAAGGATAAGTGGGAGAAGGAGTGAGACACAAGCCCTTAGGTGTCTGTCCGGACACGTTCCACTCTAATTCATATTCGAAGAACACGCATGTGCGCAAGGTCTGCAATCCTGGGGAATCCGACCAGCTGTGGGAAAATGCTGCCGCCTTGTGGCCGCGTCCTGTAACTACAACGTTCCAAAGGGAGCTCAGCAGCCCTTCCTGTTCAAAAGGCCAGCGGGGTTGTAATTGACACCCCCGCTGCAAAAATGTCCTGGGGATAGGCACTGGAAAAGAGCCCGAAACAGGATCGACTTGCAACAGGCGGTTTCAAGAGCTAAATTGAATTCACCATGCGTGTTTTGTTTTCCTTTGTGTTGTTTTCTAAGAAAGGCCCAGGAAATATGCTCCACGACCATGCGAATGGGAGAAATGGAAATTGAAATGCCTTTGCGGTTTCACCTGGCAGCTGTTACGTTGCCAGTGTCAATACGTCTGGAAGCAATACCTTTGGGAGAGGGCCTGGAGAAAAGGGAAGCCTCCTAAGCCACTGGTGGTATTGCACCCTGGTAACAGGCACCACTGAAAACAATCAAGAGATTCCTGCCAAAGAAAAACAAAACCAGAGAGCCGGCCACATGATGTGGCAATCCACCTCCTGGCTGTCTTTGCGCAGTAAAGTATCAATTGGGGAGACCCGGGCTGGCCAGCGACCCCTGCACACCTATTGACAAGAGCCAAGACTTGAAAGTAAAAACACAGTGTCATGGTGTGTGATCCTTTTAACGTCATGTTGGAGTCTGTTGGCTAGTATCTTGTTGAGGATTTTTGCATCTAAGTTCATCGGTGATATTGCTCTCCAGTTTTCTTTTCTTGTAGTATCTTTGTCTGGTTTGGGGATCAGGTGGATGGCTTCGTACAATGAGTTTGGGAGTGTTCTTTCCTCTGCAGTGTTTTGGAAGCGTTTGCAGAGCCATGTGTACTTTAGAGAGACACGGGCTCCCCAGCTGGCACTAGCCACCTATTGACAACAGCCAAGTCTTGATAGTAAAAACACAATGTCCATCCCCAGATGAATGGAAAGTGAAGAGATGGTACACATAGAGCATGGAATACTGCTCAGCCATGAAACAGAATAAAATCCTGCCATTTCCAGCATCTTCGATAGATCCGGAGTACCCTGTACTCAGCATGCAACGTCCAACAGAGAAAGAGAAAATTCCAACGATAGCACGTATAGGTGGCATCTCAAAGTCGATACCAAGAAAGTAGAAAGCACAAACAGAGTCACAGATTTAGAACGCAAGTACAGGGTTTCGAGAGGGCAAAGGCATGCGGAGGTGGGTTGAATGAGGAGGGTGGGATTAACACATGCATTCTAATATGTATAAAGCAGACGATCCACAACCACCTACTACAAAGCACAGGGAGAGGTCGGCACCACCCTGGAGTAAGCTACGTGGGAAGAGAATGCGAAAGAGAATGGATGTGTATATATATACATACACGGAGAACTGAATCAAGGTGCTGCACAGCGAAAGTCAATACAGCATTGTAAATTCACTAGACACGGACAGAAATTAGAAACTCTATAAAAACCAAAATGATCGAGGTCCAGTACGTTCCTCTCAGGCCTCAGAGAGGTGTGCGGGTGTCACTTCCCTGGAGCGTGAGCAGGCTTGGGCACCAAAGTTGGAGTGTGGTCACAGTGAGGCAGGTCGGGGCGGGGGGGGGGCGCACCAGAGAATTAACCCCTTTGGACCTGTGGTGCCTGGTCCCCTCCGGTTGGCAGCAGTCTCTCTAGATGTAGGTGTGCCCTCCTGCAGCTAAGCCAAGCCCACTGCAGCCAGAGGATGGTGGTCCGACATGCACAACAGCGTTCAAACATCACCTGGTGTCCAGGTCTCCTGCTGGTGGGGTTCCCGCCATTCACCTCCTTCCTTAGAGTCACCCCACTTGCCTCCGACAACAGCCTCATCAGGAGGGGTTTGCAGGGGGTGAGATGAATCGAGAGTGGGAAGGATAAGTGGGAGAAGGAGTGAGACACAAGCCCTTAGGTGTCTGTCCGGACACGTTCCACTCTAATTCATATGCGAAGAACACGCATGTGCGCAAGGTCTGCGTTCCTGGGGAATCCGACCAGCTGTGGGAAAATGCTGCCGCCTTGTGGCCGCGTCCTGTAACTACAACGTTCCAAAGGGAGCTCAGCAGCCCTTCCTGTTCAAAAGGCCAGCGGGGTTGTAATTGACACCCCCGCTGCAAAAATGTCCTGGGGATAGGCACTGGAAAAGAGCCCGAAACAGGATCGACTTGCAACAGGCGGTTTCAAGAGCTAAATTGAATTCACCATGCGTGTTTTGTTTTCCTTTGTGTTGTTTTCTAAGAAAGGCCCAGGAAATATGCTCCATGACCATGCGAATGGGAGAAATGGAAATTGAAACGCCTTTGCGGTTTCACCTGGCAGCTGTTAGGATTGCCAATGTCAATATGTCTGGAAGCAATACCTTTGGGAGAGGGCCTGGAGAAAAGGGAAGCCTCCTAAGCCACTGGTGGTATTGCACCCTGGTAACAGGCACCACAGAAAACAATCAAGAGATTCCTGCCAAAGAAAAACAAAACCAGAGAGCCGGCCACATGATGTGGCAATCCACCTCCTGGCTGTCTTTGCGCAGTAAAGTATCAATTGGGGAGACCCGGGCTGGCCAGCGACCCCTGCACACCTATTGACAAGAGCCAAGACTTGAAAGTAAAAACACAGTGTCATGGTGTGTGATCCTTTTAATGTCATGTTGGAGTCTGTTGGCTAGTATCTTGTTGAGGATTTTTGCATCTAAGTTCATCGGTGATATTGCTCTCCAGTTTTCTTTTCTTGTAGTATCTTTGTCTGGTTTGGGGATCAGGTGGATGGCTTCGTACAATGAGTTTGGGAGTTTTCTTTCCTCTGCAGTGTTTTGGAAGCGTTTGCAGAGCCATGTGTACTTTAGAGAGACACGGGCTCCCCAGCTGGCACTAGCCACCTATTGACAACAGCCAAGTCTTGATAGTAAAAACACAATGTCCATCCCCAGATGAATGGAAAGTGAAGAGATGGTACACATAGAGCATGGAATACTGCTCAGCCATGAAACAGAATAAAATCCTGCCATTTCCAGCATCTTCAATAGATCCGGAGTACCCTGTACTCAGCATGCAACGTCCAACAGAGAAAGAGAAAATTCCAACGATAGCACATATAGGTGGCATCTCAAAGTCGATACCAAGAAAGTAGAAAGCACAAACAGAGTCACAGATTTAGAACGCAAGTACAGGGTTTCGAGAGGGCAAAGGCATGCGGAGGTGGGTTGAATGAGGAGGGTGGGATTAACACATGCATTCTAATATGTATAAAGCAGACGATCCACAACCACTTACTACAAAGCACAGGGAGAGGTCGGCACCACCCTGGAGTAAGCTACGTGGGAAGAGAATGCGAAAGAGAATGGATGTGTATATATATACATACACGGAGAACTGAATCAAGGTGCTGCACAGCGAAAGTCAATACAGCATTGTAAATTCACTAGACACGGACAGAAATTAGAAACTCTATAAAAACCAAAATGATCGAGGTCCAGTACGTTCCTCTCAGGCCTCAGAGAGGTGTGCGGGTGTCACTTCCCTGGAGCGTGAGCAGGCTTGGGCACCAAAGTTGGAGTGTGGTCACAGTGAGGCAGGTCGGGGCGGGGGGGTGCGCACCAGAAAATTAACCCCTTTGGACCTGTGGTGCCTGGTCCCCTCCGGTTGGCAGCAGTCTCTCTAGATGTAGGTGTGCCCTCCTGCAGCTAAGCCAAGCCCACTGCAGCCAGAGGATGGTGGTCCGACATGCACAACAGCGTTCAAACATCACCTGGTGTCCAGGTCTCCTGCTGGTGGGGTTCCCGCCATTCACCTCCTTCCTTAGAGTCACCCCACTTACCTCCGACAACACCCTCATCAGGAGGGGTTTGCAGGGGGTGAGATGAATCGAGAGTGGGAAGGATAAGTGGGAGAAGGAGTGAGACACAAGCCCTTAGGTGTCTGTCCGGACACGTTCCACTCTAATTCATATTCGAAGAACACGCATGTGTGCAAGGTCTGCGTTCCTGGGGAATCCGACCAGCTGTGGGAAAATGCTGCCGCCTTGTGGCCGCGTCCTGTAACTACAACGTTCCAAAGGGAGCTCAGCAGCCCTTCCTGTTCAAAAGGCCAGCGGGGTTGTAATTGACACCCCCGCTGCAAAAATGTCCTGGGGATAGGCACTGGAAAAGAGCCCGAAACAGGATCGACTTGCAACAGGCGGTTTCAAGAGCTAAATTGAATTCACCATGCGTGTTTTGTTTTCCTTTGTGTTGTTTTCTAAGAAAGGCCCAGGAAATATGCTCCATGACCATGCGAATGGGAGAAATGGAAATTGAAACGCCTTTGCGGTTTCACCTGGCAGCTGTTAGGATTGCCAATGTCAATATGTCTGGAAGCAATACCTTTGGGAGAGGGCCTGGAGAAAAGGGAAGCCTCCTAAGCCACTGGTGGTATTGCACCCTGGTAACAGGCACCACTGAAAACAATCAAGAGATTCCTGCCAAAGAAAAACAAAACCAGAGAGCCGGCCACATGATGTGGCAATCCACCTCCTGGCTGTCTTTGCGCAGTAAAGTATCAATTGGGGAGACCCGGGCTGGCCAGCGACCCCTGCACACCTATTGACAAGAGCCAAGACTTGAAAGTAAAAACACAGTGTCATGGTGTGTGATCCTTTTAATGTCATGTTGGAGTCTGTTGGCTAGTATCTTGTTGAGGATTTTTGCATCTAAGTTCATCGGTGATATTGCTCTCCAGTTTTCTTTTCTTGTAGTATCTTTGTCTGGTTTGGGGATCAGGTGGATGGCTTTGTACAATGAGTTTGGGAGTGTTCTTTCCTCTGCAGTGTTTTGGAAGCGTTTGCAGAGCCATGTGTACTTTAGAGAGACACGGGCTCCCCAGCTGGCACTAGCCACCTATTGACAACAGCCAAGTCTTAATAGTAAAAACACAATGTCCATCCCCAGATGAATGGAAAGTGAAGAGATGGTACACATAGAGCATGGAATACTGCTCAGCCATGAAACAGAATAAAATCCTGCCATTTCCAGCATCTTCGATAGATCCGGAGTACCCTGTACTCAGCATGCAACGTCCAACAGAGAAAGAGAAAATTCCAATGATAGCACGTATAGGTGGCATCTCAAAGTCGATACCAAGAAAGTAGAAAGCACAAACAGAGTCACAGATTTAGAACGCAAGTACAGGGTTTCGAGAGGGCAAAGGCATGCGGAGGTGGGTTGAATGAGGAGGGTGGGATTAACACATGCATTCTAATATGTATAAAGCAGACGATCCACAACCACTTACTACAAAGCACAGGGAGAGGTCGGCACCACCCTGGAGTAAGCTACGTGGGAAGAGAATGCGAAAGAGAATGGATGTGTATATATATACATACACGGAGAACTGAATCAAGGTGCTGCACAGCGAAAGTCAATACAGCATTGTAAATTCACTAGACACGGACAGAAATTAGAAACTCTATAAAAACCAAAATGATCGAGGTCCAGTACGTTCCTCTCAGGCCTCAGAGAGGTGTGCGGGTGTCACTTCCCTGGAGCGTGAGCAGGCTTGGGCACCAAAGTTGGAGTGTGGTCACAGTGAGGCAGGTCGGGGCGGGGGGGGGCGCACCAGAAAATTAACCCCTTTGGACCTGTGGTGCCTGGTCCCCTCCGGTTGGCAGCAGTCTCTCTAGATGTAGGTGTGCCCTCCTGCAGCTAAGCCAAGCCCACTGCAGCCAGAGGATGGTGGTCCGACATGCACAACAGCGTTCAAACATCACCTGGTGTCCAGGTCTCCTGCTGGTGGGGTTCCCGCCATTCACCTCCTTCCTTAGAGTCACCCCACTTGCCTCCGACAACACCCTCATCAGGAGGGGTTTGCAGGGGGTGAGATGAATCGAGAGTGGGAAGGATAAGTGGGAGAAGGAGTGAGACACAAGCCCTTAGGTGTCTGTCCGGACACGTTCCACTCTAATTCATATTCGAAGAACACGCATGTGCGCAAGGTCTGCGTTCCTGGGGAATCCGACCAGCTGTGGGAAAATGCTGCCGCCTTGTGGCCGCGTCCTGTAACTACAACGTTCCAAAGGGAGCTCAGCAGCCCTTCCTGTTCAAAAGGCCAGCGGGGTTGTAATTGACACCCCCGCTGCAAAAATGTCCTGGGGATAGGCACTGGAAAAGAGCCCGAAACAGGATCGACTTGCAACAGGCGGTTTCAAGAGCTAAATTGAATTCACCATGCGTGTTTTGTTTTCCTTTGTGTTGTTTTCTAAGAAAGGCCCAGGAAATATGCTCCATGACCATGCGAATGGGAGAAATGGAAATTGAAACGCCTTTGCGGTTTCACCTGGCAGCTGTTAGGATTGCCAGTGTCAATACGTCTGGAAGCAATACCTTTGGGAGAGGGCCTGGAGAAAAGGGAAGCCTCCTAAGCCACTGGTGGTATTGCACCCTGGTAGCAGGCACCACTGAAAACAATCAAGAGATTCCTGCCAAAGAAAAACAAAACCAGAGAGCCGGCCACATGATGTGGCAATCCAACTCCTGGCTCTCTTTGCACAGTAAAGTATCAATTGGGGAGACCCGGGCTGGCCAGCGACCCCTGCACACCTATTGACAAGAGCCAAGACTTGAAAGTAAAACCACAGTGTCATGGTGTGTGATCCTTTTAATGTCATGTTGCAGTCTGTTGGCTAGTATCTTGTTGAGGATTTTTGCATCTAAGTTCATCGGTGAGATTGCTCTCCAGTTTTCTTTTCTTGTAGTATCTTTGTCTGGTTTGGGGATCAGGTGGATGGCTTCGTACAATGAGTTTGGGAGTGTTCTTTCCTCTGCAGTGTTTTGGAAGCGTTTGCAGAGCCATGTGTACTTTAGAGAGACACAGGCTCCCCAGCTGGCACTAGCCACCTATTGACAACAGCCAAGTCTTGATAGTAAAAACACAATGTCCATCCCCAGATGAATGGAAAGTGAAGAGATGGTACACATAGAGCATGGAATACTGCTCAGCCATGAAACAGATTAAAATCCTGCCATTTCCAGCATCTTCAATAGATCCGGAGTACCCTGTACTCAGCATGCAACGTCCAACAGAGAAAGAGAAAATTCCAACGATAGCACGTATAGGTGGCATCTCAAAGTCGATACCAAGAAAGTAGAAAGCACAAACACAGTCACAGATTTAGAACGCAAGTACAGGGTTTCGAGAGGGCAAAGGCATGCGGAGGTGGGTTGAATGAGGAGGGTGGGATTAACACATGCATTCTAATATGTATAAAGCAGACGATCCACAACCACCTACTACAAAGCACAGGGAGAGGTCGGCACCACCCTGGAGTAAGCTACGTGGGAAGAGAATGCGAAAGAGAATGGATGTGTATATATATACATACACGGAGAACTGAATCAAGGTGCTGCACAGCGAAAGTCAATACAGCATTGTAAATTCACTAGACACGGACAGAAATTAGAAACTCTATAAAAACCAAAATGATCGAGGTCCAGTACGTTCCTCTCAGGCCTCAGAGAGGTGTGCGGGTGTCACTTCCCTGGAGCGTGAGCAGGCTTGGGCACCAAAGTTGGAGTGTGGTCACAGTGAGGCAGGTCGGGGCGGGGGGGTGCGCACCAGAAAATTAACCCCTTTGGACCTGTGGTGCCTGGTCCCCTCCGGTTGGCAGCAGTCTCTCTAGATGTAGGTGTGCCCTCCTGCAGCTAAGCCAAGCCCACTGCAGCCAGAGGATGGTGGTCCGACATGCACAACAGCGTTCAAACATCACCTGGTGTCCAGGTCTCCTGCTGGTGGGGTTCCCGCCATTCACCTCCTTCCTTAGAGTCACCCCACTTGCCTCCGACAACACCCTCATCAGGAGGGGTTTGCAGGGGGTGAGATGAATCGAGAGTGGGAAGGATAAGTGGGAGAAGGAGTGAGACACAAGCCCTTAGGTGTCTGTCCGGACACGTTCCACTCTAATTCATATTCGAAGAACACGCATGTGCGCAAGGTCTGCGTTCCTGGGGAATCCGACCAGCTGTGGGAAAATGCTGCCGCCTTGTGGCCGCGTCCTGTAACTACAACGTTCCAAAGGGAGCTCAGCAGCCCTTCCTGTTCAAAAGGCCAGCGGGGTTGTAATTGACACCCCCGCTGCAAAAATGTCCTGGGGATAGGCACTGGAAAAGAGCCCGAAACAGGATCGACTTGCAACAGGCGGTTTCAAGAGCTAAATTGAATTCACCATGCGTGTTTTGTTTTCCTTTGTGTTGTTTTCTAAGAAAGGCCCAGGAAATATGCTCCATGACCATGCGAATGGGAGAAATGGAAATTGAAACGCCTTTGCGGTTTCACCTGGCAGCTGTTAGGATTGCCAGTGTCAATACGTCTGGAAGCAATACCTTTGGGAGAGGGCCTGGAGAAAAGGGAAGCCTCCTAAGCCACTGGTGGTATTGCACCCTGGTAGCAGGCACCACTGAAAACAATCAAGAGATTCCTGCCAAAGAAAAACAAAACCAGAGAGCCGGCCACATGATGTGGCAATCCAACTCCTGGCTCTCTTTGCACAGTAAAGTATCAATTGGGGAGACCCGGGCTGGCCAGCGACCCCTGCACACCTATTGACAAGAGCCAAGACTTGAAAGTAAAACCACAGTGTCATGGTGTGTGATCCTTTTAATGTCATGTTGCAGTCTGTTGGCTAGTATCTTGTTGAGGATTTTTGCATCTAAGTTCATCGGTGAGATTGCTCTCCAGTTTTCTTTTCTTGTAGTATCTTTGTCTGGTTTGGGGATCAGGTGGATGGCTTCGTACAATGAGTTTGGGAGTGTTCTTTCCTCTGCAGTGTTTTGGAAGCGTTTGCAGAGCCATGTGTACTTTAGAGAGACACAGGCTCCCCAGCTGGCACTAGCCACCTATTGACAACAGCCAAGTCTTGATAGTAAAAACACAATGTCCATCCCCAGATGAATGGAAAGTGAAGAGATGGTACACATAGAGCATGGAATACTGCTCAGCCATGAAACAGATTAAAATCCTGCCATTTCCAGCATCTTCAATAGATCCGGAGTACCCTGTACTCAGCATGCAACGTCCAACAGAGAAAGAGAAAATTCCAACGATAGCACGTATAGGTGGCATCTCAAAGTCGATACCAAGAAAGTAGAAAGCACAAAGAGAGTCACAGATTTAGAACGCAAGTACAGGGTTTCGAGAGGGCAAAGGCATGCGGAGGTGGGTTGAATGAGGAGGGTGGGATTAACACATGCATTCTAATATGTATAAAGCAGACGATCCACAACCACCTACTACAAAGCACAGGGAGAGGTCGGCACCACCCTGGAGTAAGCTACGTGGGAAGAGAATGCGAAAGAGAATGGATGTGTATATATATACATACACGGAGAACTGAATCAAGGTGCTGCACAGCGAAAGTCAATACAGCATTGTAAATTCACTAGACACGGACAGAAATTAGAAACTCTATAAAAACCAAAATGATCGAGGTCCAGCACGTTCCTCTCAGGCCTCAGAGAGGTGTGCGGGTGTCACTTCCCTGGAGCGTGAGCAGGCTTGGGCACCAAAGTTGGAGTGTGGTCACAGTGAGGCAGGTCGGGGCGGGGGGGGGGCGCACCAGAGAATTAACCCCTTTGGACCAGTGGTGCCTGGTCCCCTCTGGTTGGCCGCAGTCTCTCTAGATGTAGGTGTGCCCTCCTGCAGCTAAGCCAAGCCCACTGCAGCCAGAGGATGGTGGTCCGACATGCACAACAGCGTTCAAACATCACCTGGTGTCCAGGTCTCCTGCTGGTGGGGTTCCCGCCATTCACCTCCTTCCTTAGAGTCACCCCACTTGCCTCCGACAACACCCTCATCAGGAGGGGTTTGCAGGGGGTGAGATGAATCGAGAGTGGGAAGGATAAGTGGGAGAAGGAGTGAGACACAAGCCCTTAGGTGTCTGTCCGGACACGTTCCAATCTAATTCATATTCGAAGAACACGCATGTGAGCAAGGTCTGCAATCCTGGGGAATCCGACCAGCTGTGGGAAAATGCTGCCGCCTTGTGGCCGCGTCCTGTAACTACAACGTTCCAAAGGGAGCTCAGCAGCCCTTCCTGTTCAAAAGGCCAGCGGGGTTGTAATTGACACCCCCGCTGCAAAAATGTCCTGGGGATAGGCACTGGAAAAGAGCCCAAAACAGGATCGACTTGCAACAGGCGGTTTCAAGAGGTAAGTTGAATTCACCATGCGTGTTTTGTTTTCCTTTGTGTTGTTTTCTAAGAAAGGCCCAGGAAATATGCTCCACGACCATGCGAATGGGAGAAATGGAAATTGAAACGCCTTTGCGGTTTCACCTGGCAGCTGTTAGGATTGCCAGTGTCAATACGTCTGGAAGCAATACCTTTGGGAGAGGGCCTGGAGAAAAGGGAAGCCTCCTAAGCCACTGGTGGTATTGCACCCTGGTAACAGGCACCACTGAAAACAATCAAGAGATTCCTGCCAAAGAAAAACAAAACCAGAGAGCCGGCCACATGATGTGGCAATCCACCTCCTGGCTGTCTTTGCGCAGTAAAGTATCAATTGGGGAGACCCGGGCTGGCCAGCGACCCCTGCACACCTATTGACAAGAGCCAAGACTTGAAAGTAAAAACACAGTGTCATGGTGTGTGATCCTCTTAATGTCATGTTGGACTCTGTTGGCTACTATCTTGTTGAGGATTTTTGCATCTAAGTTCATCGGTGAGATTGCTCTCCAGTTTTCTTTTCTTGTAGTATCTTTGTCTGGTTTGGGGATCAGGTGGATGGCTTCGTACAATGAGTTTGGGAGTGTTCTTTCCTCTGCAGTGTTTTGGAAGCGTTTGCAGAGCCATGTGTACTTTAGAGAGACACGGGCTCCCCAGCTGGCACTAGCCACCTATTGACAACAGCCAAGTCTTGATAGTAAAAACACAATGTCCATCCCCAGATGAATGGAAAGTGAAGAGATGGTACACATAGAGCATGGAATACTGCTCAGCCATGAGACAGAATAAAATCCTGCCATTTCCAGCATCTTCGATAGATCCGGAGTACCCTGTACTCAGCATGCAACGTCCAACAGAGAAAGAGAAAATTCCAACGATAGCACGTATAGGTGGCATCTCAAAGTCGATACCAAGAAAGTAGAAAGCACAAACACAGTCACAGATTTAGAACGCAAGTACAGGGTTTCGAGAGGGCAAAGGCATGCGGAGGTGGGTTGAATGAGGAGGGTGGGATTAACACATGCATTCTAATATGTATAAAGCAGACGATCCACAACCACCTACTACAAAGCACAGGGAGAGGTCGGCACCACCCTGGAGTAAGCTACGTGGGAAGAGAATGCGAAAGAGAATGGATGTGTATATATATACATACACGGAGAACTGAATCAAGGTGCTGCACAGCGAAAGTCAATACAGCATTGTAAATTCACTAGACACGGACAGAAATTAGAAACTCTATAAAAACCAAAATGATCGAGGTCCAGCACGTTCCTCTCAGGCCTCAGAGAGGTGTGCGGGTGTCACTTCCCTGGAGCGTGAGCAGGCTTGGGCACCAAAGTTGGAGTGTGGTCACAGTGAGGCAGGTCGGGGCGGGGGGGGGCGCACCAGAGAATTAACCCCTTTGGACCAGTGGTGCCTGGTCCCCTCTGGTTGGCAGCAGTCTCTCTAGATGTAGGTGTGCCCTCCTGCAGCTAAGCCAAGCCCACTGCAGCCAGAGGATGGTGGTCCGACATGCACAACAGCGTTCAAACATCACCTGGTGTCCAGGTCTCCTGCTGGTGGGGTTCCCGCCATTCACCTCCTTCCTTAGAGTCACCCCACTTGCCTCCGACAACACACTCATCAGGAGGGGTTTGCAGGGGGTGAGATGAATCGAGAGTGGGAAGGATAAGTGGGAGAAGGAGTGAGACACAAGCCCTTAGGTGTCTGTCCGGACACGTTCCAATCTAATTCATATTCGAAGAACACGCATGTGCGCAAGGTCTGCAATCCTGGGGAATCCGACCAGCTGTGGGAAAATGCTGCCGCCTTGTGGCCGCGTCCTGTAACTACAACGTTCCAAAGGGAGCTCAGCAGCCCTTCCTGTTCAAAAGGCCAGCGGGGTTGTAATTGACACCCCCGCTGCAAAAATGTCCTGGGGATAGGCACTGGAAAAGAGCCCAAAACAGGATCGACTTGCAACAGGCGGTTTCAAGAGGTAAGTTGAATTCACCATGCGTGTTTTGTTTTCCTTTGTGTTGTTTTCTAAGAAAGGCCCAGGAAATATGCTCCACGACCATGCGAATGGGAGAAATGGAAATTGAAACGCCTTTGCGGTTTCACCTGGCAGCTGTTAGGATTGCCAGTGTCAATACGTCTGGAAGCAATACCTTTGGGAGAGGGCCTGGAGAAAAGGGAAGCCTCCTAAGCCACTGGTGGTATTGCACCCTGGTAACAGGCACCACTGAAAACAATCAAGAGATTCCTGCCAAAGAAAAACAAAACCAGAGAGCCGGCCACATGATGTGGCAATCCACCTCCTGGCTGTCTTTGCGCAGTAAAGTATCAATTGGGGAGACCCGGGCTGGCCAGCGACCCCTGCACACCTATTGACAAGAGCCAAGACTTGAAAGTAAAAACACAGTGTCATGGTGTGTGATCCTCTTAATGTCATGTTGGACTCTGTTGGCTACTATCTTGTTGAGGATTTTTGCATCTAAGTTCATCGGTGAGATTGCTCTCCAGTTTTCTTTTCTTGTAGTATCTTTGTCTGGTTTGGGGATCAGGTGGATGGCTTCGTACAATGAGTTTGGGAGTGTTCTTTCCTCTGCAGTGTTTTGGAAGCGTTTGCAGAGCCATGTGTACTTTAGAGAGACACGGGCTCCCCAGCTGGCACTAGCCACCTATTGACAACAGCCAAGTCTTGATAGTAAAAACACAATGTCCATCCCCAGATGAATGGAAAGTGAAGAGATGGTACACATAGAGCATGGAATACTGCTCAGCCATGAGACAGAATAAAATCCTGCCATTTCGAGCATCTTCGATAGATCCGGAGTACCCTGTACTCAGCATGCAACGTCCAACAGAGAAAGAGAAAATTCCAACGATAGCACGTATAGGTGGCATCTCAAAGTCGATACCAAGAAAGTAGAAAGCACAAACACAGTCACAGATTTAGAACGCAAGTACAGGGTTTCGAGAGGGCAAAGGCATGTGGAGGTGGGTTGAATGAGGAGGGTGGGATTAACACATGCATTCTAATATGTATAAAGCAGACGATCCACAACCACCTACTACAAAGCACAGGGAGAGGTCGGCACCACCCTGGAGTAAGCTACGTGGGAAGAGAATGCGAAAGAGAATGGATGTGTATATATATACATACACGGAGAACTGAATCAAGGTGCTGCACAGCGAAAGTCAATACAGCATTGTAAATTCACTAGACACGGACAGAAATTAGAAACTCTATAAAAACCAAAATGATCGAGGTCCAGCACGTTCCTCTCAGGCCTCAGAGAGGTGTGCGGGTGTCACTTCCCTGGAGCGTGAGCAGGCTTGGGCACCAAAGTTGGAGTGTGGTCACAGTGAGGCAGGTCGGGGCGGGGGGGGGCGCACCAGAGAATTAACCCCTTTGGACCAGTGGTGCCTGGTCCCCTCTGGTTGGCAGCAGTCTCTCTAGATGTAGGTGTGCCCTCCTGCAGCTAAGCCAAGCCCACTGCAGCCAGAGGATGGTGGTCCGACATGCACAACAGCGTTCAAACATCACCTGGTGTCCAGGTCTCCTGCTGGTGGGGTTCCCGCCATTCACCTCCTTCCTTAGAGTCACCCCACTTGCCTCCGACAACACACTCATCAGGAGGGGTTTGCAGGGGGTGAGATGAATCGAGAGTGGGAAGGATAAGTGGGAGAAGGAGTGAGACACAAGCCCTTAGGTGTCTGTCCGGACACGTTCCAATCTAATTCATATTCGAAGAACACGCATGTGCGCAAGGTCTGCAATCCTGGGGAATCCGACCAGCTGTGGGAAAATGCTGCCGCCTTGTGGCCGCGTCCTGTAACTACAACGTTCCAAAGGGAGCTCAGCAGCCCTTCCTGTTCAAAAGGCCAGCGGGGTTGTAATTGACACCCCCGCTGCAAAAATGTCCTGGGGATAGGCACTGGAAAAGAGCCCAAAACAGGATCGACTTGCAACAGGCGGTTTCAAGAGGTAAATTGAATTCACCATGCGTGTTTTGTTTTCCTTTGTGTTGTTTTCTAAGAAAGGCCCAGGAAATATGCTCCATGACCATGCGAATGGGAGAAATGGAAATTGAAACGCCTTTGCGGTTTCACCTGGCAGCTGTTAGGATTGCCAGTGTCAATACGTCTGGAAACAATACCTTTGGGAGAGGGCCTGGAGAAAAGGGAAGCCTCCTAAGCCACTGGTGGTATTGCACCCTGGTAACAGGCACCACTGAAAACAATCAAGAGATTCCTGCCAAAGAAAAACAAAACCAGAGAGCCGGCCACATGATGTGGCAATCCACCTCCTGGCTGTCTTTGCGCAGTAAAGTATCAATTGGGGAGACCCGGGCTGGCCAGCGACCCCTGCACACCTATTGACAAGAGCCAAGACTTGAAAGTAAAAACACAGTGTCATGGTGTGTGATCGTTTTAATGTCATGTTGGACTCTGTTGGCTACTATCTTGTTGAGGATTTTTGCATCTAAGTTCATCGGTGAGATTGCTCTCCAGTTTTCTTTTCTTGTAGTATCTTTGTCTGGTTTGGGGATCAGGTGGATGGCTTTGTACAATGAGTTTGGGAGTGTTCTTTCCTCTGCAGTGTTTTGGAAGCGTTTGCAGAGCCATGTGTACTTTAGAGAGACACGGGCTCCCCAGCTGGCACTAGCCACCTATTGACAACAGCCAAGTCTTGATAGTAAAAACACAATGTCCATCCCCAGATGAATGGAAAGTGAAGAGATGGTACACATAGAGCATGGAATACTGCTCAGCCATGAGACAGAATAAAATCCTGCCATTTCCAGCATCTTCGATAGATCCGGAGTACGCTGTACTCAGCATGCAACGTCCAACAGAGAAAGAGAAAATTCCAACGATAGCACGTATAGGTGGCATCTCAAAGTCGATACCAAGAAAGTAGAAAGCACAAACACAGTCACAGATTTAGAACGCAAGTACAGGGTTTCGAGAGGGCAAAGGCATGCGGAGGTGGGTTGAATGAGGAGGGTGGGATTGACACATGCATTCTAATATGTATAAAGCAGACGATCCACAACCACCTACTACAAAGCACAGGGAGAGGTCGGCAACACCCTGGAGTAAGCTACGTGGGAAGAGAATGCGAAAGAGAATGGATGTGTATATATATACATACACGGAGAACTGAATCAAGCTGCTGCGCAGCGAAAGTCAATACAGCATTGTAAATTCACTAGACACGGACAGAAATTAGAAACTCTATAAAAACCAAAATGATCGAGGTCCAGTACGTTCCTCTCAGGCCTCAGAGAGGTGTGCGGGTGTCACTTCCCTGGAGCGTGAGCAGGCTTGGGCACCAAAGTTGGAGTGTGGTCACAGTGAGGCAGGTCGGGGCGGGGGGGGGGGCGCACCATAGAATTAACCCCTTTGGACCTGTGGTGCCTGGTCCCCTCTGGTTGGCAGCAGTCTCTCTAGATGTAGGTGTGCCCTCCTGCAGCTAAGCCAAGCCCACTGCAGCCAGAGGATGGTGGTCCGACATGCACAACAGCGTTCAAACATCACCTGGTGTCCAGGTCTCCTGCTGGTGGGGTTCCCGCCATTCACCTCCTTCCTTAGAGTCACCCCACTTGCCTCCGACAACACCCTCATCAGGAGGGGTTTGCAGGGGGTGAGATGAATCGAGAGTGGGAAGGATAAGTGGGAGAAGGAGTGAGACACAAGCCCTTAGGTGTCTGTCCGGACACGTTCCACTCTAATTCATATGCGAAGAACACGCATGTGCGCAAGGTCTGCGTTCCTGGGGAATCCGACCAGCTGTGGGAAAATGCTGCCGCCTTGTGGCCGCGTCCTGTAACTACAACGTTCCAAAGGGAGCTCAGCAGCCCTTCCTGTTCAAAAGGCCAGCGGGGTTGTAATTGACACCCCCGCTGCAAAAATGTCCTGGGGATAGGCACTGGAAAAGAGCCCGAAACAGGATCGACTTGCAACAGGCGGTTTCAAGAGCTAAATTGAATTCACAATGCGTGTTTTGTTTTCCTTTGTGTTGTTTTCTAAGAAAGGCCCAGGAAAGATGCTCCACGACCATGTGAATGGGAGAAATGGAAATTGAAACGCCTTTGCGGTTTCACCTGGCAGCTGTTAGGATTGCCAGTGTCAATACGTCTGGAAGCAATACCTTTGGGAGAGGGCCTGGAGAAAAGGGAAGCCTCCTAAGCCACTGGTGGTATTGCACCCTGGTAACAGGCACCACTGAAAACAATCAAGAGATTCCTGCCAAAGAAAAACAAAACCAGAGAGCCGGCCACATGATGTGGCAATCCACCTCCTGGCTGTCTTTGCGCAGTAAAGTATCAATTGGGGAGACCCGGGCTGGCCAGCGACCCCTGCACACCTATTGACAAGAGCCAAGACTTGAAAGTAAAAACACAGTGTCATGGTGTGTGATCGTTTTAATGTCATGTTGGACTCTGTTGGCTACTATCTTGTTGAGGATTTTTGCATCTAAGTTCATCGGTGATATTGCTCTCCAGTTTTCTTTTCTTGTAGTATCTTTGTCTGGTTTGGGGATCAGGTGGATGGCTTTGTACAATGAGTTTGGGAGTGTTCTTTCCTCTGCAGTGTTTTGGAAGCGTTTGCAGAGCCATGTGTACTTTAGAGAGACACGGGCTCCCCAGCTGGCACTAGCCACCTATTGACAACAGCCAAGTCTTGATAGTAAAAACACAATGTCCATCCCCAGATGAATGGAAAGTGAGGAGATGGTACACATAGAGCATGGAATACTGCTCAGCCATGAGACAGAATAAAATCCTGCCATTTCCAGCATCTTCGATAGATCCGGAGTACCCTGTACTCAGCATGCAACGTCCAACAGAGAAAGAGAAAATTCCAACGATAGCACGTATAGGTGGCATCTCAAAGTCGATACCAAGAAAGTAGAAAGCACAAACAGAGTCACAGATTTAGAACGCAAGTACAGGGTTTCGAGAGGGCAAAGGCATGCGGAGGTGGGTTGAATGAGGAGGGTGGGATTAACACATGCATTCTAATATGTATAAAGCAGACGATCCACAACCACCTACTACAAAGCACAGGGAGAGGTCGGCAACACCCTGGAGTAAGCTACGTGGGAAGAGAATGCGAAAGAGAATGGATGTGTATATATATACATACACGGAGAACTGAATCAAGCTGCTGCGCAGCGAAAGTCAATACAGCATTGTAAATTCACTAGACACGGACAGAAATTAGAAACTCTATAAAAACCAAAATGATCGAGGTCCAGTACGTTCCTCTCAGGCCTCAGAGAGGTGTGCGGGTGTCACTTCCCTGGAGCGTGAGCAGGCTTGGGCACCAAAGTTGGAGTGTGGTCACAATGAGGCAGGTCGGGGCGGGGGGGGGGCGCACCAGAGAATTAACCCCTTTGGACCTGTGGTGCCTGGTCCCCTCTGGTTGGCAGCAGTCTCTCTAGATGTAGGTGTGCCCTCCTGCAGCTAAGCCAAGCCCACTGCAGCCAGAGGATGGTGGTCCGACATGCACAACAGCGTTCAAACATCACCTGGTGTCCAGGTCTCCTGCTGGTGGGGTTCCCGCCATTCACCTCCTTCCTTAGAGTCACCCCACTTGCCTCCGACAACACCCTCATCAGGAGGGGTTTGCAGGGGGTGAGATGAATCGAGAGTGGGAAGGATAAGTGGGAGAAGGAGTGAGACACAAGCCCTTAGGTGTCTGTCCGGACACGTTCCACTCTAATTCATATGCGAAGAACACGCATGTGCGCAAGGTCTGCAATCCTGGGGAATCCGACCAGCTGTGGGAAAATGCTGCCGCCTTGTGGCCGCGTCCTGTAACTACAACGTTCCAAAGGGAGCTCAGCAGCCCTTCCTGTTCAAAAGGCCAGCGGGGTTGTAATTGACACCCCCGCTGCAAAAATGTCCTGGGGATAGGCACTGGAAAAGAGCCCGAAACAGGATCGACTTGCAACAGGCGGTTTCAAGAGGTAAATTGAATTCACCATGCGTGTTTTGTTTTCCTTTGTGTTGTTTTCTAAGAAAGGCCCAGGAAAGATGCTCCACGACCATGCGAATGGGAGAAATGGAAATTGAAACGCCTTTGCGGTTTCACCTGGCAGCTGTTAGGATTGCCAGTGTCAATACGTCTGGAAGCAATACCTTTGGGAGAGGGCCTGGAGAAAAGGGAAGCCTCCTAAGCCACTGGTGGTATTGCACCCTGGTAACAGGCACCACTGAAAACAATCAAGAGATTCCTGCCAAAGAAAAACAAAACCAGAGAGCCGGCCACATGATGTGGCAATCCACCTCCTGGCTGTCTTTGCGCAGTAAAGTATCAATTGGGGAGACCCGGGCTGGCCAGCGACCCCTGCACACCTATTGACAAGAGCCAAGACTTGAAAGTAAAAACACAGTGTCATGGTGTGTGATCCTTTTAACGTCATGTTGGAGTCTGTTGGCTAGTATCTTGTTGAGGATTTTTGCATCTAAGTTCATCGGTGAGATTGCTCTCCAGTTTTCTTTTCTTGTAGTATCTTTGTCTGGTTTGGGGATCAGGTGGATGGCTTCGTACAATGAGTTTGGGAGTGTTCTTTCCTCTGCAGTGTTTTGGAAGCGTTTGCAGAGCCATGTGTACTTTAGAGAGACACGGGCTCCCCAGCTGGCACTAGCCACCTATTGACAACAGCCAAGTCTTGATAGTAAAAACACAATGTCCATCCCCAGATGAATGGAAAGTGAAGAGATGGTACACATAGAGCATGGAATACTGCTCAGCCATGAAACAGAATAAAATCCTGCCATTTCCAGCATCTTCGATAGATCCGGAGTACCCTGTACTCAGCATGCAACGTCCAACAGAGAAAGAGAAAATTCCAACGATAGCACGTATAGGTGGCATCTCAAAGTCGATACCAAGAAAGTAGAAAGCACAAACAGAGTCACAGATTTAGAACGCAAGTACAGGGTTTCGAGAGGGCAAAGGCATGCGGAGGTGGGTTGAATGAGGAGGGTGGGATTAACACATGCATTCTAATATGTATAAAGCAGACGATCCACAACCACCTACTACAAAGCACAGGGAGAGGTCGGCACCACCCTGGAGTAAGCTACGTGGGAAGAGAATGCGAAAGAGAATGGATGTGTATATATATACATACACGGAGAACTGAATCAAGGTGCTGCACAGCGAAAGTCAATACAGCATTGTAAATTCACTAGACACGGACAGAAATTAGAAACTCTATAAAAACCAAAATGATCGAGGTCCAGTACGTTCCTCTCAGGCCTCAGAGAGGTGTGCGGGTGTCACTTCCCTGGAGCGTGAGCAGGCTTGGGCACCAAAGTTGGAGTGTGGTCACAGTGAGGCAGGTCGGGGCGGGGGGGGGGGCGCACCAGAGAATTAACCCCTTTGGACCTGTGGTGCCTGGTCCCCTCCGGTTGGCAGCAGTCTCTCTAGATGTAGGTGTGCCCTCCTGCAGCTAAGCCAAGCCCACTGCAGCCAGAGGATGGTGGTCCGACATGCACAACAGCGTTCAAACATCACCTGGTGTCCAGGTCTCCTGCTGGTGGGGTTCCCGCCATTCACCTCCTTCCTTAGAGTCACCCCACTTGCCTCCGACAACACCCTCATCAGGAGGGGTTTGCAGGGGGTGAGATGAATCGAGAGTGGGAAGGATAAGTGGGAGAAGGAGTGAGACACAAGCCCTTAGGTGTCTGTCCGGACACGTTCCACTCTAATTCATATTCGAAGAACACGCATGTGCGCAAGGTCTGCGTTCCTGGGGAATCCGACCAGCTGTGGGAAAATGCTGCCGCCTTGTGGCCGCGTCCTGTAACTACAACGTTCCAAAGGGAGCTCAGCAGCCCTTCCTGTTCAAAAGGCCAGCGGGGTTGTAATTGACACCCCCGCTGCAAAAATGTCCTGGGGATAGGCACTGGAAAAGAGCCCGAAACAGGATCGACTTGCAACAGGCGGTTTCAAGAGCTAAATTGAATTCACCATGCGTGTTTTGTTTTCCTTTGTGTTGTTTTCTAAGAAAGGCCCAGGAAATATGCTCCATGACCATGCGAATGGGAGAAATGGAAATTGAAACGCCTTTGCGGTTTCACCTGGCAGCTGTTAGGATTGCCAGTGTCAATACGTCTGGAAGCAATACCTTTGGGAGAGGGCCTGGAGAAAAGGGAAGCCTCCTAAGCCACTGGTGGTATTGCACCCTGGTAACAGGCACCACTGAAAACAATCAAGAGATTCCTGCCAAAGAAAAACAAAACCAGAGAGCCGGCCACATGATGTGGCAATCCACCTCCTGGCTGTCTTTGCGCAGTAAAGTATCAATTGGGGAGACCCGGGCTGGCCAGCGACCCCTGCACACCTATTGACAAGAGCCAAGACTTGAAAGTAAAAACACAGTGTCATGGTGTGTGATCGTTTTAATGTCATGTTGGACTCTGTTGGCTACTATCTTGTTGAGGATTTTTGCATCTAAGTTCATCGGTGAGATTGCTCTCCAGTTTTCTTTTCTTGTAGTATCTTTGTCTGGTTTGGGGATCAGGTGGATGGCTTTGTACAATGAGTTTGGGAGTGTTCTTTCCTCTGCAGTGTTTTGGAAGCGTTTGCAGAGCCATGTGTACTTTAGAGAGACACGGGCTCCCCAGCTGGCACTAGCCACCTATTGACAACAGCCAAGTCTTGATAGTAAAAACACAATGTCCATCCCCAGATGAATGGAAAGTGAAGAGATGGTACACATAGAGCATGGAATACTGCTCAGCCATGAGACAGAATAAAATCCTGCCATTTCCAGCATCTTCGATAGATCCGGAGTACGCTGTACTCAGCATGCAACGTCCAACAGAGAAAGAGAAAATTCCAACGATAGCACGTATAGGTGGCATCTCAAAGTCGATACCAAGAAAGTAGAAAGCACAAACACAGTCACAGATTTAGAACGCAAGTACAGGGTTTCGAGAGGGCAAAGGCATGCGGAGGTGGGTTGAATGAGGAGGGTGGGATTGACACATGCATTCTAATATGTATAAAGCAGACGATCCACAACCACCTACTACAAAGCACAGGGAGAGGTCGGCAACACCCTGGAGTAAGCTACGTGGGAAGA
This sequence comes from Hippopotamus amphibius kiboko, assembly GCF_030028045.1. NCBI lineage: Eukaryota > Metazoa > Chordata > Mammalia > Artiodactyla > Hippopotamidae > Hippopotamus > Hippopotamus amphibius. The sequence goes on along the minus strand of NC_080191.1, from coordinate 93,574,081 downwards.
GAATGCGAAAGAGAATGGATGTGTATATATATACATACACGGAGAACTGAATCAAGCTGCTGCGCAGCGAAAGTCAATACAGCATTGTAAATTCACTAGACACGGACAGAAATTAGAAACTCTATAAAAACCAAAATGATCGAGGTCCAGTACGTTCCTCTCAGGCCTCAGAGAGGTGTGCGGGTGTCACTTCCCTGGAGCGTGAGCAGGCTTGGGCACCAAAGTTGGAGTGTGGTCACAGTGAGGCAGGTCGGGGCGGGGGGGGGGGGCGCACCAGAGAATTAACCCCTTTGGACCTGTGGTGCCTGGTCCCCTCTGGTTGGCAGCAGTCTCTCTAGATGTAGGTGTGCCCTCCTGCAGCTAAGCCAAGCCCACTGCAGCCAGAGGATGGTGGTCCGACATGCACAACAGCGTTCAAACATCACCTGGTGTCCAGGTCTCCTGCTGGTGGGGTTCCCGCCATTCACCTCCTTCCTTAGAGTCACCCCACTTGCCTCCGACAACACCCTCATCAGGAGGGGTTTGCAGGGGGTGAGATGAATCGAGAGTGGGAAGGATAAGTGGGAGAAGGAGTGAGACACAAGCCCTTAGGTGTCTGTCCGGACACGTTCCACTCTAATTCATATGCGAAGAACACGCATGTGCGCAAGGTCTGCGTTCCTGGGGAATCCGACCAGCTGTGGGAAAATGCTGCCGCCTTGTGGCCGCGTCCTGTAACTACAACGTTCCAAAGGGAGCTCAGCAGCCCTTCCTGTTCAAAAGGCCAGCGGGGTTGTAATTGACACCCCCGCTGCAAAAATGTCCTGGGGATAGGCACTGGAAAAGAGCCCGAAACAGGATCGACTTGCAACAGGCGGTTTCAAGAGGTAAATTGAATTCACCATGCGTGTTTTGTTTTCCTTTGTGTTGTTTTCTAAGAAAGGCCCAGGAAAGATGCTCCACGACCATGCGAATGGGAGAAATGGAAATTGAAACGCCTTTGCGGTTTCACCTGGCAGCTGTTAGGATTGCCAGTGTCAATACGTCTGGAAGCAATACCTTTGGGAGAGGGCCTGGAGAAAAGGGAAGCCTCCTAAGCCACTGGTGGTATTGCACCCTGGTAACAGGCACCACTGAAAACAATCAAGAGATTCCTGCCAAAGAAAAACAAAACCAGAGAGCCGGCCACATGATGTGGCAATCCACCTCCTGGCTGTCTTTGCGCAGTAAAGTATCAATTGGGGAGACCCGGGCTGGCCAGCGACCCCTGCACACCTATTGACAAGAGCCAAGACTTGAAAGTAAAAACACAGTGTCATGGTGTGTGATCCTTTTAACGTCATGTTGGAGTCTGTTGGCTAGTATCTTGTTGAGGATTTTTGCATCTAAGTTCATCAGTGAGATTGCTCTCCAGTTTTCTTTTCTTGTAGTATCTTTGTCTGGTTTGGGGATCAGGTGGATGGCTTCGTACAATGAGTTTGGGAGTGTTCTTTCCTCTGCAGTGTTTTGGAAGCGTTTGCAGAGCCATGTGTACTTTAGAGAGACACGGGCTCCCCAGCTGGCACTAGCCACCTATTGACAACAGCCAAGTCTTGATAGTAAAAACACAATGTCCATCCCCAGATGAATGGAAAGTGAAGAGATGGTACACATAGAGCATGGAATACTGCTCAGCCATGAAACAGAATAAAATCCTGCCATTTCCAGCATCTTCGATAGATCCGGAGTACCCTGTACTCAGCATGCAACGTCCAACAGAGAAAGAGAAAATTCCAACGATAGCACGTATAGGTGGCATCTCAAAGTCGATACCAAGAAAGTAGAAAGCACAAACAGAGTCACAGATTTAGAACGCAAGTACAGGGTTTCGAGAGGGCAAAGGCATGCGGAGGTGGGTTGAATGAGGAGGGTGGGATTAACACATGCATTCTAATATGTATAAAGCAGACGATCCACAACCACCTACTACAAAGCACAGGGAGAGGTCGGCACCACCCTGGAGTAAGCTACGTGGGAAGAGAATGCGAAAGAGAATGGATGTGTATATATATACATACACGGAGAACTGAATCAAGGTGCTGCACAGCGAAAGTCAATACAGCATTGTAAATTCACTAGACACGGACAGAAATTAGAAACTCTATAAAAACCAAAATGATCGAGGTCCAGTACGTTCCTCTCAGGCCTCAGAGAGGTGTGCGGGTGTCACTTCCCTGGAGCGTGAGCAGGCTTGGGCACCAAAGTTGGAGTGTGGTCACAGTGAGGCAGGTCGGGGCGGGGGGGGGGGCGCACCAGAGAATTAACCCCTTTGGACCTGTGGTGCCTGGTCCCCTCCGGTTGGCAGCAGTCTCTCTAGATGTAGGTGTGCCCTCCTGCAGCTAAGCCAAGCCCACTGCAGCCAGAGGATGGTGGTCCGACATGCACAACAGCGTTCAAACATCACCTGGTGTCCAGGTCTCCTGCTGGTGGGGTTCCCGCCATTCACCTCCTTCCTTAGAGTCACCCCACTTGCCTCCGACAACACCCTCATCAGGAGGGGTTTGCAGGGGGTGAGATGAATCGAGAGTGGGAAGGATAAGTGGGAGAAGGAGTGAGACACAAGCCCTTAGGTGTCTGTCCGGACACGTTCCACTCTAATTCATATTCGAAGAACACGCATGTGCGCAAGGTCTGCGTTCCTGGGGAATCCGACCAGCTGTGGGAAAATGCTGCCGCCTTGTGGCCGCGTCCTGTAACTACAACGTTCCAAAGGGAGCTCAGCAGCCCTTCCTGTTCAAAAGGCCAGCGGGGTTGTAATTGACACCCCCGCTGCAAAAATGTCCTGGGGATAGGCACTGGAAAAGAGCCCGAAACAGGATCGACTTGCAACAGGCGGTTTCAAGAGCTAAATTGAATTCACCATGCGTGTTTTGTTTTCCTTTGTGTTGTTTTCTAAGAAAGGCCCAGGAAATATGCTCCATGACCATGCGAATGGGAGAAATGGAAATTGAAACGCCTTTGCGGTTTCACCTGGCAGCTGTTAGGATTGCCAGTGTCAATACGTCTGGAAGCAATACCTTTGGGAGAGGGCCTGGAGAAAAGGGAAGCCTCCTAAGCCACTGGTGGTATTGCACCCTGGTAACAGGCACCACTGAAAACAATCAAGAGATTCCTGCCAAAGAAAAACAAAACCAGAGAGCCGGCCACATGATGTGGCAATCCACCTCCTGGCTGTCTTTGCGCAGTAAAGTATCAATTGGGGAGACCCGGGCTGGCCAGCGACCCCTGCACACCTATTGACAAGAGCCAAGACTTGAAAGTAAAAACACAGTGTCATGGTGTGTGATCCTTTTAATGTCATGTTGCAGTCTGTTGGCTAGTATCTTGTTGAGGATTTTTGCATCTAAGTTCATCGGTGAGATTGCTCTCCAGTTTTCTTTTCTTGTAGTATCTTTGTCTGGTTTGGGGATCAGGTGGATGGCTTCGTACAATGAGTTTGGGAGTGTTCTTTCCTCTGCAGTGTTTTGGAAGCGTTTGCAGAGCCATGTGTACTTTAGAGAGACACAGGCTCCCCAGCTGGCACTAGCCACCTATTGACAACAGCCAAGTCTTGATAGTAAAAACACAATGTCCATCCCCAGATGAATGGAAAGTGAAGAGATGGTACACATAGAGCATGGAATACTGCTCAGCCATGAAACAGAATAAAATCCTGCCATTTCGAGCATCTTCGATAGATCCGGAGTACCCTGTACTCAGCATGCAACGTCCAACAGAGAAAGAGAAAATTCCAACGATAGCACGTATAGGTGGCATCTCAAAGTCGATACCAAGAAAGTAGAAAGCACAAACACAGTCACAGATTTAGAACGCAAGTACAGGGTTTCGAGAGGGCAAAGGCATGCGGAGGTGGGTTGAATGAGGAGGGTGGGATTAACACATGCATTCTAATATGTATAAAGCAGACGATCCACAACCACCTACTACAAAGCACAGGGAGAGGTCAGCACCACCCTGGAGTAAGCTACGTGGGAAGAGAATGCGAAAGAGAATGGATGTGTATATATATACATACACGGAGAACTGAATCAAGGTGCTGCACAGCGAAAGTCAATACAGCATTGTAAATTCACTAGACACGGACAGAAATTAGAAACTCTATAAAAACCAAAATGATCGAGGTCCAGCACGTTCCTCTCAGGCCTCAGAGAGGTGTGCGGGTGTCACTTCCCTGGAGCGTGAGCAGGCTTGGGCACCAAAGTTGGAGTGTGGTCACAGTGAGGCAGGTCGGGGCGGGGGGGGGCGCACCAGAGAATTAACCCCTTTGGACCTGTGGTGCCTGGTCCCCTCTGGTTGGCAGCAGTCTCTCTAGATGTAGGTGTGCCCTCCTGCAGCTAAGCCAAGCCCACTGCAGCCAGAGGATGGTGGTCCGACATGCACAACAGCGTTCAAACATCACCTGGTGTCCAGGTCTCCTGCTGGTGGGGTTCCCGCCATTCACCTCCTTCCTTAGAGTCACCCCACTTGCCTCCGACAACACACTCATCAGGAGGGGTTTGCAGGGGGTGAGATGAATCGAGAGTGGGAAGGATAAGTGGGAGAAGGAGTGAGACACAAGCCCTTAGGTGTCTGTCCGGACACGTTCCAATCTAATTCATATTCGAAGAACACGCATGTGCGCAAGGTCTGCAATCCTGGGGAATCCGACCAGCTGTGGGAAAATGCTGCCGCCTTGTGGCCGCGTCCTGTAACTACAACGTTCCAAAGGGAGCTCAGCAGCCCTTCCTGTTCAAAAGGCCAGCGGGGTTGTAATTGACACCCCCGCTGCAAAAATGTCCTGGGGATAGGCACTGGAAAAGAGCCCAAAACAGGATCGACTTGCAACAGGCGGTTTCAAGAGGTAAATTGAATTCACCATGCGTGTTTTGTTTTCCTTTGTGTTGTTTTCTAAGAAAGGCCCAGGAAATATGCTCCATGACCATGCGAATGGGAGAAATGGAAATTGAAACGCCTTTGCGGTTTCACCTGGCAGCTGTTAGGATTGCCAGTGTCAATACGTCTGGAAGCAATACCTTTGGGAGAGGGCCTGGAGAAAAGGGAAGCCTCCTAAGCCACTGGTGGTATTGCACCCTGGTAACAGGCACCACTGAAAACAATCAAGAGATTCCTGCCAAAGAAAAACAAAACCAGAGAGCCGGCCACATGATGTGGCAATCCACCTCCTGGCTGTCTTTGCGCAGTAAAGTATCAATTGGGGAGACCCGGGCTGGCCAGCGACCCCTGCACACCTATTGACAAGAGCCAAGACTTGAAAGTAAAAACACAGTGTCATGGTGTGTGATCGTTTTAATGTCATGTTGGACTCTGTTGGCTACTATCTTGTTGAGGATTTTTGCATCTAAGTTCATCGGTGAGATTGCTCTCCAGTTTTCTTTTCTTGTAGTATCTTTGTCTGGTTTGGGGATCAGGTGGATGGCTTTGTACAATGAGTTTGGGAGTGTTCTTTCCTCTGCAGTGTTTTGGAAGCGTTTGCAGAGCCATGTGTACTTTAGAGAGACACGGGCTCCCCAGCTGGCACTAGCCACCTATTGACAACAGCCAAGTCTTGATAGTAAAAACACAATGTCCATCCCCAGATGAATGGAAAGTGAAGAGATGGTACACATAGAGCATGGAATACTGCTCAGCCATGAGACAGAATAAAATCCTGCCATTTCCAGCATCTTCGATAGATCCGGAGTACGCTGTACTCAGCATGCAACGTCCAACAGAGAAAGAGAAAATTCCAACGATAGCACGTATAGGTGGCATCTCAAAGTCGATACCAAGAAAGTAGAAAGCACAAACACAGTCACAGATTTAGAACGCAAGTACAGGGTTTCGAGAGGGCAAAGGCATGCGGAGGTGGGTTGAATGAGGAGGGTGGGATTGACACATGCATTCTAATATGTATAAAGCAGACGATCCACAACCACCTACTACAAAGCACAGGGAGAGGTCGGCAACACCCTGGAGTAAGCTACGTGGGAAGAGAATGCGAAAGAGAATGGATGTGTATATATATACATACACGGAGAACTGAATCAAGCTGCTGCGCAGCGAAAGTCAATACAGCATTGTAAATTCACTAGACACGGACAGAAATTAGAAACTCTATAAAAACCAAAATGATCAAGGTCCAGTACGTTCCTCTCAGGCCTCAGAGAGGTGTGCGGGTGTCACTTCCCTGGAGCGTGAGCAGGCTTGGGCACCAAAGTTGGAGTGTGGTCACAGTGAGGCAGGTCGGGGCGGGGGGGGGGGCGCACCAGAGAATTAACCCCTTTGGACCTGTGGTGCCTGGTCCCCTCTGGTTGGCAGCAGTCTCTCTAGATGTAGGTGTGCCCTCCTGCAGCTAAGCCAAGCCCACTGCAGCCAGAGGATGGTGGTCCGACATGCACAACAGCGTTCAAACATCACCTGGTGTCCAGGTCTCCTGCTGGTGGGGTTCCCGCCATTCACCTCCTTCCTTAGAGTCACCCCACTTGCCTCCGACAACACCCTCATCAGGAGGGGTTTGCAGGGGGTGAGATGAATCGAGAGTGGGAAGGATAAGTGGGAGAAGGAGTGAGACACAAGCCCTTAGGTGTCTGTCCGGACACGTTCCACTCTAATTCATATGCGAAGAACACGCATGTGCGCAAGGTCTGCGTTCCTGGGGAATCCGACCAGCTGTGGGAAAATGCTGCCGCCTTGTGGCCGCGTCCTGTAACTACAACGTTCCAAAGGGAGCTCAGCAGCCCTTCCTGTTCAAAAGGCCAGCGGGGTTGTAATTGACACCCCCGCTGCAAAAATGTCCTGGGGATAGGCACTGGAAAAGAGCCCGAAACAGGATCGACTTGCAACAGGCGGTTTCAAGAGCTAAATTGAATTCACCATGCGTGTTTTGTTTTCCTTTGTGTTGTTTTCTAAGAAAGGCCCAGGAAAGATGCTCCACGACCATGCGAATGGGAGAAATGGAAATTGAAACGCCTTTGCGGTTTCACCTGGCAGCTGTTAGGATTGCCAGTGTCAATACGTCTGGAAGCAATACCTTTGGGAGAGGGCCTGGAGAAAAGGGAAGCCTCCTAAGCCACTGGTGGTATTGCACCCTGGTAACAGGCACCACTGAAAACAATCAAGAGATTCCTGCCAAAGAAAAACAAAACCAGAGAGCCGGCCACATGATGTGGCAATCCACCTCCTGGCTGTCTTTGCGCAGTAAAGTATCAATTGGGGAGACCCGGGCTGGCCAGCGACCCCTGCACACCTATTGACAAGAGCCAAGACTTGAAAGTAAAAACACAGTGTCATGGTGTGTGATCGTTTTAATGTCATGTTGGACTCTGTTGGCTACTATCTTGTTGAGGATTTTTGCATCTAAGTTCATCGGTGAGATTGCTCTCCAGTTTTCTTTTCTTGTAGTATCTTTGTCTGGTTTGGGGATCAGGTGGATGGCTTTGTACAATGAGTTTGGGAGTGTTCTTTCCTCTGCAGTGTTTTGGAAGCGTTTGCAGAGCCATGTGTACTTTAGAGAGACACGGGCTCCCCAGCTGGCACTAGCCACCTATTGACAACAGCCAAGTCTTGATAGTAAAAACACAATGTCCATCCCCAGATGAATGGAAAGTGAAGAGATGGTACACATAGAGCATGGAATACTGCTCAGCCATGAGACAGAATAAAATCCTGCCATTTCCAGCATCTTCGATAGATCCGGAGTACCCTGTACTCAGCATGCAACGTCCAACAGAGAAAGAGAAAATTCCAACGATAGCACGTATAGGTGGCATCTCAAAGTCGATACCAAGAAAGTAGAAAGCACAAACAGAGTCACAGATTTAGAACGCAAGTACAGGGTTTCGAGAGGGCAAAGGCATGCGGAGGTGGGTTGAATGAGGAGGGTGGGATTAACACATGCATTCTAATATGTATAAAGCAGACGATCCACAACCACCTACTACAAAGCACAGGGAGAGGTCGGCAACACCCTGGAGTAAGCTACGTGGGAAGAGAATGCGAAAGAGAATGGATGTGTATATATATACATACACGGAGAACTGAATCAAGGTGCTGCGCAGCGAAAGTCAATACAGCATTGTAAATTCACTAGACACGGACAGAAATTAGAAACTCTATAAAAACCAAAATGATCGAGGTCCAGTACGTTCCTCTCAGGCCTCAGAGAGGTGTGCGGGTGTCACTTCCCTGGAGCGTGAGCAGGCTTGGGCACCAAAGTTGGAGTGTGGTCACAGTGAGGCAGGTCGGGGCGGGGGGGGGGCGCACCAGAGAATTAACCCCTTTGGACCTGTGGTGCCTGGTCCCCTCTGGTTGGCAGCAGTCTCTCTAGATGTAGGTGTGCCCTCCTGCAGCTAAGCCAAGCCCACTGCAGCCAGAGGATGGTGGTCCGACATGCACAACAGCGTTCAAACATCACCTGGTGTCCAGGTCTCCTGCTGGTGGGGTTCCCGCCATTCACCTCCTTCCTTAGAGTCACCCCACTTGCCTCCGACAACACCCTCATCAGGAGGGGTTTGCAGGGGGTGAGATGAATCGAGAGTGGGAAGGATAAGTGGGAGAAGGAGTGAGACACAAGCCCTTAGGTGTCTGTCCGGACACGTTCCACTCTAATTCATATGCGAAGAACACGCATGTGCGCAAGGTCTGCAATCCTGGGGAATCCGACCAGCTGTGGGAAAATGCTGCCGCCTTGTGGCCGCGTCCTGTAACTACAACGTTCCAAAGGGAGCTCAGCAGCCCTTCCTGTTCAAAAGGCCAGCGGGGTTGTAATTGACACCCCCGCTGCAAAAATGTCCTGGGGATAGGCACTGGAAAAGAGCCCGAAACAGGATCGACTTGCAACAGGCGGTTTCAAGAGGTAAATTGAATTCACCATGCGTGTTTTGTTTTCCTTTGTGTTGTTTTCTAAGAAAGGCCCAGGAAAGATGCTCCACGACCATGCGAATGGGAGAAATGGAAATTGAAACGCCTTTGCGGTTTCACCTGGCAGCTGTTAGGATTGCCAGTGTCAATACGTCTGGAAGCAATACCTTTGGGAGAGGGCCTGGAGAAAAGGGAAGCCTCCTAAGCCACTGGTGGTATTGCACCCTGGTAACAGGCACCACTGAAAACAATCAAGAGATTCCTGCCAAAGAAAAACAAAACCAGAGAGCCGGCCACATGATGTGGCAATCCACCTCCTGGCTGTCTTTGCGCAGTAAAGTATCAATTGGGGAGACCCGGGCTGGCCAGCGACCCCTGCACACCTATTGACAAGAGCCAAGACTTGAAAGTAAAAACACAGTGTCATGGTGTGTGATCCTTTTAACGTCATGTTGGAGTCTGTTGGCTAGTATCTTGTTGAGGATTTTTGCATCTAAGTTCATCGGTGATATTGCTCTCCAGTTTTCTTTTCTTGTAGTATCTTTGTCTGGTTTGGGGATCAGGTGGATGGCTTCGTACAATGAGTTTGGGAGTGTTCTTTCCTCTGCAGTGTTTTGGAAGCGTTTGCAGAGCCATGTGTACTTTAGAGAGACACGGGCTCCCCAGCTGGCACTAGCCACCTATTGACAACAGCCAAGTCTTGATAGTAAAAACACAATGTCCATCCCCAGATGAATGGAAAGTGAAGAGATGGTACACATAGAGCATGGAATACTGCTCAGCCATGAAACAGAATAAAATCCTGCCATTTCCAGCATCTTCGATAGATCCGGAGTACCCTGTACTCAGCATGCAACGTCCAACAGAGAAAGAGAAAATTCCAACGATAGCACGTATAGGTGGCATCTCAAAGTCGATACCAAGAAAGTAGAAAGCACAAACAGAGTCACAGATTTAGAACGCAAGTACAGGGTTTCGAGAGGGCAAAGGCATGCGGAGGTGGGTTGAATGAGGAGGGTGGGATTAACACATGCATTCTAATATGTATAAAGCAGACGATCCACAACCACCTACTACAAAGCACAGGGAGAGGTCGGCACCACCCTGGAGTAAGCTACGTGGGAAGAGAATGCGAAAGAGAATGGATGTGTATATATATACATACACGGAGAACTGAATCAAGGTGCTGCACAGCGAAAGTCAATACAGCATTGTAAATTCACTAGACACGGACAGAAATTAGAAACTCTATAAAAACCAAAATGATCGAGGTCCAGTACGTTCCTCTCAGGCCTCAGAGAGGTGTGCGGGTGTCACTTCCCTGGAGCGTGAGCAGGCTTGGGCACCAAAGTTGGAGTGTGGTCACAGTGAGGCAGGTCGGGGCGGGGGGGGGGGGCGCACCAGAGAATTAACCCCTTTGGACCTGTGGTGCCTGGTCCCCTCCGGTTGGCAGCAGTCTCTCTAGATGTAGGTGTGCCCTCCTGCAGCTAAGCCAAGCCCACTGCAGCCAGAGGATGGTGGTCCGACATGCACAACAGCGTTCAAACATCACCTGGTGTCCAGGTCTCCTGCTGGTGGGGTTCCCGCCATTCACCTCCTTCCTTAGAGTCACCCCACTTGCCTCCGACAACACCCTCATCAGGAGGGGTTTGCAGGGGGTGAGATGAATCGAGAGTGGGAAGGATAAGTGGGAGAAGGAGTGAGACACAAGCCCTTAGGTGTCTGTCCGGACACGTTCCACTCTAATTCATATTCGAAGAACACGCATGTGCGCAAGGTCTGCGTTCCTGGGGAATCCGACCAGCTGTGGGAAAATGCTGCCGCCTTGTGGCCGCGTCCTGTAACTACAACGTTCCAAAGGGAGCTCAGCAGCCCTTCCTGTTCAAAAGGCCAGCGGGGTTGTAATTGACACCCCCGCTGCAAAAATGTCCTGGGGATAGGCACTGGAAAAGAGCCCGAAACAGGATCGACTTGCAACAGGCGGTTTCAAGAGCTAAATTGAATTCACCATGCGTGTTTTGTTTTCCTTTGTGTTGTTTTCTAAGAAAGGCCCAGGAAATATGCTCCATGACCATGCGAATGGGAGAAATGGAAATTGAAACGCCTTTGCGGTTTCACCTGGCAGCTGTTAGGATTGCCAGTGTCAATACGTCTGGAAGCAATACCTTTGGGAGAGGGCCTGGAGAAAAGGGAAGCCTCCTAAGCCACTGGTGGTATTGCACCCTGGTAACAGGCACCACTGAAAACAATCAAGAGATTCCTGCCAAAGAAAAACAAAACCAGAGAGCCGGCCACATGATGTGGCAATCCACCTCCTGGCTGTCTTTGCGCAGTAAAGTATCAATTGGGGAGACCCGGGCTGGCCAGCGACCCCTGCACACCTATTGACAAGAGCCAAGACTTGAAAGTAAAAACACAGTGTCATGGTGTGTGATCCTTTTAATGTCATGTTGCAGTCTGTTGGCTAGTATCTTGTTGAGGATTTTTGCATCTAAGTTCATCGGTGATATTGCTCTCCAGTTTTCTTTTCTTGTAGTATCTTTGTCTGGTTTGGGGATCAGGTGGATGGCTTCGTACAATGAGTTTGGGAGTGTTCTTTCCTCTGCAGTGTTTTGGAAGCGTTTGCAGAGCCATGTGTACTTTAGAGAGACACAGGCTCCCCAGCTGGCACTAGCCACCTATTGACAACAGCCAAGTCTTGATAGTAAAAACACAATGTCCATCCCCAGATGAATGGAAAGTGAAGAGATGGTACACATAGAGCATGGAATACTGCTCAGCCATGAGACAGAATAAAATCCTGCCATTTCGAGCATCTTCGATATATCCGGAGTACCCTGTACTCAGCATGCAACGTCCAACAGAGAAAGAGAAAATTCCAACGATAGCACGTATAGGTGGCATCTCAAAGTCGATACCAAGAAAGTAGAAAGCACAAACACAGTCACAGATTTAGAACGCAAGTACAGGGTTTCGAGAGGGCAAAGGCATGCGGAGGTGGGTTGAATGAGGAGGGTGGGATTAACACATGCATTCTAATATGTATAAAGCAGACGATCCACAACCACCTACTACAAAGCACAGGGAGAGGTCAGCACCACCCTGGAGTAAGCTACGTGGGAAGAGAATGCGAAAGAGAATGGATGTGTATATATATACATACACGGAGAACTGAATCAAGGTGCTGCACAGCGAAAGTCAATACAGCATTGTAAATTCACTAGACACGGACAGAAATTAGAAACTCTATAAAAACCAAAATGATCGAGGTCCAGCACGTTCCTCTCAGGCCTCAGAGAGGTGTGCGGGTGTCACTTCCCTGGAGCGTGAGCAGGCTTGGGCACCAAAGTTGGAGTGTGGTCACAGTGAGGCAGGTCGGGGCGGGGGGGGGCGCACCAGAGAATTAACCCCTTTGGACCTGTGGTGCCTGGTCCCCTCTGGTTGGCAGCAGTCTCTCTAGATGTAGGTGTGCCCTCCTGCAGCTAAGCCAAGCCCACTGCAGCCAGAGGATGGTGGTCCGACATGCACAACAGCGTTCAAACATCACCTGGTGTCCAGGTCTCCTGCTGGTGGGGTTCCCGCCATTCACCTCCTTCCTTAGAGTCACCCCACTTGCCTCCGACAACACACTCATCAGGGGGGGTTTGCAGGGGGTGAGATGAATCGAGAGTGGGAAGGATAAGTGGGAGAAGGAGTGAGACACAAGCCCTTAGGTGTCTGTCCGGACACGTTCCAATCTAATTCATATTCGAAGAACACGCATGTGCGCAAGGTCTGCAATCCTGGGGAATCCGACCAGCTGTGGGAAAATGCTGCCGCCTTGTGGCCGCGTCCTGTAACTACAACGTTCCAAAGGGAGCTCAGCAGCCCTTCCTGTTCAAAAGGCCAGCGGGGTTGTAATTGACACCCCCGCTGCAAAAATGTCCTGGGGATAGGCACTGGAAAAGAGCCCAAAACAGGATCGACTTGCAACAGGCGGTTTCAAGAGGTAAATTGAATTCACCATGCGTGTTTTGTTTTCCTTTGTGTTGTTTTCTAAGAAAGGCCCAGGAAATATGCTCCATGACCATGCGAATGGGAGAAATGGAAATTGAAACGCCTTTGCGGTTTCACCTGGCAGCTGTTAGGATTGCCAGTGTCAATACGTCTGGAAGCAATACCTTTGGGAGAGGGCCTGGAGAAAAGGGAAGCCTCCTAAGCCACTGGTGGTATTGCACCCTGGTAACAGGCACCACTGAAAACAATCAAGAGATTCCTGCCAAAGAAAAACAAAACCAGAGAGCCGGCCACATGATGTGGCAATCCACCTCCTGGCTGTCTTTGCGCAGTAAAGTATCAATTGGGGAGACCCGGGCTGGCCAGCGACCCCTGCACACCTATTGACAAGAGCCAAGACTTGAAAGTAAAAACACAGTGTCATGGTGTGTGATCGTTTTAATGTCATGTTGGACTCTGTTGGCTACTATCTTGTTGAGGATTTTTGCATCTAAGTTCATCGGTGAGATTGCTCTCCAGTTTTCTTTTCTTGTAGTATCTTTGTCTGGTTTGGGGATCAGGTGGATGGCTTTGTACAATGAGTTTGGGAGTGTTCTTTCCTCTGCAGTGTTTTGGAAGCGTTTGCAGAGCCATGTGTACTTTAGAGAGACACGGGCTCCCCAGCTGGCACTAGCCACCTATTGACAACAGCCAAGTCTTGATAGTAAAAACACAATGTCCATCCCCAGATGAATGGAAAGTGAAGAGATGGTACACATAGAGCATGGAATACTGCTCAGCCATGAGACAGAATAAAATCCTGCCATTTCCAGCATCTTCGATAGATCCGGAGTACGCTGTACTCAGCATGCAACGTCCAACAGAGAAAGAGAAAATTCCAACGATAGCACGTATAGGTGGCATCTCAAAGTCGATACCAAGAAAGTAGAAAGCACAAACACAGTCACAGATTTAGAACGCAAGTACAGGGTTTCGAGAGGGCAAAGGCATGCGGAGGTGGGTTGAATGAGGAGGGTGGGATTGACACATGCATTCTAATATGTATAAAGCAGACGATCCACAACCACCTACTACAAAGCACAGGGAGAGGTCGGCAACACCCTGGAGTAAGCTACGTGGGAAGAGAATGCGAAAGAGAATGGATGTGTATATATATACATACACGGAGAACTGAATCAAGCTGCTGCGCAGCGAAAGTCAATACAGCATTGTAAATTCACTAGACACGGACAGAAATTAGAAACTCTATAAAAACCAAAATGATCGAGGTCCAGTACGTTCCTCTCAGGCCTCAGAGAGGTGTGCGGGTGTCACTTCCCTGGAGCGTGAGCAGGCTTGGGCACCAAAGTTGGAGTGTGGTCACAGTGAGGCAGGTCGGGGCGGGGGGGGGGGCGCACCAGAGAATTAACCCCTTTGGACCTGTGGTGCCTGGTCCCCTCTGGTTGGCAGCAGTCTCTCTAGATGTAGGTGTGCCCTCCTGCAGCTAAGCCAAGCCCACTGCAGCCAGAGGATGGTGGTCCGACATGCACAACAGCGTTCAAACATCACCTGGTGTCCAGGTCTCCTGCTGGTGGGGTTCCCGCCATTCACCTCCTTCCTTAGAGTCACCCCACTTGCCTCCGACAACACCCTCATCAGGAGGGGTTTGCAGGGGGTGAGATGAATCGAGAGTGGGAAGGATAAGTGGGAGAAGGAGTGAGACACAAGCCCTTAGGTGTCTGTCCGGACACGTTCCACTCTAATTCATATGCGAAGAACACGCATGTGCGCAAGGTCTGCGTTCCTGGGGAATCCGACCAGCTGTGGGAAAATGCTGCCGCCTTGTGGCCGCGTCCTGTAACTACAACGTTCCAAAGGGAGCTCAGCAGCCCTTCCTGTTCAAAAGGCCAGCGGGGTTGTAATTGACACCCCCGCTGCAAAAATGTCCTGGGGATAGGCACTGGAAAAGAGCCCGAAACAGGATCGACTTGCAACAGGCGGTTTCAAGAGGTAAATTGAATTCACCATGCGTGTTTTGTTTTCCTTTGTGTTGTTTTCTAAGAAAGGCCCAGGAAAGATGCTCCACGACCATGCGAATGGGAGAAATGGAAATTGAAACGCCTTTGCGGTTTCACCTGGCAGCTGTTAGGATTGCCAGTGTCAATACGTCTGGAAGCAATACCTTTGGGAGAGGGCCTGGAGAAAAGGGAAGCCTCCTAAGCCACTGGTGGTATTGCACCCTGGTAACAGGCACCACTGAAAACAATCAAGAGATTCCTGCCAAAGAAAAACAAAACCAGAGAGCCGGCCACATGATGTGGCAATCCACCTCCTGGCTGTCTTTGCGCAGTAAAGTATCAATTGGGGAGACCCGGGCTGGCCAGCGACCCCTGCACACCTATTGACAAGAGCCAAGACTTGAAAGTAAAAACACAGTGTCATGGTGTGTGATCGTTTTAATGTCATGTTGGACTCTGTTGGCTACTATCTTGTTGAGGATTTTTGCATCTAAGTTCATCGGTGAGATTGCTCTCCAGTTTTCTTTTCTTGTAGTATCTTTGTCTGGTTTGGGGATCAGGTGGATGGCTTTGTACAATGAGTTTGGGAGTGTTCTTTCCTCTGCAGTGTTTTGGAAGCGTTTGCAGAGCCATGTGTACTTTAGAGAGACACGGGCTCCCCAGCTGGCACTAGCCACCTATTGACAACAGCCAAGTCTTGATAGTAAAAACACAATGTCCATCCCCAGATGAATGGAAAGTGAAGAGATGGTACACATAGAGCATGGAATACTGCTCAGCCATGAGACAGAATAAAATCCTGCCATTTCCAGCATCTTCGATAGATCCGGAGTACCCTGTACTCAGCATGCAACGTCCAACAGAGAAAGAGAAAATTCCAACGATAGCACGTATAGGTGGCATCTCAAAGTCGATACCAAGAAAGTAGAAAGCACAAACAGAGTCACAGATTTAGAACGCAAGTACAGGGTTTCGAGAGGGCAAAGGCATGCGGAGGTGGGTTGAATGAGGAGGGTGGGATTAACACATGCATTCTAATATGTATAAAGCAGACGATCCACAACCACCTACTACAAAGCACAGGGAGAGGTCGGCAACACCCTGGAGTAAGCTACGTGGGAAGAGAATGCGAAAGAGAATGGATGTGTATATATATACATACACGGAGAACTGAATCAAGGTGCTGCGCAGCGAAAGTCAATACAGCATTGTAAATTCACTAGACACGGACAGAAATTAGAAACTCTATAAAAACCAAAATGATCGAGGTCCAGTACGTTCCTCTCAGGCCTCAGAGAGGTGTGCGGGTGTCACTTCCCTGGAGCGTGAGCAGGCTTGGGCACCAAAGTTGGAGTGTGGTCACAGTGAGGCAGGTCGGGGCGGGGGGGGGGCGCACCAGAGAATTAACCCCTTTGGACCTGTGGTGCCTGGTCCCCTCTGGTTGGCAGCAGTCTCTCTAGATGTAGGTGTGCCCTCCTGCAGCTAAGCCAAGCCCACTGCAGCCAGAGGATGGTGGTCCGACATGCACAACAGCGTTCAAACATCACCTGGTGTCCAGGTCTCCTGCTGGTGGGGTTCCCGCCATTCACCTCCTTCCTTAGAGTCACCCCACTTGCCTCCGACAACACCCTCATCAGGAGGGGTTTGCAGGGGGTGAGATGAATCGAGAGTGGGAAGGATAAGTGGGAGAAGGAGTGAGACACAAGCCCTTAGGTGTCTGTCCGGACACGTTCCACTCTAATTCATATGCGAAGAACACGCATGTGCGCAAGGTCTGCAATCCTGGGGAATCCGACCAGCTGTGGGAAAATGCTGCCGCCTTGTGGCCGCGTCCTGTAACTACAACGTTCCAAAGGGAGCTCAGCAGCCCTTCCTGTTCAAAAGGCCAGCGGGGTTGTAATTGACACCCCCGCTGCAAAAATGTCCTGGGGATAGGCACTGGAAAAGAGCCCGAAACAGGATCGACTTGCAACAGGCGGTTTCAAGAGGTAAATTGAATTCACCATGCGTGTTTTGTTTTCCTTTGTGTTGTTTTCTAAGAAAGGCCCAGGAAAGATGCTCCACGACCATGCGAATGGGAGAAATGGAAATTGAAACGCCTTTGCGGTTTCACCTGGCAGCTGTTAGGATTGCCAGTGTCAATACGTCTGGAAGCAATACCTTTGGGAGAGGGCCTGGAGAAAAGGGAAGCCTCCTAAGCCACTGGTGGTATTGCACCCTGGTAACAGGCACCACTGAAAACAATCAAGAGATTCCTGCCAAAGAAAAACAAAACCAGAGAGCCGGCCACATGATGTGGCAATCCACCTCCTGGCTGTCTTTGCGCAGTAAAGTATCAATTGGGGAGACCCGGGCTGGCCAGCGACCCCTGCACACCTATTGACAAGAGCCAAGACTTGAAAGTAAAAACACAGTGTCATGGTGTGTGATCCTTTTAACGTCATGTTGGAGTCTGTTGGCTAGTATCTTGTTGAGGATTTTTGCATCTAAGTTCATCGGTGAGATTGCTCTCCAGTTTTCTTTTCTTGTAGTATCTTTGTCTGGTTTGGGGATCAGGTGGATGGCTTCGTACAATGAGTTTGGGAGTGTTCTTTCCTCTGCAGTGTTTTGGAAGCGTTTGCAGAGCCATGTGTACTTTAGAGAGACACGGGCTCCCCAGCTGGCACTAGCCACCTATTGACAACAGCCAAGTCTTGATAGTAAAAACACAATGTCCATCCCCAGATGAATGGAAAGTGAAGAGATGGTACACATAGAGCATGGAATACTGCTCAGCCATGAAACAGAATAAAATCCTGCCATTTCCAGCATCTTCGATAGATCCGGAGTACCCTGTACTCAGCATGCAACGTCCAACAGAGAAAGAGAAAATTCCAACGATAGCACGTATAGGTGGCATCTCAAAGTCGATACCAAGAAAGTAGAAAGCACAAACAGAGTCACAGATTTAGAACGCAAGTACAGGGTTTCGAGAGGGCAAAGGCATGCGGAGGTGGGTTGAATGAGGAGGGTGGGATTAACACATGCATTCTAATATGTATAAAGCAGACGATCCACAACCACCTACTACAAAGCACAGGGAGAGGTCGGCACCACCCTGGAGTAAGCTACGTGGGAAGAGAATGCGAAAGAGAATGGATGTGTATATATATACATACACGGAGAACTGAATCAAGGTGCTGCACAGCGAAAGTCAATACAGCATTGTAAATTCACTAGACACGGACAGAAATTAGAAACTCTATAAAAACCAAAATGATCGAGGTCCAGTACGTTCCTCTCAGGCCTCAGAGAGGTGTGCGGGTGTCACTTCCCTGGAGCGTGAGCAGGCTTGGGCACCAAAGTTGGAGTGTGGTCACAGTGAGGCAGGTCGGGGCGGGGGGGGGGGGCGCACCAGAGAATTAACCCCTTTGGACCTGTGGTGCCTGGTCCCCTCCGGTTGGCAGCAGTCTCTCTAGATGTAGGTGTGCCCTCCTGCAGCTAAGCCAAGCCCACTGCAGCCAGAGGATGGTGGTCCGACATGCACAACAGCGTTCAAACATCACCTGGTGTCCAGGTCTCCTGCTGGTGGGGTTCCCGCCATTCACCTCCTTCCTTAGAGTCACCCCACTTGCCTCCGACAACACCCTCATCAGGAGGGGTTTGCAGGGGGTGAGATGAATCGAGAGTGGGAAGGATAAGTGGGAGAAGGAGTGAGACACAAGCCCTTAGGTGTCTGTCCGGACACGTTCCACTCTAATTCATATTCGAAGAACACGCATGTGCGCAAGGTCTGCGTTCCTGGGGAATCCGACCAGCTGTGGGAAAATGCTGCCGCCTTGTGGCCGCGTCCTGTAACTACAACGTTCCAAAGGGAGCTCAGCAGCCCTTCCTGTTCAAAAGGCCAGCGGGGTTGTAATTGACACCCCCGCTGCAAAAATGTCCTGGGGATAGGCACTGGAAAAGAGCCCGAAACAGGATCGACTTGCAACAGGCGGTTTCAAGAGCTAAATTGAATTCACCATGCGTGTTTTGTTTTCCTTTGTGTTGTTTTCTAAGAAAGGCCCAGGAAATATGCTCCATGACCATGCGAATGGGAGAAATGGAAATTGAAACGCCTTTGCGGTTTCACCTGGCAGCTGTTAGGATTGCCAGTGTCAATACGTCTGGAAGCAATACCTTTGGGAGAGGGCCTGGAGAAAAGGGAAGCCTCCTAAGCCACTGGTGGTATTGCACCCTGGTAACAGGCACCACTGAAAACAATCAAGAGATTCCTGCCAAAGAAAAACAAAACCAGAGAGCCGGCCACATGATGTGGCAATCCACCTCCTGGCTGTCTTTGCGCAGTAAAGTATCAATTGGGGAGACCCGGGCTGGCCAGCGACCCCTGCACACCTATTGACAAGAGCCAAGACTTGAAAGTAAAAACACAGTGTCATGGTGTGTGATCCTTTTAATGTCATGTTGCAGTCTATTGGCTAGTATCTTGTTGAGGATTTTTGCATCTAAGTTCATCGGTGAGATTGCTCTCCAGTTTTCTTTTCTTGTAGTATCTTTGTCTGGTTTGGGGATCAGGTGGATGGCTTCGTACAATGAGTTTGGGAGTGTTCTTTCCTCTGCAGTGTTTTGGAAGCGTTTGCAGAGCCATGTGTACTTTAGAGAGACACAGGCTCCCCAGCTGGCACTAGCCACCTATTGACAACAGCCAAGTCTTGATAGTAAAAACACAATGTCCATCCCCAGATGAATGGAAAGTGAAGAGATGGTACACATAGAGCATGGAATACTGCTCAGCCATGAGACAGAATAAAATCCTGCCATTTCGAGCATCTTCGATAGATCCGGAGTACCCTGTACTCAGCATGCAACGTCCAACAGAGAAAGAGAAAATTCCAACGATAGCACGTATAGGTGGCATCTCAAAGTCGATACCAAGAAAGTAGAAAGCACAAACACAGTCACAGATTTAGAACGCAAGTACAGGGTTTCGAGAGGGCAAAGGCATGCGGAGGTGGGTTGAATGAGGAGGGTGGGATTGACACATGCATTCTAATATGTATAAAGCAGACGATCCACAACCACCTACTACAAAGCACAGGGAGAGGTCGGCAACACCCTGGAGTAAGCTACGTGGGAAGAGAATGCGAAAGAGAATGGATGTGTATATATATACATACACGGAGAACTGAATCAAGCTGCTGCGCAGCGAAAGTCAATACAGCATTGTAAATTCACTAGACACGGACAGAAATTAGAAACTCTATAAAAACCAAAATGATCGAGGTCCAGTACGTTCCTCTCAGGCCTCAGAGAGGTGTGCGGGTGTCACTTCCCTGGAGCGTGAGCAGGCTTGGGCACCAAAGTTGGAGTGTGGTCACAGTGAGGCAGGTCGGGGCGGGGGGGGGGGCGCACCAGAGAATTAAAACCTTTGGACCTGTGGTGCCTGGTCCCCTCTGGTTGGCAGCAGTCTCTCTAGATGTAGGTGTGCCCTCCTGCAGCTAAGCCAAGCCCACTGCAGCCAGAGGATGGTGGTCCGACATGCACAACAGCGTTCAAACATCACCTGGTGTCCAGGTCTCCTGCTGGTGGGGTTCCCGCCATTCACCTCCTTCCTTAGAGTCACCCCACTTGCCTCCGACAACACCCTCATCAGGAGGGGTTTGCAGGGGGTGAGATGAATCGAGAGTGGGAAGGATAAGTGGGAGAAGGAGTGAGACACAAGCCCTTAGGTGTCTGTCCGGACACGTTCCACTCTAATTCATATGCGAAGAACACGCATGTGCGCAAGGTCTGCAATCCTGGGGAATCCGACCAGCTGTGGGAAAATGCTGCCGCCTTGTGGCCGCGTCCTGTAACTACAACGTTCCAAAGGGAGCTCAGCAGCCCTTCCTGTTCAAAAGGCCAGCGGGGTTGTAATTGACACCCCCGCTGCAAAAATGTCCTGGGGATAGGCACTGGAAAAGAGCCCGAAACAGGATCGACTTGCAACAGGCGGTTTCAAGAGGTAAATTGAATTCACCATGCGTGTTTTGTTTTCCTTTGTGTTGTTTTCTAAGAAAGGCCCAGGAAAGATGCTCCACGACCATGCGAATGGGAGAAATGGAAATTGAAACGCCTTTGCGGTTTCACCTGGCAGCTGTTAGGATTGCCAGTGTCAATACGTCTGGAAGCAATACCTTTGGGAGAGGGCCTGGAGAAAAGGGAAGCCTCCTAAGCCACTGGTGGTATTGCACCCTGGTAACAGGCACCACTGAAAACAATCAAGAGATTCCTGCCAAAGAAAAACAAAACCAGAGAGCCGGCCACATGATGTGGCAATCCACCTCCTGGCTGTCTTTGCGCAGTAAAGTATCAATTGGGGAGACCCGGGCTGGCCAGCGACCCCTGCACACCTATTGACAAGAGCCAAGACTTGAAAGTAAAAACACAGTGTTATGGTGTGTGATCCTTTTAACGTCATGTTGGAGTCTGTTGGCTAGTATCTTGTTGAGGATTTTTGCATCTAAGTTCATCGGTGATATTGCTCTCCAGTTTTCTTTTCTTGTAGTATCTTTGTCTGGTTTGGGGATCAGGTGGATGGCTTCGTACAATGAGTTTGGGAGTGTTCTTTCCTCTGCAGTGTTTTGGAAGCGTTTGCAGAGCCATGTGTACTTTAGAGAGACACGGGCTCCCCAGCTGGCACTAGCCACCTATTGACAACAGCCAAGTCTTGATAGTAAAAACACAATGTCCATCCCCAGATGAATGGAAAGTGAAGAGATGGTACACATAGAGCATGGAATACTGCTCAGCCATGAAACAGAATAAAATCCTGCCATTTCCAGCATCTTCGATAGATCCGGAGTACCCTGTACTCAGCATGCAACGTCCAACAGAGAAAGAGAAAATTCCAACGATAGCACGTATAGGTGGCATCTCAAAGTCGATACCAAGAAAGTAGAAAGCACAAACAGAGTCACAGATTTAGAACGCAAGTACAGGGTTTCAAGAGGGCAAAGGCATGCGGAGGTGGGTTGAATGAGGAGGGTGGGATTAACACATGCATTCTAATATGTATAAAGCAGACGATCCACAACCACCTACTACAAAGCACAGGGAGAGGTCGGCACCACCCTGGAGTAAGCTACGTGGGAAGAGAATGCGAAAGAGAATGGATGTGTATATATATACATACACGGAGAACTGAATCAAGGTGCTGCACAGCGAAAGTCAATACAGCATTGTAAATTCACTAGACACGGACAGAAATTAGAAACTCTATAAAAACCAAAATGATCGAGGTCCAGTACGTTCCTCTCAGGCCTCAGAGAGGTGTGCGGGTGTCACTTCCCTGGAGCGTGAGCAGGCTTGGGCACCAAAGTTGGAGTGTGGTCACAGTGAGGCAGGTCGGGGCGGGGGGGGGGCGCACCAGAGAATTAACCCCTTTGGACCTGTGGTGCCTGGTCCCCTCCGGTTGGCAGCAGTCTCTCTAGATGTAGGTGTGCCCTCCTGCAGCTAAGCCAAGCCCACTGCAGCCAGAGGATGGTGGTCCGACATGCACAACAGCGTTCAAACATCACCTGGTGTCCAGGTCTCCTGCTGGTGGGGTTCCCGCCATTCACCTCCTTCCTTAGAGTCACCCCACTTGCCTCCGACAACACCCTCATCAGGAGGGGTTTGCAGGGGGTGAGATGAATCGAGAGTGGGAAGGATAAGTGGGAGAAGGAGTGAGACACAAGCCCTTAGGTGTCTGTCCGGACACGTTCCACTCTAATTCATATTCGAAGAACACGCATGTGCGCAAGGTCTGCGTTCCTGGGGAATCCGACCAGCTGTGGGAAAATGCTGCCGCCTTGTGGCCGCGTCCTGTAACTACAACGTTCCAAAGGGAGCTCAGCAGCCCTTCCTGTTCAAAAGGCCAGCGGGGTTGTAATTGACACCCCCGCTGCAAAAATGTCCTGGGGATAGGCACTGGAAAAGAGCCCGAAACAGGATCGACTTGCAACAGGCGGTTTCAAGAGCTAAATTGAATTCACCATGCGTGTTTTGTTTTCCTTTGTGTTGTTTTCTAAGAAAGGCCCAGGAAATATGCTCCATGACCATGCGAATGGGAGAAATGGAAATTGAAACGCCTTTGCGGTTTCACCTGGCAGCTGTTAGGATTGCCAGTGTCAATATGTCTGGAAGCAATACCTTTGGGAGAGGGCCTGGAGAAAAGGGAAGCCTCCTAAGCCACTGGTGGTATTGCACCCTGGTAACAGGCACCACTGAAAACAATCAAGAGATTCCTGCCAAAGAAAAACAAAACCAGAGAGCCGGCCACATGATGTGGCAATCCACCTCCTGGCTGTCTTTGCGCAGTAAAGTATCAATTGGGGAGACCCGGGCTGGCCAGCGACCCCTGCACACCTATTGACAAGAGCCAAGACTTGAAAGTAAAAACACAGTGTCATGGTGTGTGATCCTTTTAATGTCATGTTGGAGTCTGTTGGCTAGTATCTTGTTGAGGATTTTTGCATCTAAGTTCATCGGTGATATTGCTCTCCAGTTTTCTTTTCTTGTAGTATCTTTGTCTGGTTTGGGGATCAGGTGGATGGCTTCGTACAATGAGTTTGGGAGTGTTCTTTCCTCTGCAGTGTTTTGGAAGCGTTTGCAGAGCCATGTGTACTTTAGAGAGACACGGGCTCCCCAGCTGGCACTAGCCACCTATTGACAACAGCCAAGTCTTGATAGTAAAAACACAATGTCCATCCCCAGATGAATGGAAAGTGAAGAGATGGTACACATAGAGCATGGAATACTGCTCAGCCATGAAACAGAATAAAATCCTGCCATTTCCAGCATCTTCGATAGATCCGGAGTACCCTGTACTCAGCATGCAACGTCCAACAGAGAAAGAGAAAATTCCAACGATAGCACGTATAGGTGGCATCTCAAAGTCGATACCAAGAAAGTAGAAAGCACAAACAGAGTCACAGATTTAGAACGCAAGTACAGGGTTTCGAGAGGGCAAAGGCATGCGGAGGTGGGTTGAATGAGGAGGGTGGGATTAACACATGCATTCTAATATGTATAAAGCAGACGATCCACAACCACTTACTACAAAGCACAGGGAGAGGTCGGCACCACCCTGGAGTAAGCTACGTGGGAAGAGAATGCGAAAGAGAATGGATGTGTATATATATACATACACGGAGAACTGAATCAAGGTGCTGCACAGCGAAAGTCAATACAGCATTGTAAATTCACTAGACACGGACAGAAATTAGAAACTCTATAAAAACCAAAATGATCGAGGTCCAGTACGTTCCTCTCAGGCCTCAGAGAGGTGTGCGGGTGTCACTTCCCTGGAGCGTGAGCAGGCTTGGGCACCAAAGTTGGAGTGTGGTCACAGTGAGGCAGGTCGGGGCGGGGGGGGGGCGCACCAGAAAATTAACCCCTTTGGACCTGTGGTGCCTGGTCCCCTCCGGTTGGCAGCAGTCTCTCTAGATGTAGGTGTGCCCTCCTGCAGCTAAGCCAAGCCCACTGCAGCCAGAGGATGGTGGTCCGACATGCACAACAGCGTTCAAACATCACCTGGTGTCCAGGTCTCCTGCTGGTGGGGTTCCCGCCATTCACCTCCTTCCTTAGAGTCACCCCACTTGCCTCCGACAACACCCTCATCAGGAGGGGTTTGCAGGGGGTGAGATGAATCGAGAGTGGGAAGGATAAGTGGGAGAAGGAGTGAGACACAAGCCCTTAGGTGTCTGTCCGGACACGTTCCACTCTAATTCATATTCGAAGAACACGCATGTGCGCAAGGTCTGCGTTCCTGGGGAATCCGACCAGCTGTGGGAAAATGCTGCCGCCTTGTGGCCGCGTCCTGTAACTACAACGTTCCAAAGGGAGCTCAGCAGCCCTTCCTGTTCAAAAGGCCAGCGGGGTTGTAATTGACACCCCCGCTGCAAAAATGTCCTGGGGATAGGCACTGGAAAAGAGCCTGAAACAGGATCGACTTGCAACAGGCGGTTTCAAGAGCTAAATTGAATTCACCATGCGTGTTTTGTTTTCCTTTGTGTTGTTTTCTAAGAAAGGCCCAGGAAATATGCTCCATGACCATGCGAATGGGAGAAATGGAAATTGAAACGCCTTTGCGGTTTCACCTGGCAGCTGTTAGGATTGCCAATGTCAATATGTCTGGAAGCAATACCTTTGGGAGAGGGCCTGGAGAAAAGGGAAGCCTCCTAAGCCACTGGTGGTATTGCACCCTGGTAACAGGCACCACTGAAAACAATCAAGAGATTCCTGCCAAAGAAAAACAAAACCAGAGAGCCGGCCACATGATGTGGCAATCCACCTCCTGGCTGTCTTTGTGCAGTAAAGTATCAATTGGGGAGACCCGGGCTGGCCAGCGACCCCTGCACACCTATTGACAAGAGCCAAGACTTGAAAGTAAAAACACAGTGTCATGGTGTGTGATCCTTTTAATGTCATGTTGGAGTCTGTTGGCTAGTATCTTGTTGAGGATTTTTGCATCTAAGTTCATCGGTGATATTGCTCTCCAGTTTTCTTTTCTTGTAGTATCTTTGTCTGGTTTGGGGATCAGGTGGATGGCTTCGTACAATGAGTTTGGGAGTGTTCTTTCCTCTGCAGTGTTTTGGAAGCGTTTGCAGAGCCATGTGTACTTTAGAGAGACACGGGCTCCCCAGCTGGCACTAGCCACCTATTGACAACAGCCAAGTCTTGATAGTAAAAACACAATGTCCATCCCCAGATGAATGGAAAGTGAAGAGATGGTACACATAGAGCATGGAATACTGCTCAGCCATGAAACACAATAAAATCCTGCCATTTCCAGCATCTTCGATAGATCCGGAGTACCCTGTACTCAGCATGCAACGTCCAACAGAGAAAGAGAAAATTCCAACGATAGCACGTATAGGTGGCATCTCAAAGTCGATACCAAGAAAGTAGAAAGCACAAACAGAGTCACAGATTTAGAACGCAAGTACAGGGTTTCGAGAGGGCAAAGGCATGCGGAGGTGGGTTGAATGAGGAGGGTGGGATTAACACATGCATTCTAATATGTATAAAGCAGACGATCCACAACCACTTACTACAAAGCACAGGGAGAGGTCAGCACCACCCTGGAGTAAGCTACGTGGGAAGAGAATGCGAAAGAGAATGGATGTGTATATATATACATACACGGAGAACTGAATCAAGGTGCTGCACAGCGAAAGTCAATACAGCATTGTAAATTCACTAGACACGGACAGAAATTAGAAACTCTATAAAAACCAAAATGATCGAGGTCCAGTACGTTCCTCTCAGGCCTCAGAGAGGTGTGCGGGTGTCACTTCCCTGGAGCGTGAGCAGGCTTGGGCACCAAAGTTGGAGTGTGGTCACAGTGAGGCAGGTCGGGGCGGGGGGGGGGGGCGCACCAGAAAATTAACCCCTTTGGACCTGTGGTGCCTGGTCCCCTCCGGTTGGCAGCAGTCTCTCTAGATGTAGGTGTGCCCTCCTGCAGCTAAGCCAAGCCCACTGCAGCCAGAGGATGGTGGTCCGACATGCACAACAGCGTTCAAACATCACCTGGTGTCCAGGTCTCCTGCTGGTGGGGTTCCCGCCATTCACCTCCTTCCTTAGAGTCACCCCACTTGCCTCCGACAACACCCTCATCAGGAGGGGTTTGCAGGGGGTGAGATGAATCGAGAATGGGAAGGATAAGTGGGAGAAGGAGTGAGACACAAGCCCTTAGGTGTCTGTCCGGACACGTTCCACTCTAATTCATATTCGAAGAACACGCATGTGCGCAAGGTCTGCGTTCCTGGGGAATCCGACCAGCTGTGGGAAAATGCTGCCGCCTTGTGGCCGCATCCTGTAACTACAACGTTCCAAAGGGAGCTCAGCAGCCCTTCCTGTTCAAAAGGCCAGCGGGGTTGTAATTGACACCCCCGCTGCAAAAATGTCCTGGGGATAGGCACTGGAAAAGAGCCCGAAACAGGATCGACTTGCAACAGGCGGTTTCAAGAGCTAAATTGAATTCACCATGCGTGTTTTGTTTTCCTTTGTGTTGTTTTCTAAGAAAGGCCCAGGAAATATGCTCCATGACCATGCGAATGGGAGAAATGGAAATTGAAACGCCTTTGCGGTTTCACCTGGCAGCTGTTAGGATTGCCAGTGTCAATACGTCTGGAAGCAATACCTTTGGGAGAGGGCCTGGAGAAAAGGGAAGCCTCCTAAGCCACTGGTGGTATTGCACCCTGGTAACAGGCACCACTGAAAACAATCAAGAGATTCCTGCCAAAGAAAAACAAAACCAGAGAGCCGGCCACATGATGTGGCAATCCACCTCCTGGCTGTCTTTGCGCAGTAAAGTATCAATTGGGGAGACCCGGGCTGGCCAGCGACCCCTGCACACCTATTGACAAGAGCCAAGACTTGAAAGTAAAAACACAGTGTCATGGTGTGTGATCCTTTTAATGTCATGTTGGAGTCTGTTGGCTAGTATCTTGTTGAGGATTTTTGCATCTAAGTTCATCGGTGATATTGCTCTCCAGTTTTCTTTTCTTGTAGTATCTTTGTCTGGTTTGGGGATCAGGTGGATGGCTTCGTACAATGAGTTTGGGAGTGTTCTTTCCTCTGCAGTGTTTTGGAAGCGTTTGCAGAGCCATGTGTACTTTAGAGAGACACGGGCTCCCCAGCTGGCACTAGCCACCTATTGACAACAGCCAAGTCTTGATAGTAAAAACACAATGTCCATCCCCAGATGAATGGAAAGTGAAGAGATGGTACACATAGAGCATGGAATACTGCTCAGCCATGAAACAGAATAAAATCCTGCCATTTCCAGCATCTTCGATAGATCCGGAGTACCCTGTACTCAGCATGCAACATCCAACAGAGAAAGAGAAAATTCCAACGATAGCACGTATAGGTGGCATCTCAAAGTCGATACCAAGAAAGTAGAAAGCACAAACAGAGTCACAGATTTAGAACGCAAGTACAGGGTTTCGAGAGGGCAAAGGCATGCGGAGGTGGGTTGAATGAGGAGGGTGGGATTAACACATGCATTCTAATATGTATAAAGCAGACGATCCACAACCACTTACTACAAAGCACAGGGAGAGGTCGGCACCACCCTGGAGTAAGCTACGTGGGAAGAGAATGCGAAAGAGAATGGATGTGTATATATATACATACACGGAGAACTGAATCAAGGTGCTGCACAGCGAAAGTCAATACAGCATTGTAAATTCACTAGACACGGACAGAAATTAGAAACTCTATAAAAACCAAAATGATCGAGGTCCAGTACGTTCCTCTCAGGCCTCAGAGAGGTGTGCGGGTGTCACTTCCCTGGAGCGTGAGCAGGCTTGGGCACCAAAGTTGGAGTGTGG
Source organism: Hippopotamus amphibius kiboko (assembly GCF_030028045.1). Lineage (NCBI taxonomy): Eukaryota > Metazoa > Chordata > Mammalia > Artiodactyla > Hippopotamidae > Hippopotamus > Hippopotamus amphibius. The sequence goes on along the minus strand of NC_080191.1, from coordinate 93,545,892 downwards.
TCACAGTGAGGCAGGTCGGGGCGGGGGGGGGCGCACCAGAAAATTAACCCCTTTGGACCTGTGGTGCCTGGTCCCCTCCGGTTGGCAGCAGTCTCTCTAGATGTAGGTGTGCCCTCCTGCAGCTAAGCCAAGCCCACTGCAGCCAGAGGATGGTGGTCCGACATGCACAACAGCGTTCAAACATCACCTGGTGTCCAGGTCTCCTGCTGGTGGGGTTCCCGCCATTCACCTCCTTCCTTAGAGTCACCCCACTTGCCTCCGACAACACCCTCATCAGGAGGGGTTTGCAGGGGGTGAGATGAATCGAGAGTGGGAAGGATAAGTGGGAGAAGGAGTGAGACACAAGCCCTTAGGTGTCTGTCCGGACACGTTCCACTCTAATTCATATTCGAAGAACACGCATGTGCGCAAGGTCTGCGTTCCTGGGGAATCCGACCAGCTGTGGGAAAATGCTGCCGCCTTGTGGCCGCGTCCTGTAACTACAACGTTCCAAAGGGAGCTCAGCAGCCCTTCCTGTTCAAAAGGCCAGCGGGGTTGTAATTGACACCCCCGCTGCAAAAATGTCCTGGGGATAGGCACTGGAAAAGAGCCCGAAACAGGATCGACTTGCAACAGGCGGTTTCAAGAGCTAAATTGAATTCACCATGCGTGTTTTGTTTTCCTTTGTGTTGTTTTCTAAGAAAGGCCCAGGAAAGATGCTCCACGACCATGCGAATGGGAGAAATGGAAATTGAAACGCCTTTGCGGTTTCACCTGGCAGCTGTTAGGATTGCCAGTGTCAATACGTCTGGAAGCAATACCTTTGGGAGAGGGCCTGGAGAAAAGGGAAGCCTCCTAAGCCACTGGTGGTATTGCACCCTGGTAACAGGCACCACTGAAAACAATCAAGAGATTCCTGCCAAAGAAAAACAAAACCAGAGAGCCGGCCACATGATGTGGCAATCCACCTCCTGGCTGTCTTTGCGCAGTAAAGTATCAATTGGGGAGACCCGGGCTGGCCAGCGACCCCTGCACACCTATTGACAAGAGCCAAGACTTGAAAGTAAAAACACAGTGTCATGGTGTGTGATCCTTTTAACGTCATGTTGGAGTCTGTTGGCTAGTATCTTGTTGAGGATTTTTGCATCTAAGTTCATCGGTGATATTGCTCTCCAGTTTTCTTTTCTTGTAGTATCTTTGTCTGGTTTGGGGATCAGGTGGATGGCTTCGTACAATGAGTTTGGGAGTGTTCTTTCCTCTGCAGTGTTTTGGAAGCGTTTGCAGAGCCATGTGTACTTTAGAGAGACACGGGCTCCCCAGCTGGCACTAGCCACCTATTGACAACAGCCAAGTCTTGATAGTAAAAACACAATGTCCATCCCCAGATGAATGGAAAGTGAAGAGATGGTACACATAGAGCATGGAATACTGCTCAGCCATGAAACAGAATAAAATCCTGCCATTTCCAGCATCTTCGATAGATCCGGAGTACCCTGTACTCAGCATGCAACGTCCAACAGAGAAAGAGAAAATTCCAACGATAGCACGTATAGGTGGCATCTCAAAGTCGATACCAAGAAAGTAGAAAGCACAAACAGAGTCACAGATTTAGAACGCAAGTACAGGGTTTCAAGAGGGCAAAGGCATGCGGAGGTGGGTTGAATGAGGAGGGTGGGATTAACACATGCATTCTAATATGTATAAAGCAGACGATCCACAACCACCTACTACAAAGCACAGGGAGAGGTCGGCACCACCCTGGAGTAAGCTACGTGGGAAGAGAATGCGAAAGAGAATGGATGTGTATATATATACATACACGGAGAACTGAATCAAGGTGCTGCACAGCGAAAGTCAATACAGCATTGTAAATTCACTAGACACGGACAGAAATTAGAAACTCTATAAAAACCAAAATGATCGAGGTCCAGTACGTTCCTCTCAGGCCTCAGAGAGGTGTGCGGGTGTCACTTCCCTGGAGCGTGAGCAGGCTTGGGCACCAAAGTTGGAGTGTGGTCACAGTGAGGCAGGTCGGGGCGGGGGGGGGGCGCACCAGAGAATTAACCCCTTTGGACCTGTGGTGCCTGGTCCCCTCCGGTTGGCAGCAGTCTCTCTAGATGTAGGTGTGCCCTCCTGCAGCTAAGCCAAGCCCACTGCAGCCAGAGGATGGTGGTCCGACATGCACAACAGCGTTCAAACATCACCTGGTGTCCAGGTCTCCTGCTGGTGGGGTTCCCGCCATTCACCTCCTTCCTTAGAGTCACCCCACTTGCCTCCGACAACACCCTCATCAGGAGGGGTTTGCAGGGGGTGAGATGAATCGAGAGTGGGAAGGATAAGTGGGAGAAGGAGTGAGACACAAGCCCTTAGGTGTCTGTCCGGACACGTTCCACTCTAATTCATATTCGAAGAACACGCATGTGCGCAAGGTCTGCGTTCCTGGGGAATCCGACCAGCTGTGGGAAAATGCTGCCGCCTTGTGGCCGCGTCCTGTAACTACAACGTTCCAAAGGGAGCTCAGCAGCCCTTCCTGTTCAAAAGGCCAGCGGGGTTGTAATTGACACCCCCGCTGCAAAAATGTCCTGGGGATAGGCACTGGAAAAGAGCCCGAAACAGGATCGACTTGCAACAGGCGGTTTCAAGAGCTAAATTGAATTCACCATGCGTGTTTTGTTTTCCTTTGTGTTGTTTTCTAAGAAAGGCCCAGGAAATATGCTCCATGACCATGCGAATGGGAGAAATGGAAATTGAAACGCCTTTGCGGTTTCACCTGGCAGCTGTTAGGATTGCCAGTGTCAATACGTCTGGAAGCAATACCTTTGGGAGAGGGCCTGGAGAAAAGGGAAGCCTCCTAAGCCACTGGTGGTATTGCACCCTGGTAACAGGCACCACTGAAACAATCAAGAGATTCCTGCCAAAGAAAAACAAAACCAGAGAGCCGGCCACATGATGTGGCAATCCACCTCCTGGCTGTCTTTGCGCAGTAAAGTATCAATTGGGGAGACCCGGGCTGGCCAGCGACCCCTGCACACCTATTGACAAGAGCCAAGACTTGAAAGTAAAAACACAGTGTCATGGTGTGTGATCCTTTTAATGTCATGTTGGAGTCTGTTGGCTAGTATCTTGTTGAGGATTTTTGCATCTAAGTTCATCGGTGATATTGCTCTCCAGTTTTCTTTTCTTGTAGTATCTTTGTCTGGTTTGGGGATCAGGTGGATGGCTTCGTACAATGAGTTTGGGAGTGTTCTTTCCTCTGCAGTGTTTTGGAAGCGTTTGCAGAGCCATGTGTACTTTAGAGAGACACGGGCTCCCCAGCTGGCACTAGCCACCTATTGACAACAGCCAAGTCTTGATAGTAAAAACACAATGTCCATCCCCAGATGAATGGAAAGTGAAGAGATGGTACACATAGAGCATGGAATACTGCTCAGCCATGAAACAGAATAAAATCCTGCCATTTCCAGCATCTTCGATAGATCCGGAGTACCCTGTACTCAGCATGCAACATCCAACAGAGAAAGAGAAAATTCCAACGATAGCACGTATAGGTGGCATCTCAAAGTCGATACCAAGAAAGTAGAAAGCACAAACAGAGTCACAGATTTAGAACGCAAGTACAGGGTTTCGAGAGGGCAAAGGCATGCGGAGGTGGGTTGAATGAGGAGGGTGGGATTAACACATGCATTCTAATATGTATAAAGCAGACGATCCACAACCACTTACTACAAAGCACAGGGAGAGGTCGGCACCACCCTGGAGTAAGCTACGTGGGAAGAGAATGCGAAAGAGAATGGATGTGTATATATATACATACACGGAGAACTGAATCAAGGTGCTGCACAGCGAAAGTCAATACAGCATTGTAAATTCACTAGACACGGACAGAAATTAGAAACTCTATAAAAACCAAAATGATCGAGGTCCAGTACGTTCCTCTCAGGCCTCAGAGAGGTGTGCGGGTGTCACTTCCCTGGAGCGTGAGCAGGCTTGGGCACCAAAGTTGGAGTGTGGTCACAGTGAGGCAGGTCGGGGCGGGGGGGGGCGCACCAGAAAATTAACCCCTTTGGACCTGTGGTGCCTGGTCCCCTCCGGTTGGCAGCAGTCTCTCTAGATGTAGGTGTGCCCTCCTGCAGCTAAGCCAAGCCCACTGCAGCCAGAGGATGGTGGTCCGACATGCACAACAGCGTTCAAACATCACCTGGTGTCCAGGTCTCCTGCTGGTGGGGTTCCCGCCATTCACCTCCTTCCTTAGAGTCACCCCACTTGCCTCCGACAACACCCTCATCAGGAGGGGTTTGCAGGGGGTGAGATGAATCGAGAGTGGGAAGGATAAGTGGGAGAAGGAGTGAGACACAAGCCCTTAGGTGTCTGTCCGGACACGTTCCACTCTAATTCATATTCGAAGAACACGCATGTGCGCAAGGTCTGCGTTCCTGGGGAATCCGACCAGCTGTGGGAAAATGCTGCCGCCTTGTGGCCGCGTCCTGTAACTACAACGTTCCAAAGGGAGCTCAGCAGCCCTTCCTGTTCAAAAGGCCAGCGGGGTTGTAATTGACACCCCCGCTGCAAAAATGTCCTGGGGATAGGCACTGGAAAAGAGCCCGAAACAGGATCGACTTGCAACAGGCGGTTTCAAGAGCTAAATTGAATTCACCATGCGTGTTTTGTTTTCCTTTGTGTTGTTTTCTAAGAAAGGCCCAGGAAAGATGCTCCACGACCATGCGAATGGGAGAAATGGAAATTGAAACGCCTTTGCGGTTTCACCTGGCAGCTGTTAGGATTGCCAGTGTCAATACGTCTGGAAGCAATACCTTTGGGAGAGGGCCTGGAGAAAAGGGAAGCCTCCTAAGCCACTGGTGGTATTGCACCCTGGTAACAGGCACCACTGAAAACAATCAAGAGATTCCTGCCAAAGAAAAACAAAACCAGAGAGCCGGCCACATGATGTGGCAATCCACCTCCTGGCTGTCTTTGCGCAGTAAAGTATCAATTGGGGAGACCCGGGCTGGCCAGCGACCCCTGCACACCTATTGACAAGAGCCAAGACTTGAAAGTAAAAACACAGTGTCATGGTGTGTGATCCTTTTAACGTCATGTTGGAGTCTGTTGGCTAGTATCTTGTTGAGGATTTTTGCATCTAAGTTCATCGGTGATATTGCTCTCCAGTTTTCTTTTCTTGTAGTATCTTTGTCTGGTTTGGGGATCAGGTGGATGGCTTCGTACAATGAGTTTGGGAGTGTTCTTTCCTCTGCAGTGTTTTGGAAGCGTTTGCAGAGCCATGTGTACTTTAGAGAGACACGGGCTCCCCAGCTGGCACTAGCCACCTATTGACAACAGCCAAGTCTTGATAGTAAAAACACAATGTCCATCCCCAGATGAATGGAAAGTGAAGAGATGGTACACATAGAGCATGGAATACTGCTCAGCCATGAAACAGAATAAAATCCTGCCATTTCCAGCATCTTCGATAGATCCGGAGTACCCTGTACTCAGCATGCAACGTCCAACAGAGAAAGAGAAAATTCCAACGATAGCACGTATAGGTGGCATCTCAAAGTCGATACCAAGAAAGTAGAAAGCACAAACAGAGTCACAGATTTAGAACGCAAGTACAGGGTTTCAAGAGGGCAAAGGCATGCGGAGGTGGGTTGAATGAGGAGGGTGGGATTAACACATGCATTCTAATATGTATAAAGCAGACGATCCACAACCACCTACTACAAAGCACAGGGAGAGGTCGGCACCACCCTGGAGTAAGCTACGTGGGAAGAGAATGCGAAAGAGAATGGATGTGTATATATATACATACACGGAGAACTGAATCAAGGTGCTGCACAGCGAAAGTCAATACAGCATTGTAAATTCACTAGACACGGACAGAAATTAGAAACTCTATAAAAACCAAAATGATCGAGGTCCAGTACGTTCCTCTCAGGCCTCAGAGAGGTGTGCGGGTGTCACTTCCCTGGAGCGTGAGCAGGCTTGGGCACCAAAGTTGGAGTGTGGTCACAGTGAGGCAGGTCGGGGCGGGGGGGGGGCGCACCAGAGAATTAACCCCTTTGGACCTGTGGTGCCTGGTCCCCTCCGGTTGGCAGCAGTCTCTCTAGATGTAGGTGTGCCCTCCTGCAGCTAAGCCAAGCCCACTGCAGCCAGAGGATGGTGGTCCGACATGCACAACAGCGTTCAAACATCACCTGGTGTCCAGGTCTCCTGCTGGTGGGGTTCCCGCCATTCACCTCCTTCCTTAGAGTCACCCCACTTGCCTCCGACAACACCCTCATCAGGAGGGGTTTGCAGGGGGTGAGATGAATCGAGAGTGGGAAGGATAAGTGGGAGAAGGAGTGAGACACAAGCCCTTAGGTGTCTGTCCGGACACGTTCCACTCTAATTCATATTCGAAGAACACGCATGTGCGCAAGGTCTGCGTTCCTGGGGAATCCGACCAGCTGTGGGAAAATGCTGCCGCCTTGTGGCCGCGTCCTGTAACTACAACGTTCCAAAGGGAGCTCAGCAGCCCTTCCTGTTCAAAAGGCCAGCGGGGTTGTAATTGACACCCCCGCTGCAAAAATGTCCTGGGGATAGGCACTGGAAAAGAGCCCGAAACAGGATCGACTTGCAACAGGCGGTTTCAAGAGCTAAATTGAATTCACCATGCGTGTTTTGTTTTCCTTTGTGTTGTTTTCTAAGAAAGGCCCAGGAAATATGCTCCATGACCATGCGAATGGGAGAAATGGAAATTGAAACGCCTTTGCGGTTTCACCTGGCAGCTGTTAGGATTGCCAGTGTCAATATGTCTGGAAGCAATACCTTTGGGAGAGGGCCTGGAGAAAAGGGAAGCCTCCTAAGCCACTGGTGGTATTGCACCCTGGTAACAGGCACCACTGAAAACAATCAAGAGATTCCTGCCAAAGAAAAACAAAACCAGAGAGCCGGCCACATGATGTGGCAATCCACCTCCTGGCTGTCTTTGCGCAGTAAAGTATCAATTGGGGAGACCCGGGCTGGCCAGCGACCCCTGCACACCTATTGACAAGAGCCAAGACTTGAAAGTAAAAACACAGTGTCATGGTGTGTGATCCTTTTAATGTCATGTTGGAGTCTGTTGGCTAGTATCTTGTTGAGGATTTTTGCATCTAAGTTCATCGGTGATATTGCTCTCCAGTTTTCTTTTCTTGTAGTATCTTTGTCTGGTTTGGGGATCAGGTGGATGGCTTCGTACAATGAGTTTGGGAGTGTTCTTTCCTCTGCAGTGTTTTGGAAGCGTTTGCAGAGCCATGTGTACTTTAGAGAGACACGGGCTCCCCAGCTGGCACTAGCCACCTATTGACAACAGCCAAGTCTTGATAGTAAAAACACAATGTCCATCCCCAGATGAATGGAAAGTGAAGAGATGGTACACATAGAGCATGGAATACTGCTCAGCCATGAAACAGAATAAAATCCTGCCATTTCCAGCATCTTCGATAGATCCGGAGTACCCTGTACTCAGCATGCAACGTCCAACAGAGAAAGAGAAAATTCCAACGATAGCACATATAGGTGGCATCTCAAAGTCGATACCAAGAAAGTAAAAAGCACAAACAGAGTCACAGATTTAGAACGCAAGTACAGGGTTTCGAGAGGGCAAAGGCATGCGGAGGTGGGTTGAATGAGGAGGGTGGGATTAACACATGCATTCTAATATGTATAAAGCAGACGATCCACAACCACTTACTACAAAGCACAGGGAGAGGTCGGCACCACCCTGGAGTAAGCTACGTGGGAAGAGAATGCGAAAGAGAATGGATGTGTATATATATACATACACGGAGAACTGAATCAAGGTGCTGCACAGCGAAAGTCAATACAGCATTGTAAATTCACTAGACACGGACAGAAATTAGAAACTCTATAAAAACCAAAATGATCGAGGTCCAGTACGTTCCTCTCAGGCCTCAGAGAGGTGTGCGGGTGTCACTTCCCTGGAGCGTGAGCAGGCTTGGGCACCAAAGTTGGAGTGTGGTCACAGTGAGGCAGGTCGGGGCGGGGGGGGGGGCGCACCAGAAAATTAACCCCTTTGGACCTGTGGTGCCTGGTCCCCTCCGGTTGGCAGCAGTCTCTCTAGATGTAGGTGTGCCCTCCTGCAGCTAAGCCAAGCCCACTGCAGCCAGAGGATGGTGGTCCGACATGCACAACAGCGTTCAAACATCACCTGGTGTCCAGGTCTCCTGCTGGTGGGGTTCCCGCCATTCACCTCCTTCCTTAGAGTCACCCCACTTGCCTCCGACAACACCCTCATCAGGAGGGGTTTGCAGGGGGTGAGATGAATCGAGAGTGGGAAGGATAAGTGGGAGAAGGAGTGAGACACAAGCCCTTAGGTGTCTGTCCGGACACGTTCCACTCTAATTCATATTCGAAGAACACGCATGTGCGCAAGGTCTGCGTTCCTGGGGAATCCGACCAGCTGTGGGAAAATGCTGCCGCCTTGTGGCCGCATCCTGTAACTACAACGTTCCAAAGGGAGCTCAGCAGCCCTTCCTGTTCAAAAGGCCAGCGGGGTTGTAATTGACACCCCCGCTGCAAAAATGTCCTGGGGATAGGCACTGGAAAAGAGCCCGAAACAGGATCGACTTGCAACAGGCGGTTTCAAGAGCTAAATTGAATTCACCATGCGTGTTTTGTTTTCCTTTGTGTTGTTTTCTAAGAAAGGCCCAGGAAATATGCTCCATGACCATGCGAATGGGAGAAATGGAAATTGAAACGCCTTTGCGGTTTCACCTGGCAGCTGTTAGGATTGCCAGTGTCAATACGTCTGGAAGCAATACCTTTGGGAGAGGGCCTGGAGAAAAGGGAAGCCTCCTAAGCCACTGGTGGTATTGCACCCTGGTAACAGGCACCACTGAAAACAATCAAGAGATTCCTGCCAAAGAAAAACAAAACCAGAGAGCCGGCCACATGATGTGGCAATCCACCTCCTGGCTGTCTTTGCGCAGTAAAGTATCAATTGGGGAGACCCGGGCTGGCCAGCGACCCCTGCACACCTATTGACAAGAGCCAAGACTTGAAAGTAAAAACACAGTGTCATGGTGTGTGATCCTTTTAATGTCATGTTGGAGTCTGTTGGCTAGTATCTTGTTGAGGATTTTTGCATCTAAGTTCATCGGTGATATTGCTCTCCAGTTTTCTTTTCTTGTAGTATCTTTGTCTGGTTTGGGGATCAGGTGGATGGCTTCGTACAATGAGTTTGGGAGTGTTCTTTCCTCTGCAGTGTTTTGGAAGCGTTTGCAGAGCCATGTGTACTTTAGAGAGACACGGGCTCCCCAGCTGGCACTAGCCACCTATTGACAACAGCCAAGTCTTGATAGTAAAAACACAATGTCCATCCCCAGATGAATGGAAAGTGAAGAGATGGTACACATAGAGCATGGAATACTGCTCAGCCATGAAACAGAATAAAATCCTGCCATTTCCAGCATCTTCGATAGATCCGGAGTACCCTGTACTCAGCATGCAACGTCCAACAGAGAAAGAGAAAATTCCAACGATAGCACGTATAGGTGGCATCTCAAAGTCGATACCAAGAAAGTAGAAAGCACAAACAGAGTCACAGATTTAGAACGCAAGTACAGGGTTTCGAGAGGGCAAAGGCATGCGGAGGTGGGTTGAATGAGGAGGGTGGGATTAACACATGCATTCTAATATGTATAAAGCAGACGATCCACAACCACTTACTACAAAGCACAGGGAGAGGTCGGCACCACCCTGGAGTAAGCTACGTGGGAAGAGAATGCGAAAGAGAATGGATGTGTATATATATACATACACGGAGAACTGAATCAAGGTGCTGCACAGCGAAAGTCAATACAGCATTGTAAATTCACTAGACACGGACAGAAATTAGAAACTCTATAAAAACCAAAATGATCGAGGTCCAGTACGTTCCTCTCAGGCCTCAGAGAGGTGTGCGGGTGTCACTTCCCTGGAGCGTGAGCAGGCTTGGGCACCAAAGTTGGAGTGTGGTCACAGTGAGGCAGGTCGGGGCGGGGGGGGGCGCACCAGAAAATTAACCCCTTTGGACCTGTGGTGCCTGGTCCCCTCCGGTTGGCAGCAGTCTCTCTAGATGTAGGTGTGCCCTCCTGCAGCTAAGCCAAGCCCACTGCAGCCAGAGGATGGTGGTCCGACATGCACAACAGCGTTCAAACATCACCTGGTGTCCAGGTCTCCTGCTGGTGGGGTTCCCGCCATTCACCTCCTTCCTTAGAGTCACCCCACTTGCCTCCGACAACAGCCTCATCAGGAGGGGTTTGCAGGGGGTGAGATGAATCGAGAGTGGGAAGGATAAGTGGGAGAAGGAGTGAGACACAAGCCCTTAGGTGTCTGTCCGGACACGTTCCACTCTAATTCATATTCGAAGAACACGCCTGTGCGCAAGGTCTGCGTTCCTGGGGAATCCGACCAGCTGTGGGAAAATGCTGCCGCCTTGTGGCCGCGTCCTGTAACTACAACGTTCCAAAGGGAGCTCAGCAGCCCTTCCTGTTCAAAAGGCCAGCGGGGTTGTAATTGACACCCCCGCTGCAAAAATGTCCTGGGGATAGGCACTGGAAAAGAGCCCGAAACAGGATCGACTTGCAACAGGCGGTTTCAAGAGCTAAATTGAATTCACCATGCGTGTTTTGTTTTCCTTTGTGTTGTTTTCTAAGAAAGGCCCAGGAAATATGCTCCACGCCCATGCGAATGGGAGAAATGGAAATTGAAACGCCTTTGCGGTTTCACCTGGCAGCTGTTAGGATTGCCAGTGTCAATACGTCTGGAAGCAATACCTTTGGGAGAGGGCCTGGAGAAAAGGGAAGCCTCCTAAGCCACTGGTGGTATTGCACCCTGGTAACAGGCACCACTGAAAACAATCAAGAGATTCCTGCCAAAGAAAAACAAAACCAGAGAGCCGGCCACATGATGTGGCAATCCACCTCCTGGCTGTCTTTGCACAGTAAAGTATCAATTGGGGAGACCCGGGCTGGCCAGCGACCCCTGCACACCTATTGACAAGAGCCAAGACTTGAAAGTAAAAACACAGTGTCATGGTGTGTGATCCTTTTAACGTCATGTTGGAGTCTGTTGGCTAGTATCTTGTTGAGGATTTTTGCATCTAAGTTCATCGGTGATATTGCTCTCCAGTTTTCTTTTCTTGTAGTATCTTTGTCTGGTTTGGGGATCAGGTGGATGGCTTCGTACAATGAGTTTGGGAGTGTTCTTTCCTCTGCAGTGTTTTGGAAGCGTTTGCAGAGCCATGTGTACTTTAGAGAGACACGGGCTCCCCAGCTGGCACTAGCCACCTATTGACAACAGCCAAGTCTTGATAGTAAAAACACAATGTCCATCCCCAGATGAATGGAAAGTGAAGAGATGGTACACATAGAGCATGGAATACTGCTCAGCCATGAAACAGAATAAAATCCTGCCATTTCCAGCATCTTCGATAGATCCGGAGTACCCTGTACTCAGCATGCAACGTCCAACAGAGAAAGAGAAAATTCCAACGATAGCACGTATAGGTGGCATCTCAAAGTCGATACCAAGAAAGTAGAAAGCACAAACAGAGTCACAGATTTAGAACGCAAGTACAGGGTTTCGAGAGGGCAAAGGCATGCGGAGGTGGGTTGAATGAGGAGGGTGGGATTAACACATGCATTCTAATATGTATAAAGCAGACGATCCACAACCACTTACTACAAAGCACAGGGAGAGGTCGGCACCACCCTGGAGTAAGCTACGTGGGAAGAGAATGCGAAAGAGAATGGATGTGTATATATATACATACACGGAGAACTGAATCAAGGTGCTGCACAGCGAAAGTCAATACAGCATTGTAAATTCACTAGACACGGACAGAAATTAGAAACTCTATAAAAACCAAAATGATCGAGGTCCAGTACGTTCCTCTCAGGCCTCAGAGAGGTGTGCGGGTGTCACTTCCCTGGAGCGTGAGCAGGCTTGGGCACCAAAGTTGGAGTGTGGTCACAGTGAGGCAGGTCGGGGCGGGGGGGGGGCGCACCAGAGAATTAACCCCTTTGGACCTGTGGTGCCTGGTCCCCTCCGGTTGGCAGCAGTCTCTCTAGATGTAGGTGTGCCCTCCTGCAGCTAAGCCAAGCCCACTGCAGCCAGAGGATGGTGGTCCGACATGCACAACAGCGTTCAAACATCACCTGGTGTCCAGGTCTCCTGCTGGTGGGGTTCCCGCCATTCACCTCCTTCCTTAGAGTCACCCCACTTGCCTCCGACAACACCCTCATCAGGACGGGTTTGCAGGGGGTGAGATGAATCGAGAGTGGGAAGGATAAGTGGGAGAAGGAGTGAGACACAAGCCCTTAGGTGTCTGTCCGGACACGTTCCACTCTAATTCATATTCGAAGAACACGCCTGTGCGCAAGGTCTGCGTTCCTGGGGAATCCGACCAGCTGTGGGAAAATGCTGCCGCCTTGTGGCCGCGTCCTGTAACTACAACGTTCCAAAGGGAGCTCAGCAGCCCTTCCTGTTCAAAAGGCCAGCGGGGTTGTAATTGACACCCCCGCTGCAAAAATGTCCTGGGGATAGGCACTGGAAAAGAGCCCGAAACAGGATCGACTTGCAACAGGCGGTTTCAAGAGCTAAATTGAATTCACCATGCGTGTTTTGTTTTCCTTTGTGTTGTTTTCTAAGAAAGGCCCAGGAAATATGCTCCATGACCATGCGAATGGGAGAAATGGAAATTGAAACGCCTTTGCGGTTTCACCTGGCAGCTGTTAGGATTGCCAATGTCAATATGTCTGGAAACAATACCTTTGGGAGAGGGCCTGGAGAAAAGGGAAGCCTCCTAAGCCACTGGTGGTATTGCACCCTGGTAACAGGCACCACTGAAAACAATCAAGAGATTCCTGCCAAAGAAAAACAAAACCAGAGAGCCGGCCACATGATGTGGCAATCCACCTCCTGGCTGTCTTTGTGCAGTAAAGTATCAATTGGGGAGACCCGGGCTGGCCAGCGACCCCTGCACACCTATTGACAAGAGCCAAGACTTGAAAGTAAAAACACAGTGTCATGGTGTGTGATCCTTTTAATGTCATGTTGGAGTCTGTTGGCTAGTATCTTGTTGAGGATTTTTGCATCTAAGTTCATCGGTGATATTGCTCTCCAGTTTTCTTTTCTTGTAGTATCTTTGTCTGGTTTGGGGATCAGGTGGATGGCTTCGTACAATGAGTTTGGGAGTGTTCTTTCCTCTGCAGTGTTTTGGAAGCGTTTGCAGAGCCATGTGTACTTTAGAGAGACACGGGCTCCCCAGCTGGCACTAGCCACCTATTGACAACAGCCAAGTCTTGATAGTAAAAACACAATGTCCATCCCCAGATGAATGGAAAGTGAAGAGATGGTACACATAGAGCATGGAATACTGCTCAGCCATGAAACAGAATAAAATCCTGCCATTTCCAGCATCTTCGATAGATCCGGAGTACCCTGTACTCAGCATGCAACGTCCAACAGAGAAAGAGAAAATTCCAACGATAGCACGTATAGGTGGCATCTCAAAGTCGATACCAAGAAAGTAGAAAGCACAAACAGAGTCACAGATTTAGAACGCAAGTACAGGGTTTCGAGAGGGCAAAGGCATGCGGAGGTGGGTTGAATGAGGAGGGTGGGATTAACACATGCATTCTAATATGTATAAAGCAGACGATCCACAACCACTTACTACAAAGCACAGGGAGAGGTCGGCACCACCCTGGAGTAAGCTACGTGGGAAGAGAATGCGAAAGAGAATGGATGTGTATATATATACATACACGGAGAACTGAATCAAGGTGCTGCACAGCGAAAGTCAATACAGCATTGTAAATTCACTAGACACGGACAGAAATTAGAAACTCTATAAAAACCAAAATGATCGAGGTCCAGTACGTTCCTCTCAGGCCTCAGAGAGGTGTGCGGGTGTCACTTCCCTGGAGCGTGAGCAGGCTTGGGCACCAAAGTTGGAGTGTGGTCACAGTGAGGCAGGTCGGGGCGGGGGGGGGGGCGCACCAGAAAATTAACCCCTTTGGACCTGTGGTGCCTGGTCCCCTCCGGTTGGCAGCAGTCTCTCTAGATGTAGGTGTGCCCTCCTGCAGCTAAGCCAAGCCCACTGCAGCCAGAGGATGGTGGTCCGACATGCACAACAGCGTTCAAACATCACCTGGTGTCCAGGTCTCCTGCTGGTGGGGTTCCCGCCATTCACCTCCTTCCTTAGAGTCACCCCACTTGCCTCCGACAACACCCTCATCAGGAGGGGTTTGCAGGGGGTGAGATGAATCGAGAGTGGGAAGGATAAGTGGGAGAAGGAGTGAGACACAAGCCCTTAGGTGTCTGTCCGGACACGTTCCACTCTAATTCATATTCGAAGAACACGCATGTGCGCAAGGTCTGCGTTCCTGGGGAATCCGACCAGCTGTGGGAAAATGCTGCCGCCTTGTGGCCGCATCCTGTAACTACAACGTTCCAAAGGGAGCTCAGCAGCCCTTCCTGTTCAAAAGGCCAGCGGGGTTGTAATTGACACCCCCGCTGCAAAAATGTCCTGGGGATAGGCACTGGAAAAGAGCCCGAAACAGGATCGACTTGCAACAGGCGGTTTCAAGAGCTAAATTGAATTCACCATGCGTGTTTTGTTTTCCTTTGTGTTGTTTTCTAAGAAAGGCCCAGGAAATATGCTCCATGACCATGCGAATGGGAGAAATGGAAATTGAAACGCCTTTGCGGTTTCACCTGGCAGCTGTTAGGATTGCCAGTGTCAATACGTCTGGAAGCAATACCTTTGGGAGAGGGCCTGGAGAAAAGGGAAGCCTCCTAAGCCACTGGTGGTATTGCACCCTGGTAACAGGCACCACTGAAAACAATCAAGAGATTCCTGCCAAAGAAAAACAAAACCAGAGAGCCGGCCACATGATGTGGCAATCCACCTCCTGGCTGTCTTTGCGCAGTAAAGTATCAATTGGGGAGACCCGGGCTGGCCAGCGACCCCTGCACACCTATTGACAAGAGCCAAGACTTGAAAGTAAAAACACAGTGTCATGGTGTGTGATCCTTTTAATGTCATGTTGGAGTCTGTTGGCTAGTATCTTGTTGAGGATTTTTGCATCTAAGTTCATCGGTGATATTGCTCTCCAGTTTTCTTTTCTTGTAGTATCTTTGTCTGGTTTGGGGATCAGGTGGATGGCTTCGTACAATGAGTTTGGGAGTGTTCTTTCCTCTGCAGTGTTTTGGAAGCGTTTGCAGAGCCACGTGTACTTTAGAGAGACACGGGCTCCCCAGCTGGCACTAGCCACCTATTGACAACAGCCAAGTCTTGATAGTAAAAACACAATGTCCATCCCCAGATGAATGGAAAGTGAAGAGATGGTACACATAGAGCATGGAATACTGCTCAGCCATGAAACAGAATAAAATCCTGCCATTTCCAGCATCTTCGATAGATCCAGAGTACCCTGTACTCAGCATGCAACGTCCAACAGAGAAAGAGAAAATTCCAACGATAGCACGTATAGGTGGCATCTCAAAGTCGATACCAAGAAAGTAGAAAGCACAAACAGAGTCACAGATTTAGAACGCAAGTACAGGGTTTCGAGAGGGCAAAGGCATGCGGAGGTGGGTTGAATGAGGAGGGTGGGATTAACACATGCATTCTAATATGTATAAAGCAGACGATCCACAACCACTTACTACAAAGCACAGGGAGAGGTCGGCACCACCCTGGAGTAAGCTACGTGGGAAGAGAATGCGAAAGAGAATGGATGTGTATATATATACATACACGGAGAACTGAATCAAGGTGCTGCACAGCGAAAGTCAATACAGCATTGTAAATTCACTAGACACGGACAGAAATTAGAAACTCTATAAAAACCAAAATGATCGAGGTCCAGTACGTTCCTCTCAGGCCTCAGAGAGGTGTGCGGGTGTCACTTCCCTGGAGCGTGAGCAGGCTTGGGCACCAAAGTTGGAGTGTGGTCACAGTGAGGCAGGTCGGGGCGGGGGGGGGCGCACCAGAAAATTAACCCCTTTGGACCTGTGGTGCCTGGTCCCCTCCGGTTGGCAGCAGTCTCTCTAGATGTAGGTGTGCCCTCCTGCAGCTAAGCCAAGCCCACTGCAGCCAGAGGATGGTGGTCCGACATGCACAACAGCGTTCAAACATCACCTGGTGTCCAGGTCTCCTGCTGGTGGGGTTCCCGCCATTCACCTCCTTCCTTAGAGTCACCCCACTTGCCTCTGACAACAGCCTCATCAGGAGGGGTTTGCAGGGGGTGAGATGAATCGAGAGTGGGAAGGATAAGTGGGAGAAGGAGTGAGACACAAGCCCTTAGGTGTCTGTCCGGACACGTTCCACTCTAATTCATATTCGAAGAACACGCATGTGCGCAAGGTCTGCGTTCCTGGGGAATCCGACCAGCTGTGGGAAAATGCTGCCGCCTTGTGGCCGCGTCCTGTAACTACAACGTTCCAAAGGGAGCTCAGCAGCCCTTCCTGTTCAAAAGGCCAGCGGGGTTGTAATTGACACCCCCGCTGCAAAAATGTCCTGGGGATAGGCACTGGAAAAGAGCCCGAAACAGGATCGACTTGCAACAGGCAGTTTCAAGAGGTAAATTGAATTCACCATGCGTGTTTTGTTTTCCTTTGTGTTGTTTTCTAAGAAAGGCCCAGGAAATATGCTCCACGACCATGCGAATGGGAGAAATGGAAATTGAAACGCCTTTGCGGTTTCACCTGGCAGCTGTTAGGATTGCCAGTGTCAATACGTCTGGAAGCAATACCTTTGGGAGAGGGCCTGGAGAAAAGGGAAGCCTCCTAAGCCACTGGTGGTATTGCACCCTGGTAACAGGCACCACTGAAAACAATCAAGAGATTCCTGCCAAAGAAAAACAAAACCAGAGAGCCGGCCACATGATGTGGCAATCCACCTCCTGGCTGTCTTTGCGCAGTAAAGTATCAATTGGGGAGACCCGGGCTGGCCAGCTACCCCTGCACACCTATTGACAAGAGCCAAGACTTGAAAGTAAAAACACAGTGTCATGGTGTGTGATCCTTTTAACGTCATGTTGGAGTCTGTTGGCTAGTATCTTGTTGAGGATTTTTGCATCTAAGTTCATCGGTGATATTGCTCTCCAGTTTTCTTTTCTTGTAGTATCTTTGTCTGGTTTGGGGATCAGGTGGATGGCTTCGTACAATGAGTTTGGGAGTGTTCTTTCCTCTGCAGTGTTTTGGAAGCGTTTGCAGAGCCATGTGTACTTTAGAGAGACACGGGCTCCCCAGCTGGCACTAGCCACCTATTGACAACAGCCAAGTCTTGATAGTAAAAACACAATGTCCATCCCCAGATGAATGGAAAGTGAAGAGATGGTACACATAGAGCATGGAATACTGCTCAGCCATGAAACAGAATAAAATCCTGCCATTTCCAGCATCTTCGATAGATCCGGAGTACCCTGTACTCAGCATGCAACGTCCAACAGAGAAAGAGAAAATTCCAACGATAGCACGTATAGGTGGCATCTCAAAGTCGATACCAAGAAAGTAGAAAGCACAAACAGAGTCACAGATTTAGAACGCAAGTACAGGGTTTCGAGAGGGCAAAGGCATGCGGAGGTGGGTTGAATGAGGAGGGTGGGATTAACACATGCATTCTAATATGTATAAAGCAGACGATCCACAACCACCTACTACAAAGCACAGGGAGAGGTCGGCACCACCCTGGAGTAAGCTACGTGGGAAGAGAATGCGAAAGAGAATGGATGTGTATATATATACATACACGGAGAACTGAATCAAGGTGCTGCACAGCGAAAGTCAATACAGCATTGTAAATTCACTAGACACGGACAGAAATTAGAAACTCTATAAAAACCAAAATGATCGAGGTCCAGTACGTTCCTCTCAGGCCTCAGAGAGGTGTGCGGGTGTCACTTCCCTGGAGCGTGAGCAGGCTTGGGCACCAAAGTTGGAGTGTGGTCACAGTGAGGCAGGTCGGGGCGGGGGGGGGGCGCACCAGAGAATTAACCCCTTTGGACCTGTGGTGCCTGGTCCCCTCCGGTTGGCAGCAGTCTCTCTAGATGTAGGTGTGCCCTCCTGCAGCTAAGCCAAGCCCACTGCAGCCAGAGGATGGTGGTCCGACATGCACAACAGCATTCAAACATCACCTGGTGTCCAGGTCTCCTGCTGGTGGGGTTCCCGCCATTCACCTCCTTCCTTAGAGTCACCCCACTTGCCTCCGACAACACCCTCATCAGGACGGGTTTGCAGGGGGTGAGATGAATCGAGAGTGGGAAGGATAAGTGGGAGAAGGAGTGAGACACAAGCCCTTAGGTGTCTGTCCGGACACGTTCCACTCTAATTCATATTCGAAGAACACGCCTGTGCGCAAGGTCTGCGTTCCTGGGGAATCCGACCAGCTGTGGGAAAATGCTGCCGCCTTTTGGCCGCGTCCTGTAACTACAACGTTCCAAAGGGAGCTCAGCAGCCCTTCCTGTTCAAAAGGCCAGCGGGGTTGTAATTGACACCCCCGCTGCAAAAATGTCCTGGGGATAGGCACTGGAAAAGAGCCCGAAACAGGATCGACTTGCAACAGGCGGTTTCAAGAGCTAAATTGAATTCACCATGCGTGTTTTGTTATCCTTTGTGTTGTTTTCTAAGAAAGGCCCAGGAAATATGCTCCATGACCATGCGAATGGGAGAAATGGAAATTGAAACGCCTTTGCGGTTTCACCTGGCAGCTGTTAGGATTGCCAATGTCAATATGTCTGGAAGCAATACCTTTGGGAGAGGGCCTGGAGAAAAGGGAAGCCTCCTAAGCCACTGGTGGTATTGCACCCTGGTAACAGGCACCACTGAAAACAATCAAGAGATTCCTGCCAAAGAAAAACAAAACCAGAGAGCCGGCCACATGATGTGGCAATCCACCTCCTGGCTGTCTTTGCGCAGTAAAGTATCAATTGGGGAGACCCGGGCTGGCCAGCGACCCCTGCACACCTATTGACAAGAGCCAAGACTTGAAAGTAAAAACACAGTGTCATGGTGTGTGATCCTTTTAATGTCATGTTGCAGTCTGTTGGCTAGTATCTTGTTGAGGATTTTTGCATCTAAGTTCATCGGTGATATTGCTCTCCAGTTTTCTTTTCTTGTAGTATCTTTGTCTGGTTTGGGGATCAGGTGGATGGCTTCGTACAATGAGTTTGGGAGTGTTCTTTCCTCTGCAGTGTTTTGGAAGCGTTTGCAGAGCCATGTGTACTTTAGAGAGACACGGGCTCCCCAGCTGGCACTAGCCACCTATTGACAACAGCCAAGTCTTGATAGTTAAAACACAATGTCCATCCCCAGATGAATGGAAAGTGAAGAGATGGTACACATAGAGCATGGAATACTGCTCAGCCATGAAACACAATAAAATCCTGCCATTTCCAGCATCTTCGATAGATCCAGAGTACCCTGTACTCAGCATGCAACGTCCAACAGAGAAAGAGAAAATTCCAACGATAGCACATATAGGTGGCATCTCAAAGTCGATACCAAGAAAGTAGAAAGCACAAACAGAGTCACAGATTTAGAACGCAAGTACAGGGTTTCGAGAGGGCAAAGGCATGCGGAGGTGGGTTGAATGAGGAGGGTGGGATTAACACATGCATTCTAATATGTATAAAGCAGACGATCCACAACCACTTACTACAAAGCACAGGGAGAGGTCGGCACCACCCTGGAGTAAGCTACGTGGGAAGAGAATGCGAAAGAGAATGGATGTGTATATATATACATACACGGAGAACTGAATCAAGGTGCTGCACAGCGAAAGTCAATACAGCATTGTAAATTCACTAGACACGGACAGAAATTAGAAACTCTATAAAAACCAAAATGATCGAGGTCCAGTACGTTCCTCTCAGGCCTCAGAGAGGTGTGCGGGTGTCACTTCCCTGGAGCGTGAGCAGGCTTGGGCACCAAAGTTGGAGTGTGGTCACAGTGAGGCAGGTCGGGGCGGGAGGGGGGCGCACCAGAAAATTAACCCCTTTGGACCTGTGGTGCCTGGTCCCCTCCGGTTGGCAGCAGTCTCTCTAGATGTAGGTGTGCCCTCCTGCAGCTAAGCCAAGCCCACTGCAGCCAGAGGATGGTGGTCCGACATGCACAACAGCGTTCAAACATCACCTGGTGTCCAGGTCTCCTGCTGGTGGGGTTCCCGCCATTCACCTCCTTCCTTAGAGTCACCCCACTTGCCTCCGACAACACCCTCATCAGGAGGGGTTTGCAGGGGGTGAGATGAATCGAGAGTGGGAAGGATAAGTGGGAGAAGGAGTGAGACACAAGCCCTTAGGTGTCTGTCCGGACACGTTCCACTCTAATTCATATTCAAAGAACACGCATGTGCGCAAGGTCTGCGTTCCTGGGGAATCCGACCAGCTGTGGGAAAATGCTGCCGCCTTGTGGCCGCGTCCTGTAACTACAACGTTCCAAAGGGAGCTCAGCAGCCCTTCCTGTTCAAAAGGCCAGCGGGGTTGTAATTGACACCCCCGCTGCAAAAATGTCCTGGGGATAGGCACTGGAAAAGAGCCCGAAACAGGATCGACTTGCAACAGGCGGTTTCAAGAGGTAAATTGAATTCACCATGCGTGTTTTGTTTTCCTTTGTGTTGTTTTCTAAGAAAGGCCCAGGAAATATGCTCCACGACCATGCGAATGGGAGAAATGGAAATTGAAACGCCTTTGCGGTTTCACCTGGCAGCTGTTAGGATTGCCAGTGTCAATACGTCTGGAAGCAATACCTTTGGGAGAGGGCCTGGAGAAAAGGGAAGCCTCCTAAGCCACTGGTGGTATTGCACCCTGGTAACAGGCACCACTGAAAACAATCAAGAGATTCCTGCTAAAGAAAAACAAAACCAGAGAGCCGGCCACATGATGTGGCAATCCACCTCCTGGCTGTCTTTGCACAGTAAAGTATCAATTGGGGAGACCCGGGCTGGCCAGCGACCCCTGCACACCTATTGACAAGAGCCAAGACTTGAAAGTAAAAACACAGTGTCATGGTGTGTGATCCTTTTAACGTCATGTTGGAGTCTGTTGGCTAGTATCTTGTTGAGGATTTTTGCATCTAAGTTCATCGGTGATATTGCTCTCCAGTTTTCTTTTCTTGTAGTATCTTTGTCTGGTTTGGGGATCAGGTGGATGGCTTCGTACAATGAGTTTGGGAGTGTTCTTTCCTCTGCAGTGTTTTGGAAGCGTTTGCAGAGCCATGTGTACTTTAGAGAGACACGGGCTCCCCAGCTGGCACTAGCCACCTATTGACAACAGCCAAGTCTTGATAGTAAAAACACAATGTCCATCCCCAGATGAATGGAAAGTGAAGAGATGGTACACATAGAGCATGGAATACTGCTCAGCCATGAAACAGAATAAAATCCTGCCATTTCCAGCATCTTCGATAGATCCAGAGTACCCTGTACTCAGCATGCAACGTCCAACAGAGAAAGAGAAAATTCCAACGATAGCACGTATAGGTGGCATCTCAAAGTCGATACCAAGAAAGTAGAAAGCACAAACAGAGTCACAGATTTAGAACGCAAGTACAGGGTTTCGAGAGGGCAAAGGCATGCGGAGGTGGGTTGAATGAGGAGGGTGGGATTAACACATGCATTCTAATATGTATAAAGCAGACGATCCACAACCACCTACTACAAAGCACAGGGAGAGGTCGGCACCACCCTGGAGTAAGCTACGTGGGAAGAGAATGCGAAAGAGAATGGATGTGTATATATATACATACACGGAGAACTGAATCAAGGTGCTGCACAGCGAAAGTCAATACAGCATTGTAAATTCACTAGACACGGACAGAAATTAGAAACTCTATAAAAACCAAAATGATCGAGGTCCAGTACGTTCCTCTCAGGCCTCAGAGAGGTGTGCGGGTGTCACTTCCCTGGAGCGTGAGCAGGCTTGGGCACCAAAGTTGGAGTGTGGTCACAGTGAGGCAGGTCGGGGCGGGGGGGGGCGCACCAGAGAATTAACCCCTTTGGACCTGTGGTGCCTGGTCCCCTCCGGTTGGCAGCAGTCTCTCTAGATGTAGGTGTGCCCTCCTGCAGCTAAGCCAAGCCCACTGCAGCCAGAGGATGGTGGTCCGACATGCACAACAGCATTCAAACATCACCTGGTGTCCAGGTCTCCTGCTGGTGGGGTTCCCGCCATTCACCTCCTTCCTTAGAGTCACCCCACTTGCCTCCGACAACACCCTCATCAGGACGGGTTTGCAGGGGGTGAGATGAATCGAGAGTGGGAAGGATAAGTGGGAGAAGGAGTGAGACACAAGCCCTTAGGTGTCTGTCCGGACACGTTCCACTCTAATTCATATTCGAAGAACACGCCTGTGCGCAAGGTCTGCGTTCCTGGGGAATCCGACCAGCTGTGGGAAAATGCTGCCGCCTTGTGGCCGCGTCCTGTAACTACAACGTTCCAAAGGGAGCTCAGCAGCCCTTCCTGTTCAAAAGGCCAGCGGGGTTGTAATTGACACCCCCGCTGCAAAAATGTCCTGGGGATAGGCACTGGAAAAGAGCCCGAAACAGGATCGACTTGCAACAGGCGGTTTCAAGAGCTAAATTGAATTCACCATGCGTGTTTTGTTTTCCTTTGTGTTGTTTTCTAAGAAAGGCCCAGGAAATATGCTCCATGACCATGCGAATGGGAGAAATGGAAATTGAAACGCCTTTGCGGTTTCACCTGGCAGCTGTTAGGATTGCCAGTGTCAATACGTCTGGAAGCAATACCTTTGGGAGAGGGCCTGGAGAAAAGGGAAGCCTCCTAAGCCACTGGTGGTATTGCACCCTGGTAACAGGCACCACTGAAAACAATCAAGAGATTCCTGCTAAAGAAAAACAAAACCAGAGAGCCGGCCACATGATGTGGCAATCCACCTCCTGGCTGTCTTTGCGCAGTAAAGTATCAATTGGGGAGACCCGGGCTGGCCAGCGACCCCTGCACACCTATTGACAAGAGCCAAGACTTGAAAGTAAAAACACAGTGTCATGGTGTGTGATCCTTTTAATGTCATGTTGGAGTCTGTTGGCTAGTATCTTGTTGAGGATTTTTGCATCTAAGTTCATCGGTGATATTGCTCTCCAGTTTTCTTTTCTTGTAGTATCTTTGTCTGGTTTGGGGATCAGGTGGATGGCTTCGTACAATGAGTTTGGGAGTGTTCTTTCCTCTGCAGTGTTTTGGAAGCGTTTGCAGAGCCATGTGTACTTTAGAGAGACACGGGCTCCCCAGCTGGCACTAGCCACCTATTGACAACAGCCAAGTCTTGATAGTTAAAACACAATGTCCATCCCCAGATGAATGGAAAGTGAAGAGATGGTACACATAGAGCATGGAATACTGCTCAGCCATGAAACAGAATAAAATCCTGCCATTTCCAGCATCTTCGATAGATCCGGAGTACCCTGTACTCAGCATGCAACGTCCAACAGAGAAAGAGAAAATTCCAACGATAGCACATATAAGTGGCATCTCAAAGTCGATACCAAGAAAGTAGAAAGCACAAACAGAGTCACAGATTTAGAACGCAAGTACAGGGTTTCGAGAGGGCAAAGGCATGCGGAGGTGGGTTGAATGAGGAGGGTGGGATTAACACATGCATTCTAATATGTATAAAGCAGACGATCCACAACCACCTACTACAAAGCACAGGGAGAGGTCGGCACCACCCTGGAGTAAGCTACGTGGGAAGAGAATGCGAAAGAGAATGGATGTGTATATATATACATACACGGAGAACTGAATCAAGGTGCTGCACAGCGAAAGTCAATACAGCATTGTAAATTCACTAGACACGGACAGAAATTAGAAACTCTATAAAAACCAAAATGATCGAGGTCCAGTACGTTCCTCTCAGGCCTCAGAGAGGTGTGCGGGTGTCACTTCCCTGGAGCGTGAGCAGGCTTGGGCACCAAAGTTGGAGTGTGGTCACAGTGAGGCAGGTCGGGGCGGGGGGGGGCGCACCAGAGAATTAACCCCTTTGGACCTGTGGTGCCTGGTCCCCTCCGGTTGGCAGCAGTCTCTCTAGATGTAGGTGTGCCCTCCTGCAGCTAAGCCAAGCCCACTGCAGCCAGAGGATGGTGGTCCGACATGCACAACAGCATTCAAACATCACCTGGTGTCCAGGTCTCCTGCTGGTGGGGTTCCCGCCATTCACCTCCTTCCTTAGAGTCACCCCACTTGCCTCCGACAACACCCTCATCAGGACGGGTTTGCAGGGGGTGAGATGAATCGAGAGTGGGAAGGATAAGTGGGAGAAGGAGTGAGACACAAGCCCTTAGGTGTCTGTCCGGACACGTTCCACTCTAATTCATATTCGAAGAACACGCCTGTGCGCAAGGTCTGCGTTCCTGGGGAATCCGACCAGCTGTGGGAAAATGCTGCCGCCTTGTGGCCGCGTCCTGTAACTACAACGTTCCAAAGGGAGCTCAGCAGCCCTTCCTGTTCAAAAGGCCAGCGGGGTTGTAATTGACACCCCCGCTGCAAAAATGTCCTGGGGATAGGCACTGGAAAAGAGCCCGAAACAGGATCGACTTGCAACAGGCGGTTTCAAGAGCTAAATTGAATTCACCATGCGTGTTTTGTTTTCCTTTGTGTTGTTTTCTAAGAAAGGCCCAGGAAATATGCTCCATGACCATGCGAATGGGAGAAATGGAAATTGAAACGCCTTTGCGGTTTCACCTGGCAGCTGTTAGGATTGCCAGTGTCAATACGTCTGGAAGCAATACCTTTGGGAGAGGGCCTGGAGAAAAGGGAAGCCTCCTAAGCCACTGGTGGTATTGCACCCTGGTAACAG
This sequence comes from Hippopotamus amphibius kiboko, assembly GCF_030028045.1. Classification (NCBI taxonomy): domain Eukaryota; kingdom Metazoa; phylum Chordata; class Mammalia; order Artiodactyla; family Hippopotamidae; genus Hippopotamus; species Hippopotamus amphibius. Next base: position 93,521,076 of record NC_080191.1, on the reverse strand, counting down.
GCACCACTGAAAACAATCAAGAGATTCCTGCTAAAGAAAAACAAAACCAGAGAGCCGGCCACATGATGTGGCAATCCACCTCCTGGCTGTCTTTGCGCAGTAAAGTATCAATTGGGGAGACCCGGGCTGGCCAGCGACCCCTGCACACCTATTGACAAGAGCCAAGACTTGAAAGTAAAAACACAGTGTCATGGTGTGTGATCCTTTTAATGTCATGTTGGAGTCTGTTGGCTAGTATCTTGTTGAGGATTTTTGCATCTAAGTTCATCGGTGATATTGCTCTCCAGTTTTCTTTTCTTGTAGTATCTTTGTCTGGTTTGGGGATCAGGTGGATGGCTTCGTACAATGAGTTTGGGAGTGTTCTTTCCTCTGCAGTGTTTTGGAAGCGTTTGCAGAGCCATGTGTACTTTAGAGAGACACGGGCTCCCCAGCTGGCACTAGCCACCTATTGACAACAGCCAAGTCTTGATAGTTAAAACACAATGTCCATCCCCAGATGAATGGAAAGTGAAGAGATGGTACACATAGAGCATGGAATACTGCTCAGCCATGAAACAGAATAAAATCCTGCCATTTCCAGCATCTTCGATAGATCCGGAGTACCCTGTACTCAGCATGCAACGTCCAACAGAGAAAGAGAAAATTCCAACGATAGCACATATAAGTGGCATCTCAAAGTCGATACCAAGAAAGTAGAAAGCACAAACAGAGTCACAGATTTAGAACGCAAGTACAGGGTTTCGAGAGGGCAAAGGCATGTGGAGGTGGGTTGAATGAGGAGGGTGGGATTAACACATGCATTCTAATATGTATAAAGCAGACGATCCACAACCACCTACTACAAAGCACAGGGAGAGGTCGGCACCACCCTGGAGTAAGCTACGTGGGAAGAGAATGCGAAAGAGAATGGATGTGTATATATATACATACACGGAGAACTGAATCAAGGTGCTGCACAGCGAAAGTCAATACAGCATTGTAAATTCACTAGACACGGACAGAAATTAGAAACTCTATAAAAACCAAAATGATCGAGGTCCAGTACGTTCCTCTCAGGCCTCAGAGAGGTGTGCGGGTGTCACTTCCCTGGAGCGTGAGCAGGCTTGGGCACCAAAGTTGGAGTGTGGTCACAGTGAGGCAGGTCGGGGCGGGGGGGGGGCGCACCAGAAAATTAACCCCTTTGGACCTGTGGTGCCTGGTCCCCTCCTGTTGGCAGCAGTCTCTCTAGATGTAGGTGTGCCCTCCTGCAGCTAAGCCAAGCCCACTGCAGCCAGAGGATGGTGGTCCGACATGCACAACAGCGTTCAAACATCACCTGGTGTCCAGGTCTCCTGCTGGTCGGGTTCCCGCCATTCACCTCCTTCCTTAGAGTCACCCCACTTGCCTCCGACAACACCCTCATCAGGAGGGGTTTGCAGGGGGTGAGATGAATCGAGAGTGGGAAGGATAAGTGGGAGAAGGAGTGAGACACAAGCCCTTAGGTGTCTGTCCGGACACGTTCCACTCTAATTCATATTCAAAGAACACGCATGTGCGCAAGGTCTGCGTTCCTGGGGAATCCGACCAGCTGTGGGAAAATGCTGCCGCCTTGTGGCCGCGTCCTGTAACTACAACGTTCCAAAGGGAGCTCAGCAGCCCTTCCTGTTCAAAAGGCCAGCGGGGTTGTAATTGACACCCCCGCTGCAAAAATGTCCTGGGGATAGGCACTGGAAAAGAGCCCGAAACAGGATCGACTTGCAACAGGCGGTTTCAAGAGGTAAATTGAATTCACCATGCGTGTTTTGTTTTCCTTTGTGTTGTTTTCTAAGAAAGGCCCAGGAAATATGCTCCACGACCATGCGAATGGGAGAAATGGAAATTGAAACGCCTTTGCGGTTTCACCTGGCAGCTGTTAGGATTGCCAGTGTCAATACGTCTGGAAGCAATACCTTTGGGAGAGGGCCTGGAGAAAAGGGAAGCCTCCTAAGCCACTGGTGGTATTGCACCCTGGTAACAGGCACCACTGAAAACAATCAAGAGATTCCTGCTAAAGAAAAACAAAACCAGAGAGCCGGCCACATGATGTGGCAATCCACCTCCTGGCTGTCTTTGCGCAGTAAAGTATCAATTGGGGAGACCCGGGCTGGCCAGCGACCCCTGCACACCTATTGACAAGAGCCAAGACTTGAAAGTAAAAACACAGTGTCATGGTGTGTGATCCTTTTAACGTCATGTTGGAGTCTGTTGGCTAGTATCTTGTTGAGGATTTTTGCATCTAAGTTCATCGGTGAGATTGCTCTCCAGTTTTCTTTTCTTGTAGTATCTTTGTCTGGTTTGGGGATCAGGTGGATGGCTTCGTACAATGAGTTTGGGAGTGTTCTTTCCTCTGCAGTGTTTTGGAAGCGTTTGCAGAGCCATGTGTACTTTAGAGAGACACGGGCTCCCCAGCTGGCACTAGCCACCTATTGACAACAGCCAAGTCTTGATAGTAAAAACACAATGTCCATCTCCAGATGAATGGAAAGTGAAGAGATGGTACACATAGAGCATGGAATACTGCTCAGCCATGAAACAGAATAAAATCCTGCCATTTCCAGCATCTTCGATAGATCCGGAGTACCCTGTACTCAGCATGCAACGTCCAACAGAGAAAGAGAAAATTCCAATGATAGCACGTATAGGTGGCATCTCAAAGTCGATACCAAGAAAGTAGAAAGCACAAACAGAGTCACAGATTTAGAATGCAAGTACAGGGTTTCAAGAGGGCAAAGGCATGCGGAGGTGGGTTGAATGAGGAGGGTGGGATTAACACATGCATTCTAATATGTATAAAGCAGACGATCCACAACCACCTACTACAAAGCACAGGGAGAGGTCGGCACCACCCTGGAGTAAGCTACGTGGGAAGAGAATGCGAAAGAGAATGGATGTGTATATATATACATACACGGAGAACTGAATCAAGGTGCTGCACAGCGAAAGTCAATACAGCATTGTAAATTCACTAGACACGGACAGAAATTAGAAACTCTATAAAAACCAAAATGATCGAGGTCCAGTACGTTCCTCTCAGGCCTCAGAGAGGTGTGCGGGTGTCACTTCCCTGGAGCGTGAGCAGGCTTGGGCACCAAAGTTGGAGTGTGGTCACAGTGAGGCAGGTCGGGGCGGGGGGGGGGCGCACCAGAGAATTAACCCCTTTGGACCTGTGGTGCCTGGTCCCCTCCGGTTGGCAGCAGTCTCTCTAGATGTAGGTGTGCCCTCCTGCAGCTAAGCCAAGCCCACTGCAGCCAGAGGATGGTGGTCCGACATGCACAACAGCATTCAAACATCACCTGGTGTCCAGGTCTCCTGCTGGTGGGGTTCCCGCCATTCACCTCCTTCCTTAGAGTCACCCCACTTGCCTCCGACAACACCCTCATCAGGACGGGTTTGCAGGGGGTGAGATGAATCGAGAGTGGGAAGGATAAGTGGGAGAAGGAGTGAGACACAAGCCCTTAGGTGTCTGTCCGGACACGTTCCACTCTAATTCATATTCGAAGAACACGCCTGTGCGCAAGGTCTGCGTTCCTGGGGAATCCGACCAGCTGTGGGAAAATGCTGCCGCCTTGTGGCCGCGTCCTGTAACTACAACGTTCCAAAGGGAGCTCAGCAGCCCTTCCTGTTCAAAAGGCCAGCGGGGTTGTAATTGACACCCCCGCTGCAAAAATGTCCTGGGGATAGGCACTGGAAAAGAGCCCGAAACAGGATCGACTTGCAACAGGCGGTTTCAAGAGCTAAATTGAATTCACCATGCGTGTTTTGTTTTCCTTTGTGTTGTTTTCTAAGAAAGGCCCAGGAAATATGCTCCATGACCATGCGAATGGGAGAAATGGAAATTGAAACGCCTTTGCAGTTTCACCTGGCAGCTGTTAGGATTGCCAGTGTCAATACGTCTGGAAGCAATACCTTTGGGAGAGGGCCTGGAGAAAAGGGAAGCCTCCTAAGCCACTGGTGGTATTGCACCCTGGTAACAGGCACCACTGAAAACAATCAAGAGATTCCTGCTAAAGAAAAACAAAACCAGAGAGCCGGCCACATGATGTGGCAATCCACCTCCTGGCTGTCTTTGCGCAGTAAAGTATCAATTGGGGAGACCCGGGCTGGCCAGCGACCCCTGCACACCTATTGACAAGAGCCAAGACTTGAAAGTAAAAACACAGTGTCATGGTGTGTGATCCTTTTAATGTCATGTTGGAGTCTGTTGGCTAGTATCTTGTTGAGGATTTTTGCATCTAAGTTCATCGGTGATATTGCTCTCCAGTTTTCTTTTCTTGTAGTATCTTTGTCTGGTTTGGGGATCAGGTGGATGGCTTCGTACAATGAGTTTGGGAGTGTTCTTTCCTCTGCAGTGTTTTGGAAGCGTTTGCAGAGCCATGTGTACTTTAGAGAGACACGGGCTCCCCAGCTGGCACTAGCCACCTATTGACAACAGCCAAGTCTTGATAGTTAAAACACAATGTCCATCCCCAGATGAATGGAAAGTGAAGAGATGGTACACATAGAGCATGGAATACTGCTCAGCCATGAAACAGAATAAAATCCTGCCATTTCCAGCATCTTCGATAGATCCGGAGTACCCTGTACTCAGCATGCAACGTCCAACAGAGAAAGAGAAAATTCCAACGATAGCACATATAGGTGGCATCTCAAAGTCGATACCAAGAAAGTAGAAAGCACAAACAGAGTCACAGATTTAGAACGCAAGTACAGGGTTTCGAGAGGGCAAAGGCATGCGGAGGTGGGTTGAATGAGGAGGGTGGGATTAACACATGCATTCTAATATGTATAAAGCAGACGATCCACAACCACCTACTACAAAGCACAGGGAGAGGTCGGCACCACCCTGGAGTAAGCTACGTGGGAAGAGAATGCGAAAGAGAATGGATGTGTATATATATACATACACGGAGAACTGAATCAAGGTGCTGCACAGCGAAAGTCAATACAGCATTGTAAATTCACTAGACACGGACAGAAATTAGAAACTCTATAAAAACCAAAATGATCGAGGTCCAGTACGTTCCTCTCAGGCCTCAGAGAGGTGTGCGGGTGTCACTTCCCTGGAGCGTGAGCAGGCTTGGGCACCAAAGTTGGAGTGTGGTCACAGTGAGGCAGGTCGGGGCGGGGGGGGGGCGCACCAGAAAATTAACCCCTTTGGACCTGTGGTGCCTGGTCCCCTCCTGTTGGCAGCAGTCTCTCTAGATGTAGGTGTGCCCTCCCTGCAGCTAAGCCAAGCCCACTGCAGCCAGAGGATGGTGGTCCGACATGCACAACAGCGTTCAAACATCACCTGGTGTCCAGGTCTCCTGCTGGTCGGGTTCCCGCCATTCACCTCCTTCCTTAGAGTCACCCCACTTGCCTCCGACAACACCCTCATCAGGAGGGGTTTGCAGGGGGTGAGATGAATCGAGAGTGGGAAGGATAAGTGGGAGAAGGAGTGAGACACAAGCCCTTAGGTGTCTGTCCGGACACGTTCCACTCTAATTCATATTCAAAGAACACGCATGTGCGCAAGGTCTGCGTTCCTGGGGAATCCGACCAGCTGTGGGAAAATGCTGCCGCCTTGTGGCCGCGTCCTGTAACTACAACGTTCCAAAGGGAGCTCAGCAGCCCTTCCTGTTCAAAAGGCCAGCGGGGTTGTAATTGACACCCCCGCTGCAAAAATGTCCTGGGAATAGGCACTGGAAAAGAGCCCGAAACAGGATCGACTTGCAACAGGCGGTTTCAAGAGGTAAATTGAATTCACCATGCGTGTTTTGTTTTCCTTTGTGTTGTTTTCTAAGAAAGGCCCAGGAAATATGCTCCACGACCATGCGAATGGGAGAAATGGAAATTGAAACGCCTTTGCGGTTTCACCTGGCAGCTGTTAGGATTGCCAGTGTCAATACGTCTGGAAGCAATACCTTTGGGAGAGGGCCTGGAGAAAAGGGAAGCCTCCTAAGCCACTGGTGGTATTGCACCCTGGTAACAGGCACCACTGAAAACAATCAAGAGATTCCTGCTAAAGAAAAACAAAACCAGAGAGCCGGCCACATGATGTGGCAATCCACCTCCTGGCTGTCTTTGCGCAGTAAAGTATCAATTGGGGAGACCCGGGCTGGCCAGCGACCCCTGCACACCTATTGACAAGAGCCAAGACTTGAAAGTAAAAACACAGTGTCATGGTGTGTGATCCTTTTAACGTCATGTTGGAGTCTGTTGGCTAGTATCTTGTTGAGGATTTTTGCATCTAAGTTCATCGGTGAGATTGCTCTCCAGTTTTCTTTTCTTGTAGTATCTTTGTCTGGTTTGGGGATCAGGTGGATGGCTTCGTACAATGAGTTTGGGAGTGTTCTTTCCTCTGCAGTGTTTTGGAAGCGTTTGCAGAGCCATGTGTACTTTAGAGAGACACGGGCTCCCCAGCTGGCACTAGCCACCTATTGACAACAGCCAAGTCTTGATAGTAAAAACACAATGTCCATCTCCAGATGAATGGAAACTGAAGAGATGGTACACATAGAGCATGGAATACTGCTCAGCCATGAAACAGAATAAAATCCTGCCATTTCCAGCATCTTCGATAGATCCGGAGTACCCTGTACTCAGCATGCAACGTCCAACAGAGAAAGAGAAAATTCCAATGATAGCACGTATAGGTGGCATCTCAAAGTCGATACCAAGAAAGTAGAAAGCACAAACAGAGTCACAGATTTAGAACGCAAGTACAGGGTTTCAAGAGGGCAAAGGCATGCGGAGGTGGGTTGAATGAGGAGGGTGGGATTAACACATGCATTCTAATATGTATAAAGCAGACGATCCACAACCACCTACTACAAAGCACAGGGAGAGGTCGGCACCACCCTGGAGTAAGCTACGTGGGAAGAGAATGCGAAAGAGAATGGATGTCTATATATATACATACACGGAGAACTGAATCAAGGTGCTGCACAGCGAAAGTCAATACAGCATTGTAAATTCACTAGACACGGACAGAAATTAGAAACTCTATAAAAACCAAAATGATCGAGGTCCAGTACGTTCCTCTCAGGCCTCAGAGAGGTGTGTGGGTGTCACTTCCCTGGAGCGTGAGCAGGCTTGGGCACCAAAGTTGGAGTGTGGTCACAGTGAGGCAGGTCGGGGCGGGGGGGGGGCGCACCAGAAAATTAACCCCTTTGGACCTGTGGTGCCTGGTCCCCTCCGGTTGGCAGCAGTCTCTCTAGATGTAGGTGTGCCCTCCTGCAGCTAAGCCAAGCCCACTGCAGCCAGAGGATGGTGGTCCGACATGCACAACAGCGTTCAAACATCACCTGGTGTCCAGGTCTCCTGCTGGTGGGGTTCCCGCCATTCACCTCCTTCCTTAGAGTCACCCCACTTGCCTCCGACAACACCCTCATCAGGAGGGGTTTGCAGGGGGTGAGATGAATCGAGAGTGGGAAGGATAAGTGGGAGAAGGAGTGAGACACAAGCCCTTAGGTGTCTGTCCGGACACGTTCCACTCTAATTCATATTCGAAGAACACGCCTGTGCGCAAGGTCTGCGTTCCTGGGGAATCCGACCAGCTGTGGGAAAATGCTGCCGCCTTGTGGCCGCGTCCTGTAACTACAACGTTCCAAAGGGAGCTCAGCAGCCCTTCCTGTTCAAAAGGCCAGCGGGGTTGTAATTGACACCCCCGCTGCAAAAATGTCCTGGGGATAGGCACTGGAAAAGAGCCCGAAACAGGATCGACTTGCAACAGGCGGTTTCAAGAGCTAAATTGAATTCACCATGCGTGTTTTGTTTTCCTTTGTGTTGTTTTCTAAGAAAGGCCCAGGAAATATGCTCCATGACCATGCGAATGGGAGAAATGGAAATTGAAACGCCTTTGCAGTTTCACCTGGCAGCTGTTAGGATTGCCAGTGTCAATACGTCTGGAAGCAATACCTTTGGGAGAGGGCCTGGAGAAAAGGGAAGCCTCCTAAGCCACTGGTGGTATTGCACCCTGGTAACAGGCACCACTGAAAACAATCAAGAGATTCCTGCTAAAGAAAAACAAAACCAGAGAGCCGGCCACATGATGTGGCAATCCACCTCCTGGCTGTCTTTGCGCAGTAAAGTATCAATTGGGGAGACCCGGGCTGGCCAGCGACCCCTGCACACCTATTGACAAGAGCCAAGACTTGAAAGTAAAAACACAGTGTCATGGTGTGTGATCCTTTTAATGTCATGTTGGAGTCTGTTGGCTAGTATCTTGTTGAGGATTTTTGCATCTAAGTTCATCGGTGATATTGCTCTCCAGTTTTCTTTTCTTGTAGTATCTTTGTCTGGTTTGGGGATCAGGTGGATGGCTTCGTACAATGAGTTTGGGAGTGTTCTTTCCTCTGCAGTGTTTTGGAAGCGTTTGCAGAGCCATGTGTACTTTAGAGAGACACGGGCTCCCCAGCTGGCACTAGCCACCTATTGACAACAGCCAAGTCTTGATAGTTAAAACACAATGTCCATCCCCAGATGAATGGAAAGTGAAGAGATGGTACACATAGAGCATGGAATACTGCTCAGCCATGAAACAGAATAAAATCCTGCCATTTCCAGCATCTTCGATAGATCCGGAGTACCCTGTACTCAGCATGCAACGTCCAACAGAGAAAGAGAAAATTCCAACGATAGCACATATAGGTGGCATCTCAAAGTCGATACCAAGAAAGTAGAAAGCACAAACAGAGTCACAGATTTAGAACGCAAGTACAGGGTTTCGAGAGGGCAAAGGCATGCGGAGGTGGGTTGAATGAGGAGGGTGGGATTAACACATGCATTCTAATATGTATAAAGCAGACGATCCACAACCACCTACTACAAAGCACAGGGAGAGGTCGGCACCACCCTGGAGTAAGCTACGTGGGAAGAGAATGCGAAAGAGAATGGATGTGTATATATATACATACACGGAGAACTGAATCAAGGTGCTGCACAGCGAAAGTCAATACAGCATTGTAAATTCACTAGACACGGACAGAAATTAGAAACTCTATAAAAACCAAAATGATCGAGGTCCAGTACGTTCCTCTCAGGCCTCAGAGAGGTGTGCGGGTGTCACTTCCCTGGAGCGTGAGCAGGCTTGGGCACCAAAGTTGGAGTGTGGTCACAGTGAGGCAGGTCGGGGCGGGGGGGGGGCGCACCAGAAAATTAACCCCTTTGGACCTGTGGTGCCTGGTCCCCTCCTGTTGGCAGCAGTCTCTCTAGATGTAGGTGTGCCCTCCCTGCAGCTAAGCCAAGCCCACTGCAGCCAGAGGATGGTGGTCCGACATGCACAACAGCGTTCAAACATCACCTGGTGTCCAGGTCTCCTGCTGGTCGGGTTCCCGCCATTCACCTCCTTCCTTAGAGTCACCCCACTTGCCTCCGACAACACCCTCATCAGGAGGGGTTTGCAGGGGGTGAGATGAATCGAGAGTGGGAAGGATAAGTGGGAGAAGGAGTGAGACACAAGCCCTTAGGTGTCTGTCCGGACACGTTCCACTCTAATTCATATTCAAAGAACACGCATGTGCGCAAGGTCTGCGTTCCTGGGGAATCCGACCAGCTGTGGGAAAATGCTGCCGCCTTGTGGCCGCGTCCTGTAACTACAACGTTCCAAAGGGAGCTCAGCAGCCCTTCCTGTTCAAAAGGCCAGCGGGGTTGTAATTGACACCCCCGCTGCAAAAATGTCCTGGGGATAGGCACTGGAAAAGAGCCCGAAACAGGATCGACTTGCAACAGGCGGTTTCAAGAGGTAAATTGAATTCACCATGCGTGTTTTGTTTTCCTTTGTGTTGTTTTCTAAGAAAGGCCCAGGAAATATGCTCCACGACCATGCGAATGGGAGAAATGGAAATTGAAACGCCTTTGCGGTTTCACCTGGCAGCTGTTAGGATTGCCAGTGTCAATACGTCTGGAAGCAATACCTTTGGGAGAGGGCCTGGAGAAAAGGGAAGCCTCCTAAGCCACTGGTGGTATTGCACCCTGGTAACAGGCACCACTGAAAACAATCAAGAGATTCCTGCTAAAGAAAAACAAAACCAGAGAGCCGGCCACATGATGTGGCAATCCACCTCCTGGCTGTCTTTGCGCAGTAAAGTATCAATTGGGGAGACCCGGGCTGGCCAGCGACCCCTGCACACCTATTGACAAGAGCCAAGACTTGAAAGTAAAAACACAGTGTCATGGTGTGTGATCCTTTTAACGTCATGTTGGAGTCTGTTGGCTAGTATCTTGTTGAGGATTTTTGCATCTAAGTTCATCGGTGAGATTGCTCTCCAGTTTTCTTTTCTTGTAGTATCTTTGTCTGGTTTGGGGATCAGGTGGATGGCTTCGTACAATGAGTTTGGGAGTGTTCTTTCCTCTGCAGTGTTTTGGAAGCGTTTGCAGAGCCATGTGTACTTTAGAGAGACACGGGCTCCCCAGCTGGCACTAGCCACCTATTGACAACAGCCAAGTCTTGATAGTAAAAACACAATGTCCATCTCCAGATGAATGGAAACTGAAGAGATGGTACACATAGAGCATGGAATACTGCTCAGCCATGAAACAGAATAAAATCCTGCCATTTCCAGCATCTTCGATAGATCCGGAGTACCCTGTACTCAGCATGCAACGTCCAACAGAGAAAGAGAAAATTCCAATGATAGCACGTATAGGTGGCATCTCAAAGTCGATACCAAGAAAGTAGAAAGCACAAACAGAGTCACAGATTTAGAACGCAAGTACAGGGTTTCAAGAGGGCAAAGGCATGCGGAGGTGGGTTGAATGAGGAGGGTGGGATTAACACATGCATTCTAATATGTATAAAGCAGACGATCCACAACCACCTACTACAAAGCACAGGGAGAGGTCGGCACCACCCTGGAGTAAGCTACGTGGGAAGAGAATGCGAAAGAGAATGGATGTCTATATATATACATACACGGAGAACTGAATCAAGGTGCTGCACAGCGAAAGTCAATACAGCATTGTAAATTCACTAGACACGGACAGAAATTAGAAACTCTATAAAAACCAAAATGATCGAGGTCCAGTACGTTCCTCTCAGGCCTCAGAGAGGTGTGTGGGTGTCACTTCCCTGGAGCGTGAGCAGGCTTGGGCACCAAAGTTGGAGTGTGGTCACAGTGAGGCAGGTCGGGGCGGGGGGGGGGCGCACCAGAAAATTAACCCCTTTGGACCTGTGGTGCCTGGTCCCCTCCGGTTGGCAGCAGTCTCTCTAGATGTAGGTGTGCCCTCCTGCAGCTAAGCCAAGCCCACTGCAGCCAGAGGATGGTGGTCCGACATGCACAACAGCGTTCAAACATCACCTGGTGTCCAGGTCTCCTGCTGGTGGGGTTCCCGCCATTCACCTCCTTCCTTAGAGTCACCCCACTTGCCTCCGACAACACCCTCATCAGGAGGGGTTTGCAGGGGGTGAGATGAATCGAGAGTGGGAAGGATAAGTGGGAGAAGGAGTGAGACACAAGCCCTTAGGTGTCTGTCCGGACACGTTCCACTCTAATTCATATTCGAAGAACACGCCTGTGCGCAAGGTCTGCGTTCCTGGGGAATCCGACCAGCTGTGGGAAAATGCTGCCGCCTTGTGGCCGCGTCCTGTAACTACAACGTTCCAAAGGGAGCTCAGCAGCCCTTCCTGTTCAAAAGGCCAGCGGGGTTGTAATTGACACCCCTGCTGCAAAAATGTCCTGGGGATAGGCACTGGAAAAGAGCCCGAAACAGGATCGACTTGCAACAGGCGGTTTCAAGAGGTAAATTGAATTCACCATGCGTGTTTTGTTTTCCTTTGTGTTGTTTTCTAAGAAAGGCCCAGGAAATATGCTCCACGACCATGCGAATGGGAGAAATGGAAATTGAAACGCCTTTGCGGTTTCACCTGGCAGCTGTTAGGATTGCCAGTGTCAATACGTCTGGAAGCAATACCTTTGGGAGAGGGCCTGGAGAAAAGGGAAGCCTCCTAAGCCACTGGTGGTATTGCACCCTGGTAACAGGCACCACTGAAAACAATCAAGAGATTCCTGCCAAAGAAAAACAAAACCAGAGAGCCGGCCACATGATGTGGCAATCCACCTCCTGGCTGTCTTTGCGCAGTAAAGTATCAATTGGGGAGACCCGGGCTGGCCAGCGACCCCTGCACACCTATTGACAAGAGCCAAGACTTGAAAGTAAAAACACAGTGTCATGGTGTGTGATCCTTTTAATGTCATGTTGGAGTCTGTTGGCTACTATCTTGTTGAGGATTTTTGCATCTAAGTTCATCGGTGATATTGCTCTCCAGTTTTCTTTTCTTGTAGTATCTTTGTCTGGTTTGGGGATCAGGTGGATGGCTTCGTACAATGAGTTTGGGAGTGTTCTTTCCTCTGCAGTGTTTTGGAAGCGTTTGCAGAGCCATGTGTACTTTAGAGAGACACGGGCTCCCCAGCTGGCACTAGCCACCTATTGACAACAGCCAAGTCTTGATAGTTAAAACACAATGTCCATCCCCAGATGAATGGAAAGTGAAGAGATGGTACACATAGAGCATGGAATACTGCTCAGCCATGAAACACAATAAAATCCTGCCATTTCCAGCATCTTCGATAGATCCAGAGTACCCTGTACTCAGCATGCAACGTCCAACAGAGAAAGAGAAAATTCCAACGATAGCACATATAGGTGGCATCTCAAAGTCGATACCAAGAAAGTAGAAAGCACAAACAGAGTCACAGATTTAGAACGCAAGTACAGGGTTTCGAGAGGGCAAAGGCATGCGGAGGTGGGTTGAATGAGGAGGGTGGGATTAACACATGCATTCTAATATGTATAAAGCAGACGATCCACAACCACTTACTACAAAGCACAGGGAGAGGTCGGCACCACCCTGGAGTAAGCTACGTGGGAAGAGAATGCGAAAGAGAATGGATGTGTATATATATACATACACGGAGAACTGAATCAAGGTGCTGCACAGCGAAAGTCAATACAGCATTGTAAATTCACTAGACACGGACAGAAATTAGAAACTCTATAAAAACCAAAATGATCGAGGTCCAGTACGTTCCTCTCAGGCCTCAGAGAGGTGTGCGGGTGTCACTTCCCTGGAGCGTGAGCAGGCTTGGGCACCAAAGTTGGAGTGTGGTCACAGTGAGGCAGGTCGGGGCGGGGGGGGGGGGGCGCACCAGAAAATTAACCCCTTTGGACCTGTGGTGCCTGGTCCCCTCCGGTTGGCAGCAGTCTCTCTAGATGTAGGTGTGCCCTCCTGCAGCTAAGCCAAGCCCACTGCAGCCAGAGGATGGTGGTCCGACATGCACAACAGCGTTCAAACATCACCTGGTGTCCAGGTCTCCTGCTGGTGGGGTTCCCGCCATTCACCTCCTTCCTTAGAGTCACCCCACTTGCCTCCGACAACAGCCTCATCAGGAGGGGTTTGCAGGGGGTGAGATGAATCGAGAGTGGGAAGGATAAGTGGGAGAAGGAGTGAGACACAAGCCCTTAGGTGTCTGTCCGGACACGTTCCACTCTAATTCATATTCGAAGAACACGCATGTGCGCAAGGTCTGCGTTCCTGGGGAATCCGACCAGCTGTGGGAAAATGCTGCCGCCTTGTGGCCGCGTCCTGTAACTACAACGTTCCAAAGGGAGCTCAGCAGCCCTTCCTGTTCAAAAGGCCAGCGGGGTTGTAATTGACACCCCCGCTGCAAAAATGTCCTGGGGATAGGCACTGGAAAAGAGCCCGAAACAGGATCGACTTGCAACAGGCGGTTTCAAGAGCTAAATTGAATTCACCATGCGTGTTTTGTTTTCCTTTGTGTTGTTTTCTAAGAAAGGCCCAGGAAATATGCTCCACGACCATGCGAATGGGAGAAATGGAAATTGAAACGCCTTTGCGGTTTCACCTGGCAGCTGTTAGGATTGCCAGTGTCAATACGTCTGGAAGCAATACCTTTGGGAGAGGGCCTGGAGAAAAGGGAAGCCTCCTAAGCCACTGGTGGTATTGCACCCTGGTAACAGGCACCACTGAAAACAATCAAGAGATTCCTGCCAAAGAAAAACAAAACCAGAGAGCCGGCCACATGATGTGGCAATCCACCTCCTGGCTGTCTTTGCGCAGTAAAGTATCAATTGGGGAGACCCGGGCTGGCCAGCGACCCCTGCACACCTATTGACAAGAGCCAAGACTTGAAAGTAAAAACACAGTGTCATGGTGTGTGATCCTTTTAATGTCATGTTGGAGTCTGTTGGCTAGTATCTTGTTGAGGATTTTTGCATCTAAGTTCATCGGTGATATTGCTCTCCAGTTTTCTTTTCTTGTAGTATCTTTGTCTGGTTTGGGGATCAGGTGGATGGCTTCGTACAATGAGTTTGGGAGTGTTCTTTCCTCTGCAGTGTTTTGGAAGCGTTTGCAGAGCCATGTGTACTTTAGAGAGACACGGGCTCCCCAGCTGGCACTAGCCACCTATTGACAACAGCCAAGTCTTGATAGTTAAAACACAATGTCCATCCCCAGATGAATGGAAAGTGAAGAGATGGTACACATAGAGCATGGAATACTGCTCAGCCATGAAACAGAATAAAATCCTGCCATTTCCAGCATCTTCGATAGATCCAGAGTACCCTGTACTCAGCATGCAACGTCCAACAGAGAAAGAGAAAATTCCAACGATAGAACATATAGGTGGCATCTCAAAGTTGATACCAAGAAAGTAGAAAGCACAAACAGAGTCACAGATTTAGAACGCAAGTACAGGGTTTCGAGAGGGCAAAGGCATGCGGAGGTGGGTTGAATGAGGAGGGTGGGATTAACACATGCATTCTAATATGTATAAAGCAGACGATCCACAACCACTTACTACAAAGCACAGGGAGAGGTCGGCACCACCCTGGAGTAAGCTACGTGGGAAGAGAATGCGAAAGAGAATGGATGTGTATATATATACATACACGGAGAACTGAATCAAGGTGCTGCACAGCGAAAGTCAATACAGCATTGTAAATTCACTAGACACGGACAGAAATTAGAAACTCTATAAAAACCAAAATGATCGAGGTCCAGTACGTTCCTCTCAGGCCTCAGAGAGGTGTGCGGGTGTCACTTCCCTGGAGCGTGAGCAGGCTTGGGCACCAAAGTTGGAGTGTGGTCACAGTGAGGCAGGTCGGGGCGGGGGGGGGGCGCACCAGAAAATTAACCCCTTTGGACCTGTGGTGCCTGGTCCCCTCCGGTTGGCAGCAGTCTCTGTAGATGTAGGTGTGCCCTCCTGCAGCTAAGCCAAGCCCACTGCAGCCAGAGGATGGTGGTCCGACATGCACAACAGCGTTCAAACATCACCTGGTGTCCAGGTCTCCTGCTGGTGGGGTTCCCGCCATTCACCTCCTTCCTTAGAGTCACCCCACTTGCCTCCGACAACACCCTCATCAGGAGGGGTTTGCAGGGGGTGAGATGAATCGAGAGTGGGAAGGATAAGTGGGAGAAGGAGTGAGACACAAGCCCTTAGGTGTCTGTCCGGACACGTTCCACTCTAATTCATATTCGAAGAACACGCATGTGCGCAAGGTCTGCGTTCCTGGGGAATCCGACCAGCTGTGGGAAAATGCTGCCGCCTTGTGGCCGCGTCCTGTAACTACAACGTTCCAAAGGGAGCTCAGCAGCCCTTCCTGTTCAAAAGGCCAGCGGGGTTGTAATTGACACCCCCGCTGCAAAAATGTCCTGGGGATAGGCACTGGAAAAGAGCCCGAAACAGGATCGACTTGCAACAGGCGGTTTCAAGAGGTAAATTGAATTCACCATGCGTGTTTTGTTTTCCTTTGTGTTGTTTTCTAAGAAAGGCCCAGGAAATATGCTCCACGACCATGCGAATGGGAGAAATGGAAATTGAAACGCCTTTGCGGTTTCACCTGGCAGCTGTTAGGATTGCCAGTGTCAATACGTCTGGAAGCAATACCTTTGGGAGAGGGCCTGGAGAAAAGGGAAGCCTCCTAAGCCACTGGTGGTATTGCACCCTGGTAACAGGCACCACTGAAAACAATCAAGAGATTCCTGCCAAAGAAAAACAAAACCAGAGAGCCGGCCACATGATGTGGCAATCCACCTCCTGGCTGTCTTTGCGCAGTAAAGTATCAATTGGGGAGACCCGGGCTGGCCAGCGACCCCTGCACACCTATTGACAAGAGCCAAGACTTGAAAGTAAAAACACAGTGTCATGGTGTGTGATCCTTTTAATGTCATGTTGGAGTCTGTTGGCTAGTATCTTGTTGAGGATTTTTGCATCTAAGTTCATCGGTGATATTGCTCTCCAGTTTTCTTTTCTTGTAGTATCTTTGTCTGGTTTGGGGATCAGGTGGATGGCTTCGTACAATGAGTTTGGGAGTGTTCTTTCCTCTGCAGTGTTTTGGAAGCGTTTGCAGAGCCATGTGTACTTTAGAGAGACACGGGCTCCCCAGCTGGCACTAGCCACCTATTGACAACAGCCAAGTCTTGATAGTAAAAACACAATGTCCATCCCCAGATGAATGGAAAGTGAAGAGATGGTACACATAGAGCATGGAATACTGCTCAGCCATGAAACAGAATAAAATCCTGCCATTTCCAGCATCTTCGATAGATCCGGAGTACCCTGTACTCAGCATGCAACGTCCAACAGAGAAAGAGAAAATTCCAATGATAGCACGTATAGGTGGCATCTCAAAGTCGATACCAAGAAAGTAGAAAGCACAAACAGAGTCACAGATTTAGAACGCAAGTACAGGGTTTCAAGAGGGCAAAGGCATGCGGAGGTGGGTTGAATGAGGAGGGTGGGATTAACACATGCATTCTAATATGTATAAAGCAGACGATCCACAACCACTTACTACAAAGCACAGGGAGAGGTCGGCACCACCCTGGAGTAAGCTACGTGGGAAGAGAATGCGAAAGAGAATGGATGTGTATATATATACATACACGGAGAACTGAATCAAGGTGCTGCACAGCGAAAGTCAATACAGCATTGTAAATTCACTAGACACGGACAGAAATTAGAAACTCTATAAAAACCAAAATGATCGAGGTCCAGTACGTTCCTCTCAGGCCTCAGAGAGGTGTGCGGGTGTCACTTCCCTGGAGCGTGAGCAGGCTTGGGCACCAAAGTTGGAGTGTGGTCACAGTGAGGCAGGTCGGGGCGGGGGGGGGGCGCACCAGAAAATTAACCCCTTTGGACCTGTGGTGCCTGGTCCCCTCCGGTTGGCAGCAGTCTCTCTAGATGTAGGTGTGCCCTCCTGCAGCTAAGCCAAGCCCACTGCAGCCAGAGGATGGTGGTCCGACATGCACAACAGCGTTCAAACATCACCTGGTGTCCAGGTCTCCTGCTGGTGGGGTTCCCGCCATTCACCTCCTTCCTTAGAGTCACCCCACTTGCCTCCGACAACACCCTCATCAGGAGGGGTTTGCAGGGGGTGAGATAAATCGAGAGTGGGAAGGATAAGTGGGAGAAGGAGTGAGACACAAGCCCTTAGGTGTCTGTCCGGACACGTTCCACTCTAATTCATATTCGAAGAACACGCATGTGCGCAAGGTCTGCGTTCCTGGGGAATCCGACCAGCTGTGGGAAAATGCTGCCGCCTTGTGGCCGCGTCCTGTAACTACAACGTTCCAAAGGGAGCTCAGCAGCCCTTCCTGTTCAAAAGGCCAGCGGGGTTGTAATTGACACCCCCGCTGCAAAAATGTCCTGGGGATAGGCACTGGAAAAGAGCCCGAAACAGGATCGACTTGCAACAGGCGGTTTCAAGAGGTAAATTGAATTCACCATGCGTGTTTTGTTTTCCTTTGTGTTGTTTTCTAAGAAAGGCCCAGGAAATATGCTCCACGACCATGCGAATGGGAGAAATGGAAATTGAAACGCCTTTGCGGTTTCACCTGGCAGCTGTTAGGATCGCCAGTGTCAATACGTCTGGAAGCAATACCTTTGGGAGAGGGCCTGGAGAAAAGGGAAGCCTCCTAAGCCACTGGTGGTATTGCACCCTGGTAACAGGCACCACTGAAAACAATCAAGAGATTCCTGCCAAAGAAAAACAAAACCAGAGAGCCGGCCACATGATGTGGCAATCCACCTCCTGGCTGTCTTTGCGCAGTAAAGTATCAATTGGGGAGACCCGGGCTGGCCAGCGACCCCTGCACACCTATTGACAAGAGCCAAGACTTGAAAGTAAAAACACAGTGTCATGGTGTGTGATCCTTTTAATGTCATGTTGGAGTCTGTTGGCTAGTATCTTGTTGAGGATTTTTGCATCTAAGTTCATCGGTGAGATTGCTCTCCAGTTTTCTTTTCTTGTAGTATCTTTGTCTGGTTTGGGGATCAGGTGGATGGCTTCGTACAATGAGTTTGGGAGTGTTCTTTCCTCTGCAGTGTTTTGGAAGCGTTTGCAGAGCCATGTGTACTTTAGAGAGACACGGGCTCCCCAGCTGGCACTAGCCACCTATTGACAACAGCCAAGTCTTGATAGTAAAAACACAATGTCCATCCCCAGATGAATGGAAAGTGAAGAGATGGTACACATAGAGCATGGAATACTGCTCAGCCATGAAACAGAATAAAATCCTGCCATTTCCAGCATCTTCGATAGATCCGGAGTACCCTGTACTCAGCATGCAACGTCCAACAGAGAAAGAGAAAATTCCAACGATAGCACGTATAGGTGGCATCTCAAAGTCGATACCAAGAAAGTAGAAAGCACAAACAGAGTCACAGATTTAGAACGCAAGTACAGGGTTTCGAGAGGGCAAAGGCATGCGGAGGTGGGTTGAATGAGGAGGGTGGGATTAACACATGCATTCTAATATGTATAAAGCAGACGATCCACAACCACCTACTACAAAGCACAGGGAGAGGTCGGCACCACCCTGGAGTAAGCTACGTGGGAAGAGAATGCGAAAGAGAATGGATGTGTATATATATACATACACGGAGAACTGAATCAAGGTGCTGCACAGCGAAAGTCAATACAGCATTGTAAATTCACTAGACACGGACAGAAATTAGAAACTCTATAAAAACCAAAATGATCGAGGTCCAGTACGTTCCTCTCAGGCCTCAGAGAGGTGTGCGGGTGTCACTTCCCTGGAGCGTGAGCAGGCTTGGGCACCAAAGTTGGAGTGTGGTCACAGTGAGGCAGGTCGGGGCGGGGGGGGGGCGCACCAGAGAATTAACCCCTTTGGACCTGTGGTGCCTGGTCCCCTCCGGTTGGCAGCAGTCTCTCTAGATGTAGGTGTGCCCTCCTGCAGCTAAGCCAAGCCCACTGCAGCCAGAGGATGGTGGTCCGACATGCACAACAGCATTCAAACATCACCTGGTGTCCAGGTCTCCTGCTGGTGGGGTTCCCGCCATTCACCTCCTTCCTTAGAGTCACCCCACTTGCCTCCGACAACACCCTCATCAGGACGGGTTTGCAGGGGGTGAGATGAATCGAGAGTGGGAAGGATAAGTGGGAGAAGGAGTGAGACACAAGCCCTTAGGTGTCTGTCCGGACACGTTCCACTCTAATTCATATTCGAAGAACACGCCTGTGCGCAAGGTCTGCGTTCCTGGGGAATCCGACCAGCTGTGGGAAAATGCTGCCGCCTTGTGGCCGCGTCCTGTAACTACAACGTTCCAAAGGGAGCTCAGCAGCCCTTCCTGTTCAAAAGGCCAGCGGGGTTGTAATTGACACCCCCGCTGCAAAAATGTCCTGGGGATAGGCACTGGAAAAGAGCCCGAAACAGGATCGACTTGCAACAGGCGGTTTCAAGAGCTAAATTGAATTCACCATGCGTGTTTTGTTTTCCTTTGTGTTGTTTTCTAAGAAAGGCCCAGGAAATATGCTCCATGACCATGCGAATGGGAGAAATGGAAATTGAAACGCCTTTGCGGTTTCACCTGGCAGCTGTTAGGATTGCCAATGTCAATATGTCTGGAAGCAATACCTTTGGGAGAGGGCCTGGAGAAAAGGGAAGCCTCCTAAGCCACTGGTGGTATTGCACCCTGGTAACAGGCACCACTGAAAACAATCAAGAGATTCCTGCCAAAGAAAAACAAAACCAGAGAGCCGGCCACATGATGTGGCAATCCACCTCCTGGCTGTCTTTGCGCAGTAAAGTATCAATTGGGGAGACCCGGGCTGGCCAGCGACCCCTGCACACCTATTGACAAGAGCCAAGACTTGAAAGTAAAAACACAGTGTCATGGTGTGTGATCCTTTTAATGTCATGTTGCAGTCTGTTGGCTAGTATCTTGTTGAGGATTTTTGCATCTAAGTTCATCGGTGATATTGCTCTCCAGTTTTCTTTTCTTGTAGTATCTTTGTCTGGTTTGGGGATCAGGTGGATGGCTTCGTACAATGAGTTTGGGAGTGTTCTTTCCTCTGCAGTGTTTTGGAAGCGTTTGCAGAGCCATGTGTACTTTAGAGAGACACGGGCTCCCCAGCTGGCACTAGCCACCTATTGACAACAGCCAAGTCTTGATAGTTAAAACACAATGTCCATCCCCAGATGAATGGAAAGTGAAGAGATGGTACACATAGAGCATGGAATACTGCTCAGCCATGAAACACAATAAAATCCTGCCATTTCCAGCATCTTCGATAGATCCAGAGTACCCTGTACTCAGCATGCAACGTCCAACAGAGAAAGAGAAAATTCCAACGATAGCACATATAGGTGGCATCTCAAAGTCGATACCAAGAAAGTAGAAAGCACAAACAGAGTCACAGATTTAGAACGCAAGTACAGGGTTTCGAGAGGGCAAAGGCATGCGGAGGTGGGTTGAATGAGGAGGGTGGGATTAACACATGCATTCTAATATGTATAAAGCAGACGATCCACAACCACTTACTACAAAGCACAGGGAGAGGTCGGCACCACCCTGGAGTAAGCTACGTGGGAAGAGAATGCGAAAGAGAATGGATGTGTATATATATACATACACGGAGAACTGAATCAAGGTGCTGCACAGCGAAAGTCAATACAGCATTGTAAATTCACTAGACACGGACAGAAATTAGAAACTCTATAAAAACCAAAATGATCGAGGTCCAGTACGTTCCTCTCAGGCCTCAGAGAGGTGTGCGGGTGTCACTTCCCTGGAGCGTGAGCAGGCTTGGGCACCAAAGTTGGAGTGTGGTCACAGTGAGGCAGGTCGGGGCGGGAGGGGGGCGCACCAGAAAATTAACCCCTTTGGACCTGTGGTGCCTGGTCCCCTCCGGTTGGCAGCAGTCTCTCTAGATGTAGGTGTGCCCTCCTGCAGCTAAGCCAAGCCCACTGCAGCCAGAGGATGGTGGTCCGACATGCACAACAGCGTTCAAACATCACCTGGTGTCCAGGTCTCCTGCTGGTGGGGTTCCCGCCATTCACCTCCTTCCTTAGAGTCACCCCACTTGCCTCCGACAACACCCTCATCAGGAGGGGTTTGCAGGGGGTGAGATGAATCGAGAGTGGGAAGGATAAGTGGGAGAAGGAGTGAGACACAAGCCCTTAGGTGTCTGTCCGGACACGTTCCACTCTAATTCATATTCAAAGAACACGCATGTGCGCAAGGTCTGCGTTCCTGGGGAATCCGACCAGCTGTGGGAAAATGCTGCCGCCTTGTGGCCGCGTCCTGTAACTACAACGTTCCAAAGGGAGCTCAGCAGCCCTTCCTGTTCAAAAGGCCAGCGGGGTTGTAATTGACACCCCCGCTGCAAAAATGTCCTGGGGATAGGCACTGGAAAAGAGCCCGAAACAGGATCGACTTGCAACAGGCGGTTTCAAGAGGTAAATTGAATTCACCATGCGTGTTTTGTTTTCCTTTGTGTTGTTTTCTAAGAAAGGCCCAGGAAATATGCTCCACGACCATGCGAATGGGAGAAATGGAAATTGAAACGCCTTTGCGGTTTCACCTGGCAGCTGTTAGGATTGCCAGTGTCAATACGTCTGGAAGCAATACCTTTGGGAGAGGGCCTGGAGAAAAGGGAAGCCTCCTAAGCCACTGGTGGTATTGCACCCTGGTAACAGGCACCACTGAAAACAATCAAGAGATTCCTGCTAAAGAAAAACAAAACCAGAGAGCCGGCCACATGATGTGGCAATCCACCTCCTGGCTGTCTTTGCACAGTAAAGTATCAATTGGGGAGACCCGGGCTGGCCAGCGACCCCTGCACACCTATTGACAAGAGCCAAGACTTGAAAGTAAAAACACAGTGTCATGGTGTGTGATCCTTTTAACGTCATGTTGGAGTCTGTTGGCTAGTATCTTGTTGAGGATTTTTGCATCTAAGTTCATCGGTGATATTGCTCTCCAGTTTTCTTTTCTTGTAGTATCTTTGTCTGGTTTGGGGATCAGGTGGATGGCTTCGTACAATGAGTTTGGGAGTGTTCTTTCCTCTGCAGTGTTTTGGAAGCGTTTGCAGAGCCATGTGTACTTTAGAGAGACACGGGCTCCCCAGCTGGCACTAGCCACCTATTGACAACAGCCAAGTCTTGATAGTAAAAACACAATGTCCATCCCCAGATGAATGGAAAGTGAAGAGATGGTACACATAGAGCATGGAATACTGCTCAGCCATGAAACAGAATAAAATCCTGCCATTTCCAGCATCTTCGATAGATCCAGAGTACCCTGTACTCAGCATGCAACGTCCAACAGAGAAAGAGAAAATTCCAACGATAGCACGTATAGGTGGCATCTCAAAGTCGATACCAAGAAAGTAGAAAGCACAAACAGAGTCACAGATTTAGAACGCAAGTACAGGGTTTCGAGAGGGCAAAGGCATGCGGAGGTGGGTTGAATGAGGAGGGTGGGATTAACACATGCATTCTAATATGTATAAAGCAGACGATCCACAACCACCTACTACAAAGCACAGGGAGAGGTCGGCACCACCCTGGAGTAAGCTACGTGGGAAGAGAATGCGAAAGAGAATGGATGTGTATATATATACATACACGGAGAACTGAATCAAGGTGCTGCACAGCGAAAGTCAATACAGCATTGTAAATTCACTAGACACGGACAGAAATTAGAAACTCTATAAAAACCAAAATGATCGAGGTCCAGTACGTTCCTCTCAGGCCTCAGAGAGGTGTGCGGGTGTCACTTCCCTGGAGCGTGAGCAGGCTTGGGCACCAAAGTTGGAGTGTGGTCACAGTGAGGCAGGTCGGGGCGGGGGGGGGCGCACCAGAGAATTAACCCCTTTGGACCTGTGGTGCCTGGTCCCCTCCGGTTGGCAGCAGTCTCTCTAGATGTAGGTGTGCCCTCCTGCAGCTAAGCCAAGCCCACTGCAGCCAGAGGATGGTGGTCCGACATGCACAACAGCATTCAAACATCACCTGGTGTCCAGGTCTCCTGCTGGTGGGGTTCCCGCCATTCACCTCCTTCCTTAGAGTCACCCCACTTGCCTCCGACAACACCCTCATCAGGACGGGTTTGCAGGGGGTGAGATGAATCGAGAGTGGGAAGGATAAGTGGGAGAAGGAGTGAGACACAAGCCCTTAGGTGTCTGTCCGGACACGTTCCACTCTAATTCATATTCGAAGAACACGCCTGTGCGCAAGGTCTGCGTTCCTGGGGAATCCGACCAGCTGTGGGAAAATGCTGCCGCCTTGTGGCCGCGTCCTGTAACTACAACGTTCCAAAGGGAGCTCAGCAGCCCTTCCTGTTCAAAAGGCCAGCGGGGTTGTAATTGACACCCCCGCTGCAAAAATGTCCTGGGGATAGGCACTGGAAAAGAGCCCGAAACAGGATCGACTTGCAACAGGCGGTTTCAAGAGCTAAATTGAATTCACCATGCGTGTTTTGTTTTCCTTTGTGTTGTTTTCTAAGAAAGGCCCAGGAAATATGCTCCATGACCATGCGAATGGGAGAAATGGAAATTGAAACGCCTTTGCGGTTTCACCTGGCAGCTGTTAGGATTGCCAGTGTCAATACGTCTGGAAGCAATACCTTTGGGAGAGGGCCTGGAGAAAAGGGAAGCCTCCTAAGCCACTGGTGGTATTGCACCCTGGTAACAGGCACCACTGAAAACAATCAAGAGATTCCTGCTAAAGAAAAACAAAACCAGAGAGCCGGCCACATGATGTGGCAATCCACCTCCTGGCTGTCTTTGCGCAGTAAAGTATCAATTGGGGAGACCCGGGCTGGCCAGCGACC
Organism: Hippopotamus amphibius kiboko; assembly: GCF_030028045.1. Taxonomy (NCBI): domain Eukaryota; kingdom Metazoa; phylum Chordata; class Mammalia; order Artiodactyla; family Hippopotamidae; genus Hippopotamus; species Hippopotamus amphibius. Next base: position 93,496,981 of record NC_080191.1, on the reverse strand, counting down.
CCTGCACACCTATTGACAAGAGCCAAGACTTGAAAGTAAAAACACAGTGTCATGGTGTGTGATCCTTTTAATGTCATGTTGGAGTCTGTTGGCTAGTATCTTGTTGAGGATTTTTGCATCTAAGTTCATCGGTGATATTGCTCTCCAGTTTTCTTTTCTTGTAGTATCTTTGTCTGGTTTGGGGATCAGGTGGATGGCTTCGTACAATGAGTTTGGGAGTGTTCTTTCCTCTGCAGTGTTTTGGAAGCGTTTGCAGAGCCATGTGTACTTTAGAGAGACACGGGCTCCCCAGCTGGCACTAGCCACCTATTGACAACAGCCAAGTCTTGATAGTTAAAACACAATGTCCATCCCCAGATGAATGGAAAGTGAAGAGATGGTACACATAGAGCATGGAATACTGCTCAGCCATGAAACAGAATAAAATCCTGCCATTTCCAGCATCTTCGATAGATCCGGAGTACCCTGTACTCAGCATGCAACGTCCAACAGAGAAAGAGAAAATTCCAACGATAGCACATATAGGTGGCATCTCAAAGTCGATACCAAGAAAGTAGAAAGCACAAACAGAGTCACAGATTTAGAACGCAAGTACAGGGTTTCGAGAGGGCAAAGGCATGTGGAGGTGGGTTGAATGAGGAGGGTGGGATTAACACATGCATTCTAATATGTATAAAGCAGACGATCCACAACCACCTACTACAAAGCACAGGGAGAGGTCGGCACCACCCTGGAGTAAGCTACGTGGGAAGAGAATGCGAAAGAGAATGGATGTGTATATATATACATACACGGAGAACTGAATCAAGGTGCTGCACAGCGAAAGTCAATACAGCATTGTAAATTCACTAGACACGGACAGAAATTAGAAACTCTATAAAAACCAAAATGATCGAGGTCCAGTACGTTCCTCTCAGGCCTCAGAGAGGTGTGCGGGTGTCACTTCCCTGGAGCGTGAGCAGGCTTGGGCACCAAAGTTGGAGTGTGGTCACAGTGAGGCAGGTCGGGGAGGGGGGGGGGCGCACCAGAAAATTAACCCCTTTGGACCTGTGGTGCCTGGTCCCCTCCTGTTGGCAGCAGTCTCTCTAGATGTAGGTGTGCCCTCCTGCAGCTAAGCCAAGCCCACTGCAGCCAGAGGATGGTGGTCCGACATGCACAACAGCGTTCAAACATCACCTGGTGTCCAGGTCTCCTGCTGGTCGGGTTCCCGCCATTCACCTCCTTCCTTAGAGTCACCCCACTTGCCTCCGACAACACCCTCATCAGGAGGGGTTTGCAGGGGGTGAGATGAATCGAGAGTGGGAAGGATAAGTGGGAGAAGGAGTGAGACACAAGCCCTTAGGTGTCTGTCCGGACACGTTCCACTCTAATTCATATTCAAAGAACACGCATGTGCGCAAGGTCTGCGTTCCTGGGGAATCCGACCAGCTGTGGGAAAATGCTGCCGCCTTGTGGCCGCGTCCTGTAACTACAACGTTCCAAAGGGAGCTCAGTAGCCCTTCCTGTTCAAAAGGCCAGCGGGGTTGTAATTGACACCCCCGCTGCAAAAATGTCCTGGGGATAGGCACTGGAAAAGAGCCCGAAACAGGATCGACTTGCAACAGGCGGTTTCAAGAGGTAAATTGAATTCACCATGCGTGTTTTGTTTTCCTTTGTGTTGTTTTCTAAGAAAGGCCCAGGAAATATGCTCCACGACCATGCGAATGGGAGAAATGGAAATTGAAACGCCTTTGCGGTTTCACCTGGCAGCTGTTAGGATTGCCAGTGTCAATACGTCTGGAAGCAATACCTTTGGGAGAGGGCCTGGAGAAAAGGGAAGCCTCCTAAGCCACTGGTGGTATTGCACCCTGGTAACAGGCACCACTGAAAACAATCAAGAGATTCCTGCTAAAGAAAAACAAAACCAGAGAGCCGGCCACATGATGTGGCAATCCACCTCCTGGCTGTCTTTGCGCAGTAAAGTATCAATTGGGGAGACCCGGGCTGGCCAGCGACCCCTGCACACCTATTGACAAGAGCCAAGACTTGAAAGTAAAAACACAGTGTCATGGTGTGTGATCCTTTTAACGTCATGTTGGAGTCTGTTGGCTAGTATCTTGTTGAGGATTTTTGCATCTAAGTTCATCGGTGAGATTGCTCTCCAGTTTTCTTTTCTTGTAGTATCTTTGTCTGGTTTGGGGATCAGGTGGATGGCTTCGTACAATGAGTTTGGGAGTGTTCTTTCCTCTGCAGTGTTTTGGAAGCGTTTGCAGAGCCATGTGTACTTTAGAGAGACACGGGCTCCCCAGCTGGCACTAGCCACCTATTGACAACAGCCAAGTCTTGATAGTAAAAACACAATGTCCATCTCCAGATGAATGGAAACTGAAGAGATGGTACACATAGAGCATGGAATACTGCTCAGCCATGAAACAGAATAAAATCCTGCCATTTCCAGCATCTTCGATAGATCCGGAGTACCCTGTACTCAGCATGCAACGTCCAACAGAGAAAGAGAAAATTCCAATGATAGCACGTATAGGTGGCATCTCAAAGTCGATACCAAGAAAGTAGAAAGCACAAACAGAGTCACAGATTTAGAATGCAAGTACAGGGTTTCAAGAGGGCAAAGGCATGCGGAGGTGGGTTGAATGAGGAGGGTGGGATTAACACATGCATTCTAATATGTATAAAGCAGACGATCCACAACCACCTACTACAAAGCACAGGGAGAGGTCGGCACCACCCTGGAGTAAGCTACGTGGGAAGAGAATGCGAAAGAGAATGGATGTGTATATATATACATACACGGAGAACTGAATCAAGGTGCTGCACAGCGAAAGTCAATACAGCATTGTAAATTCACTAGACACGGACAGAAATTAGAAACTCTATAAAAACCAAAATGATCGAGGTCCAGTACGTTCCTCTCAGGCCTCAGAGAGGTGTGCGGGTGTCACTTCCCTGGAGCGTGAGCAGGCTTGGGCACCAAAGTTGGAGTGTGGTCACAGTGAGGCAGGTCGGGGCGGGGGGGGGGCGCACCAGAAAATTAACCCCTTTGGACCTGTGGTGCCTGGTCCCCTCCGGTTGGCAGCAGTCTCTCTAGATGTAGGTGTGCCCTCCTGCAGCTAAGCCAAGCCCACTGCAGCCAGAGGATGGTGGTCCGACATGCACAACAGCATTCAAACATCACCTGGTGTCCAGGTCTCCTGCTGGTGGGGTTCCCGCCATTCACCTCCTTCCTTAGAGTCACCCCACTTGCCTCCGACAACACCCTCATCAGGACGGGTTTGCAGGGGGTGAGATGAATCGAGAGTGGGAAGGATAAGTGGGAGAAGGAGTGAGACACAAGCCCTTAGGTGTCTGTCCGGACACGTTCCACTCTAATTCATATTCGAAGAACACGCCTGTGCGCAAGGTCTGCGTTCCTGGGGAATCCGACCAGCTGTGGGAAAATGCTGCCGCCTTGTGGCCGCGTCCTGTAACTACAACGTTCCAAAGGGAGCTCAGCAGCCCTTCCTGTTCAAAAGGCCAGCGGGGTTGTAATTGACACCCCCGCTGCAAAAATGTCCTGGGGATAGGCACTGGAAAAGAGCCCGAAACAGGATCGACTTGCAACAGGCGGTTTCAAGAGCTAAATTGAATTCACCATGCGTGTTTTGTTTTCCTTTGTGTTGTTTTCTAAGAAAGGCCCAGGAAATATGCTCCATGACCATGCGAATGGGAGAAATGGAAATTGAAACGCCTTTGCAGTTTCACCTGGCAGCTGTTAGGATTGCCAGTGTCAATACGTCTGGAAGCAATACCTTTGGGAGAGGGCCTGGAGAAAAGGGAAGCCTCCTAAGCCACTGGTGGTATTGCACCCTGGTAACAGGCACCACTGAAAACAATCAAGAGATTCCTGCTAAAGAAAAACAAAACCAGAGAGCCGGCCACATGATGTGGCAATCCACCTCCTGGCTGTCTTTGCGCAGTAAAGTATCAATTGGGGAGACCCGGGCTGGCCAGCGACCCCTGCACACCTATTGACAAGAGCCAAGACTTGAAAGTAAAAACACAGTGTCATGGTGTGTGATCCTTTTAATGTCATGTTGGAGTCTGTTGGCTAGTATCTTGTTGAGGATTTTTGCATCTAAGTTCATCGGTGATATTGCTCTCCAGTTTTCTTTTCTTGTAGTATCTTTGTCTGGTTTGGGGATCAGGTGGATGGCTTCGTACAATGAGTTTGGGAGTGTTCTTTCCTCTGCAGTGTTTTGGAAGCGTTTGCAGAGCCATGTGTACTTTAGAGAGACACGGGCTCCCCAGCTGGCACTAGCCACCTATTGACAACAGCCAAGTCTTGATAGTTAAAACACAATGTCCATCCCCAGATGAATGGAAAGTGAAGAGATGGTACACATAGAGCATGGAATACTGCTCAGCCATGAAACAGAATAAAATCCTGCCATTTCCAGCATCTTCGATAGATCCGGAGTACCCTGTACTCAGCATGCAACGTCCAACAGAGAAAGAGAAAATTCCAACGATAGCACATATAGGTGGCATCTCAAAGTCGATACCAAGAAAGTAGAAAGCACAAACAGAGTCACAGATTTAGATCGCAAGTACAGGGTTTCGAGAGGGCAAAGGCATGCGGAGGTGGGTTGAATGAGGAGGGTGGGATTAACACATGCATTCTAATATGTATAAAGCAGACGATCCACAACCACCTACTACAAAGCACAGGGAGAGGTCGGCACCACCCTGGAGTAAGCTACGTGGGAAGAGAATGCGAAAGAGAATGGATGTGTATATATATACATACACGGAGAACTGAATCAAGGTGCTGCACAGCGAAAGTCAATACAGCATTGTAAATTCACTAGACACGGACAGAAATTAGAAACTCTATAAAAACCAAAATGATCGAGGTCCAGTACGTTCCTCTCAGGCCTCAGAGAGGTGTGCGGGTGTCACTTCCCTGGAGCGTGAGCAGGCTTGGGCACCAAAGTTGGAGTGTGGTCACAGTGAGGCAGGTCGGGGCGGGGGGGGGGCGCACCAGAAAATTAACCCCTTTGGACCTGTGGTGCCTGGTCCCCTCCTGTTGGCAGCAGTCTCTCTAGATGTAGGTGTGCCCTCCCTGCAGCTAAGCCAAGCCCACTGCAGCCAGAGGATGGTGGTCCGACATGCACAACAGCGTTCAAACATCACCTGGTGTCCAGGTCTCCTGCTGGTCGGGTTCCCGCCATTCACCTCCTTCCTTAGAGTCACCCCACTTGCCTCCGACAACACCCTCATCAGGAGGGGTTTGCAGGGGGTGAGATGAATCGAGAGTGGGAAGGATAAGTGGGAGAAGGAGTGAGACACAAGCCCTTAGGTGTCTGTCCGGACACGTTCCACTCTAATTCATATTCAAAGAACACGCATGTGCGCAAGGTCTGCGTTCCTGGGGAATCCGACCAGCTGTGGGAAAATGCTGCCGCCTTGTGGCCGCGTCCTGTAACTACAACGTTCCAAAGGGAGCTCAGCAGCCCTTCCTGTTCAAAAGGCCAGCGGGGTTGTAATTGACACCCCCGCTGCAAAAATGTCCTGGGGATAGGCACTGGAAAAGAGCCCGAAACAGGATCGACTTGCAACAGGCGGTTTCAAGAGGTAAATTGAATTCACCATGCGTGTTTTGTTTTCCTTTGTGTTGTTTTCTAAGAAAGGCCCAGGAAATATGCTCCACGACCATGCGAATGGGAGAAATGGAAATTGAAACGCCTTTGCGGTTTCACCTGGCAGCTGTTAGGATTGCCAGTGTCAATACGTCTGGAAGCAATACCTTTGGGAGAGGGCCTGGAGAAAAGGGAAGCCTCCTAAGCCACTGGTGGTATTGCACCCTGGTAACAGGCACCACTGAAAACAATCAAGAGATTCCTGCTAAAGAAAAACAAAACCAGAGAGCCGGCCACATGATGTGGCAATCCACCTCCTGGCTGTCTTTGCGCAGTAAAGTATCAATTGGGGAGACCCGGGCTGGCCAGCGACCCCTGCACACCTATTGACAAGAGCCAAGACTTGAAAGTAAAAACACAGTGTCATGGTGTGTGATCCTTTTAACGTCATGTTGGAGTCTGTTGGCTAGTATCTTGTTGAGGATTTTTGCATCTAAGTTCATCGGTGAGATTGCTCTCCAGTTTTCTTTTCTTGTAGTATCTTTGTCTGGTTTGGGGATCAGGTGGATGGCTTCGTACAATGAGTTTGGGAGTGTTCTTTCCTCTGCAGTGTTTTGGAAGCGTTTGCAGAGCCATGTGTACTTTAGAGAGACACGGGCTCCCCAGCTGGCACTAGCCACCTATTGACAACAGCCAAGTCTTGATAGTAAAAACACAATGTCCATCTCCAGATGAATGGAAACTGAAGAGATGGTACACATAGAGCATGGAATACTGCTCAGCCATGAAACAGAATAAAATCCTGCCATTTCCAGCATCTTCGATAGATCCGGAGTACCCTGTACTCAGCATGCAACGTCCAACAGAGAAAGAGAAAATTCCAATGATAGCACGTATAGGTGGCATCTCAAAGTCGATACCAAGAAAGTAGAAAGCACAAACAGAGTCACAGATTTAGAACGCAAGTACAGGGTTTCAAGAGGGCAAAGGCATGCGGAGGTGGGTTGAATGAGGAGGGTGGGATTAACACATGCATTCTAATATGTATAAAGCAGACGATCCACAACCACCTACTACAAAGCACAGGGAGAGGTCGGCACCACCCTGGAGTAAGCTACGTGGGAAGAGAATGCGAAAGAGAATGGATGTCTATATATATACATACACGGAGAACTGAATCAAGGTGCTGCACAGCGAAAGTCAATACAGCATTGTAAATTCACTAGACACGGACAGAAATTAGAAACTCTATAAAAACCAAAATGATCGAGGTCCAGTACGTTCCTCTCAGGCCTCAGAGAGGTGTGCGGGTGTCACTTCCCTGGAGCGTGAGCAGGCTTGGGCACCAAAGTTGGAGTGTGGTCACAGTGAGGCAGGTCGGGGCGGGGGGGGGGCGCACCAGAAAATTAACCCCTTTGGACCTGTGGTGCCTGGTCCCCTCCGGTTGGCAGCAGTCTCTCTAGATGTAGGTGTGCCCTCCTGCAGCTAAGCCAAGCCCACTGCAGCCAGAGGATGGTGGTCCGACATGCACAACAGCGTTCAAACATCACCTGGTGTCCAGGTCTCCTGCTGGTGGGGTTCCCGCCATTCACCTCCTTCCTTAGAGTCACCCCACTTGCCTCCGACAACACCCTCATCAGGAGGGGTTTGCAGGGGGTGAGATGAATCGAGAGTGGGAAGGATAAGTGGGAGAAGGAGTGAGACACAAGCCCTTAGGTGTCTGTCCGGACACGTTCCACTCTAATTCATATTCGAAGAACACGCCTGTGCGCAAGGTCTGCGTTCCTGGGGAATCCGACCAGCTGTGGGAAAATGCTGCCGCCTTGTGGCCGCGTCCTGTAACTACAACGTTCCAAAGGGAGCTCAGCAGCCCTTCCTGTTCAAAAGGCCAGCGGGGTTGTAATTGACACCCCTGCTGCAAAAATGTCCTGGGGATAGGCACTGGAAAAGAGCCCGAAACAGGATCGACTTGCAACAGGCGGTTTCAAGAGGTAAATTGAATTCACCATGCGTGTTTTGTTTTCCTTTGTGTTGTTTTCTAAGAAAGGCCCAGGAAATATGCTCCACGACCATGCGAATGGGAGAAATGGAAATTGAAACGCCTTTGCGGTTTCACCTGGCAGCTGTTAGGATTGCCAGTGTCAATACGTCTGGAAGCAATACCTTTGGGAGAGGGCCTGGAGAAAAGGGAAGCCTCCTAAGCCACTGGTGGTATTGCACCCTGGTAACAGGCACCACTGAAAACAATCAAGAGATTCCTGCCAAAGAAAAACAAAACCAGAGAGCCGGCCACATGATGTGGCAATCCACCTCCTGGCTGTCTTTGCGCAGTAAAGTATCAATTGGGGAGACCCGGGCTGGCCAGCGACCCCTGCACACCTATTGACAAGAGCCAAGACTTGAAAGTAAAAACACAGTGTCATGGTGTGTGATCCTTTTAATGTCATGTTGGAGTCTGTTGGCTACTATCTTGTTGAGGATTTTTGCATCTAAGTTCATCGGTGATATTGCTCTCCAGTTTTCTTTTCTTGTAGTATCTTTGTCTGGTTTGGGGATCAGGTGGATGGCTTCGTACAATGAGTTTGGGAGTGTTCTTTCCTCTGCAGTGTTTTGGAAGCGTTTGCAGAGCCATGTGTACTTTAGAGAGACACGGGCTCCCCAGCTGGCACTAGCCACCTATTGACAACAGCCAAGTCTTGATAGTTAAAACACAATGTCCATCCCCAGATGAATGGAAAGTGAAGAGATGGTACACATAGAGCATGGAATACTGCTCAGCCATGAAACACAATAAAATCCTGCCATTTCCAGCATCTTCGATAGATCCAGAGTACCCTGTACTCAGCATGCAACGTCCAACAGAGAAAGAGAAAATTCCAACGATAGCACATATAGGTGGCATCTCAAAGTCGATACCAAGAAAGTAGAAAGCACAAACAGAGTCACAGATTTAGAACGCAAGTACAGGGTTTCGAGAGGGCAAAGGCATGCGGAGGTGGGTTGAATGAGGAGGGTGGGATTAACACATGCATTCTAATATGTATAAAGCAGACGATCCACAACCACTTACTACAAAGCACAGGGAGAGGTCGGCACCACCCTGGAGTAAGCTACGTGGGAAGAGAATGCGAAAGAGAATGGATGTGTATATATATACATACACGGAGAACTGAATCAAGGTGCTGCACAGCGAAAGTCAATACAGCATTGTAAATTCACTAGACACGGACAGAAATTAGAAACTCTATAAAAACCAAAATGATCGAGGTCCAGTACGTTCCTCTCAGGCCTCAGAGAGGTGTGCGGGTGTCACTTCCCTGGAGCGTGAGCAGGCTTGGGCACCAAAGTTGGAGTGTGGTCACAGTGAGGCAGGTCGGGGCGGGGGGGGGGGGCGCACCAGAAAATTAACCCCTTTGGACCTGTGGTGCCTGGTCCCCTCCGGTTGGCAGCAGTCTCTCTAGATGTAGGTGTGCCCTCCTGCAGCTAAGCCAAGCCCACTGCAGCCAGAGGATGGTGGTCCGACATGCACAACAGCGTTCAAACATCACCTGGTGTCCAGGTCTCCTGCTGGTGGGGTTCCCGCCATTCACCTCCTTCCTTAGAGTCACCCCACTTGCCTCCGACAACACCCTCATCAGGAGGGGTTTGCAGGGGGTGAGATGAATCGAGAGTGGGAAGGATAAGTGGGAGAAGGAGTGAGACACAAGCCCTTAGGTGTCTGTCCGGACACGTTCCACTCTAATTCATATTCGAAGAACACGCATGTGCGCAAGGTCTGCGTTCCTGGGGAATCCGACCAGCTGTGGGAAAATGCTGCCGCCTTGTGGCCGCGTCCTGTAACTACAACGTTCCAAAGGGAGCTCAGCAGCCCTTCCTGTTCAAAAGGCCAGCGGGGTTGTAATTGACACCCCCGCTGCAAAAATGTCCTGGGGATAGGCACTGGAAAAGAGCCCGAAACAGGATCGACTTGCAACAGGCGGTTTCAAGAGGTAAATTGAATTCACCATGCGTGTTTTGTTTTCCTTTGTGTTGTTTTCTAAGAAAGGCCCAGGAAATATGCTCCATGACCATGCGAATGGGAGAAATGGAAATTGAAACGCCTTTGCGGTTTCACCTGGCAGCTGTTAGGATTGCCAGTGTCAATACGTCTGGAAGCAATACCTTTGGGAGAGGGCCTGGAGAAAAGGGAAGCCTCCTAAGCCACTGGTGGTATTGCACCCTGGTAACAGGCACCACTGAAAACAATCAAGAGATTCCTGCCAAAGAAAAACAAAACCAGAGAGCCGGCCACATGATGTGGCAATCCAACTCCTGGCTCTCTTTGCGCAGTAAAGTATCAATTGGGGAGACCCGGGCTGGCCAGCGACCCCTGCACACCTATTGACAAGAGCCAAGACTTGAAAGTAAAAACACAGTGTCATGGTGTGTGATCCTTTTAATGTCATGTTGGAGTCTGTTGGCTAGTATCTTGTTGAGGATTTTTGCATCTAAGTTCATCGGTGATATTGCTCTCCAGTTTTCTTTTCTTGTAGTATCTTTGTCTGGTTTGGGGATCAGGTGGATGGCTTCGTACAATGAGTTTGGGAGTGTTCTTTCCTCTGCAGTGTTTTGGAAGCGTTTGCAGAGCCATGTGTACTTTAGAGAGACACGGGCTCCCCAGCTGGCACTAGCCACCTATTGACTACAGCCAAGTCTTGATAGTAAAAACACAATGTCCATCCCCAGATGAATGGAAAGTGAAGAGATGGTACACATAGAGCATGGAATACTGCTCAGCCATGAAACAGAATAAAATCCTGCCATTTCCAGCATCTTCGATAGATCCGGAGTACCCTGTACTCAGCATGCAACGTCCAACAGAGAAAGAGAAAATTCCAATGATAGCACGTATAGGTGGCATCTCAAAGTCGATACCAAGAAAGTAGAAAGCACAAACAGAGTCACAGATTTAGAACGCAAGTACAGGGTTTCAAGAGGGCAAAGGCATGCGGAGGTGGGTTGAATGAGGAGGGTGGGATTAACACATGCATTCTAATATGTATAAAGCAGACGATCCACAACCACCTACTACAAAGCACAGGGAGAGGTCGGCACCACCCTGGAGTAAGCTACGTGGGAAGAGAATGCGAAAGAGAATGGATGTGTATATATATACATACACGGAGAACTGAATCAAGGTGCTGCACAGCGAAAGTCAATACAGCATTGTAAATTCACTAGACACGGACAGAAATTAGAAACTCTATAAAAACCAAAATGATCGAGGTCCAGTACGTTCCTCTCAGGCCTCAGAGAGGTGTGCGGGTGTCACTTCCCTGGAGCGTGAGCAGGCTTGGGCACCAAAGTTGGAGTGTGGTCACAGTGAGGCAGGTCGGGGCGGTGGGGGGGGCGCACCAGAGAATTAACCCTTTTGGACCTGTGGTGCCTGATCCCCTCTGGTCGGCAGCAGTCTCTCTAGATGTAGGTGTGCCCTCTTGCAGCTAAGCCAAGCCCACTGCAGCCAGAGGATGGTGGTCCGACATGCACAACAGCGTTCAAACATCACCTGGTGTCCAGGTCTCCTGCTGGTGGGGTTCCCGCCATTCACCTCCTTCCTTAGAGTCACCCCACTTGCCTCCGACAACAGCCTCATCAGGAGGGGTTTGCAGGGGGTGAGATGAATCGAGAGTGGGAAGGATAAGTGGGAGAAGGAGTGAGACACAAGCCCTTAGGTGTCTGTCCGGACACGTTCCACTCTAATTCATATGCGAAGAACACGCATGTGCGCAAGGTCTGCGTTCCTGGGGAATCCGACCAGCTGTGGGAAAATGCTGCCGCCTTGTGGCCGCGTCCTGTAACTACAACGTTCCAAAGGGAGCTCAGCAGCCCTTCCTGTTCAAAAGGCCAGCGGGGTTGTAATTGACACCCCCGCTGCAAAAATGTCCTGGGGATAGGCACTGGAAAAGAGCCCGAAACAGGATCGACTTGCAACAGGCGGTTTCAAGAGCTAAATTGAATTCACCATGCGTGTTTTGTTTTCCTTTGTGTTGTTTTCTAAGAAAGGCCCAGGAAATATGCTCCACGACCATGCGAATGGGAGAAATGGAAATTGAAACGCCTTTGCGGTTTCACCTGGCAGCTGTTAGGATTGCCAGTGTCAATACGTCTGGAAGCAATACCTTTGGGAGAGGGCCTGGAGAAAAGGGAAGCCTCCTAAGCCACTGGTGGTATTGCACCCTGGTAACAGGCACCACTGAAAACAATCAAGAGATTCCTGCCAAAGAAAAACAAAACCAGAGAGCCGGCCACATGATGTGGCAATCCACCTCCTGGCTGTCTTTGCGCAGTAAAGTATCAATTGGGGAGACCCGGGCTGGCCAGCGACCCCTGCACACCTATTGACAAGAGCCAAGACTTGAAAGTAAAAACACAGTGTCATGGTGTGTGATCCTTTTAATGTCATGTTGGAGTCTGTTGGCTAGTATCTTGTTGAGGATTTTTGCATCTAAGTTCATCGGTGATATTGCTCTCCAGTTTTCTTTTCTTGTAGTATCTTTGTCTGGTTTGGGGATCAGGTGGATGGCTTCGTACAATGAGTTTGGGAGTGTTCTTTCCTCTGCAGTGTTTTGGAAGCGTTTGCAGAGCCATGTGTACTTTAGAGAGACACGGGCTCCCCAGCTGGCACTAGCCACCTATTGACAACAGCCAAGTCTTGATAGTTAAAACACAATGTCCATCCCCAGATGAATGGAAAGTGAAGAGATGGTACACATAGAGCATGGAATACTGCTCAGCCATGAAACAGAATAAAATCCTGCCATTTCCAGCATCTTCGATAGATCCAGAGTACCCTGTACTCAGCATGCAACGTCCAACAGAGAAAGAGAAAATTCCAACGATAGAACATATAGGTGGCATCTCAAAGTCGATACCAAGAAAGTAGAAAGCACAAACAGAGTCACAGATTTAGAACGCAAGTACAGGGTTTCGAGAGGGCAAAGGCATGCGGAGGTGGGTTGAATGAGGAGGGTGGGATTAACACATGCATTCTAATATGTATAAAGCAGACGATCCACAACCACTTACTACAAAGCACAGGGAGAGGTCGGCACCACCCTGGAGTAAGCTACGTGGGAAGAGAATGCGAAAGAGAATGGATGTGTATATATATACATACACGGAGAACTGAATCAAGGTGCTGCACAGCGAAAGTCAATACAGCATTGTAAATTCACTAGACACGGACAGAAATTAGAAACTCTATAAAAACCAAAATGATCGAGGTCCAGTACGTTCCTCTCAGGCCTCAGAGAGGTGTGCGGGTGTCACTTCCCTGGAGCGTGAGCAGGCTTGGGCACCAAAGTTGGAGTGTGGTCACAGTGAGGCAGGTCGGGGCGGGGGGGGGGGCGCACCAGAAAATTAACCCCTTTGGACCTGTGGTGCCTGGTCCCCTCCGGTTGGCAGCAGTCTCTCTAGATGTAGGTGTGCCCTCCTGCAGCTAAGCCAAGCCCACTGCAGCCAGAGGATGGTGGTCCGACATGCACAACAGCGTTCAAACATCACCTGGTGTCCAGGTCTCCTGCTGGTGGGGTTCCCGCCATTCACCTCCTTCCTTAGAGTCACCCCACTTGCCTCCGACAACACCCTCATCAGGAGGGGTTTGCAGGGGGTGAGATGAATCGAGAGTGGGAAGGATAAGTGGGAGAAGGAGTGAGACACAAGCCCTTAGGTGTCTGTCCGGACACGTTCCACTCTAATTCATATTCGAAGAACACGCATGTGCGCAAGGTCTGCGTTCCTGGGGAATCCGACCAGCTGTGGGAAAATGCTGCCGCCTTGTGGCCGCGTCCTGTAACTACAACGTTCCAAAGGGAGCTCAGCAGCCCTTCCTGTTCAAAAGGCCAGCGGGGTTGTAATTGACACCCCCGCTGCAAAAATGTCCTGGGGATAGGCACTGGAAAAGAGCCCGAAACAGGATCGACTTGCAACAGGCGGTTTCAAGAGGTAAATTGAATTCACCATGCGTGTTTTGTTTTCCTTTGTGTTGTTTTCTAAGAAAGGCCCAGGAAATATGCTCCACGACCATGCGAATGGGAGAAATGGAAATTGAAACGCCTTTGCGGTTTCACCTGGCAGCTGTTAGGATTGCCAGTGTCAATACGTCTGGAAGCAATACCTTTGGGAGAGGGCCTGGAGAAAAGGGAAGCCTCCTAAGCCACTGGTGGTATTGCACCCTGGTAACAGGCACCACTGAAAACAATCAAGAGATTCCTGCCAAAGAAAAACAAAACCAGAGAGCCGGCCACATGATGTGGCAATCCACCTCCTGGCTGTCTTTGCGCAGTAAAGTATCAATTGGGGAGACCCGGGCTGGCCAGCGACCCCTGCACACCTATTGACAAGAGCCAAGACTTGAAAGTAAAAACACAGTGTCATGGTGTGTGATCCTTTTAATGTCATGTTGGAGTCTGTTGGCTAGTATCTTGTTGAGGATTTTTGCATCTAAGTTCATCGGTGATATTGCTCTCCAGTTTTCTTTTCTTGTAGTATCTTTGTCTGGTTTGGGGATCAGGTGGATGGCTTCGTACAATGAGTTTGGGAGTGTTCTTTCCTCTGCAGTGTTTTGGAAGCGTTTGCAGAGCCATGTGTACTTTAGAGAGACACGGGCTCCCCAGCTGGCACTAGCCACCTATTGACAACAGCCAAGTCTTGATAGTAAAAACACAATGTCCATCCCCAGATGAATGGAAACTGAAGAGATGGTACACATAGAGCATGGAATACTGCTCAGCCATGAAACAGAATAAAATCCTGCCATTTCCAGCATCTTCGATAGATCCGGAGTACCCTGTACTCAGCATGCAACGTCCAACAGAGAAAGAGAAAATTCCAATGATAGCACGTATAGGTGGCATCTCAAAGTCGATACCAAGAAAGTAGAAAGCACAAACAGAGTCACAGATTTAGAACGCAAGTACAGGGTTTCAAGAGGGCAAAGGCATGCGGAGGTGGGTTGAATGAGGAGGGTGGGATTAACACATGCATTCTAATATGTATAAAGCAGACGATCCACAACCACCTACTACAAAGCACAGGGAGAGGTCGGCACCACCCTGGAGTAAGCTACGTGGGAAGAGAATGCGAAAGAGAATGGATGTGTATATATATACATACACGGAGAACTGAATCAAGGTGCTGCACAGCGAAAGTCAATACAGCATTGTAAATTCACTAGACACGGACAGAAATTAGAAACTCTATAAAAACCAAAATGATCGAGGTCCAGTACGTTCCTCTCAGGCCTCAGAGAGGTGTGTGGGTGTCACTTCCCTGGAGCGTGAGCAGGCTTGGGCACCAAAGTTGGAGTGTGGTCACAGTGAGGCAGGTCGGGGCGGGGGGGGGGGGCGCACCAGAGAATTAACCCTTTTGGACCTGTGGTGCCTGATCCCCTCTGGTCGGCAGCAGTCTCTCTAGATGTAGGTGTGCCCTCTTGCAGCTAAGCCAAGCCCACTGCAGCCAGAGGATGGTGGTCCGACATGCACAACAGCGTTCAAACATCACCTGGTGTCCAGGTCTCCTGCTGGTGGGGTTCCCGCCATTCACCTCCTTCCTTAGAGTCACCCCACTTGCCTCCGACAACAGCCTCATCAGGAGGGGTTTGCAGGGGGTGAGATGAATCGAGAGTGGGAAGGATAAGTGGGAGAAGGAGTGAGACACAAGCCCTTAGGTGTCTGTCCGGACACGTTCCACTCTAATTCATATTCGAAGAACACGCATGTGCGCAAGGTCTGCGTTCCTGGGGAATCCGACCAGCTGTGGGAAAATGCTGCCGCCTTGTGGCCGCGTCCTGTAACTACAACGTTCCAAAGGGAGCTCAGCAGCCCTTCCTGTTCAAAAGGCCAGCGGGGTTGTAATTGACACCCCTGCTGCAAAAATGTCCTGGGGATAGGCACTGGAAAAGAGCCCGAAACATGATCGACTTGCAACAGGCGGTTTCAAGAGCTAAATTGAATTCACCATGCGTGTTTTGTTTTCCTTTGTGTTGTTTTCTAAGAAAGGCCCAGGAAATATGCTCCACGACCATGCGAATGGGAGAAATGGAAATTGAAACGCCTTTGCGGTTTCACCTGGCAGCTGTTAGGATTGCCAGTGTCAATACGTCTGGAAGCAATACCTTTGGGAGAGGGCCTGGAGAAAAGGGAAGCCTCCTAAGCCACTGGTGGTATTGCACCCTGGTAACAGGCACCACTGAAAACAATCAAGAGATTCCTGCCAAAGAAAAACAAAACCAGAGAGCCGGCCACATGATGTGGCAATCCACCTCCTGGCTGTCTTTGCGCAGTAAAGTATCAATTGGGGAGACCCGGGCTGGCCAGCGACCCCTGCACACCTATTGACAAGAGCCAAGACTTGAAAGTAAAAACACAGTGTCATGGTGTGTGATCCTTTTAATGTCATGTTGGAGTCTGTTGGCTAGTATCTTGTTGAGGATTTTTGCATCTAAGTTCATCGGTGATATTGCTCTCCAGTTTTCTTTTCTTGTAGTATCTTTGTCTGGTTTGGGGATCAGGTGGATGGCTTCGTACAATGAGTTTGGGAGTGTTCTTTCCTCTGCAGTGTTTTGGAAGCGTTTGCAGAGCCATGTGTACTTTAGAGAGACACGGGCTCCCCAGCTGGCACTAGCCACCTATTGACAACAGCCAAGTCTTGATAGTAAAAACACAATGTCCATCCCCAGATGAATGGAAAGTGAAGAGATGGTACACATAGAGCATGGAATACTGCTCAGCCATGAAACAGAATAAAATCCTGCCATTTCCAGCATCTTCGATAGATCCGGAGTACCCTGTACTCAGCATGCAACGTCCAACAGAGAAAGAGAAAATTCCAACGATAGCACGTATAGGTGGCATCTCAAAGTCGATACCAAGAAAGTAGAAAGCACAAACAGAGTCACAGATTTAGAACGCAAGTACAGGGTTTCGAGAGGGCAAAGGCATGCGGAGGTGGGTTGAATGAGGAGGGTGGGATTAACACATGCATTCTAATATGTATAAAGCAGACGATCCACAACCACCTACTACAAAGCACAGGGAGAGGTCGGCACCACCCTGGAGTAAGCTACGTGGGAAGAGAATGCGAAAGAGAATGGATGTGTATATATATACATACACGGAGAACTGAATCAAGGTGCTGCACAGCGAAAGTCAATACAGCATTGTAAATTCACTAGACACGGACAGAAATTAGAAACTCTATAAAAACCAAAATGATCGAGGTCCAGTACGTTCCTCTCAGGCCTCAGAGAGGTGTGCGGGTGTCACTTCCCTGGAGCGTGAGCAGGCTTGGGCACCAAAGTTGGAGTGTGGTCACAGTGAGGCAGGTTGGGGCAGGGGGGGGGGCGCACCAGAAAATTAACCCCTTTGGACCT
Organism: Hippopotamus amphibius kiboko; assembly: GCF_030028045.1. Classification (NCBI taxonomy): domain Eukaryota; kingdom Metazoa; phylum Chordata; class Mammalia; order Artiodactyla; family Hippopotamidae; genus Hippopotamus; species Hippopotamus amphibius. Next base: position 93,479,956 of record NC_080191.1, on the reverse strand, counting down.
GTGGTGCCTGGTCCCCTCCGGTTGGCAGCAGTCTCTGTAGATGTAGGTGTGCCCTCCTGCAGCTAAGCCAAGCCCACTGCAGCCAGAGGATGGTGGTCCGACATGCACAACAGCGTTCAAACATCACCTGGTGTCCAGGTCTCCTGCTGGTGGGGTTCCCGCCATTCACCTCCTTCCTTAGAGTCACCCCACTTGCCTCCGACAACACCCTCATCAGGAGGGGTTTGCAGGGGGTGAGATGAATCGAGAGTGGGAAGGATAAGTGGGAGAAGGAGTGAGACACAAGCCCTTAGGTGTCTGTCCGGACACGTTCCACTCTAATTCATATTCGAAGAACACGCATGTGCGCAAGGTCTGCGTTCCTGGGGAATCCGACCAGCTGTGGGAAAATGCTGCCGCCTTGTGGCCGCGTCCTGTAACTACAACGTTCCAAAGGGAGCTCAGCAGCCCTTCCTGTTCAAAAGGCCAGCGGGGTTGTAATTGACACCCCCGCTGCAAAAATGTCCTGGGGATAGGCACTGGAAAAGAGCCCGAAACAGGATCGACTTGCAACAGGCGGTTTCAAGAGGTAAATTGAATTCACCATGCGTGTTTTGTTTTCCTTTGTGTTGTTTTCTAAGAAAGGCCCAGGAAATATGCTCCACGACCATGCGAATGGGAGAAATGGAAATTGAAACGCCTTTGCGGTTTCACCTGGCAGCTGTTAGGATTGCCAGTGTCAATACGTCTGGAAGCAATACCTTTGGGAGAGGGCCTGGAGAAAAGGGAAGCCTCCTAAGCCACTGGTGGTATTGCACCCTGGTAACAGGCACCACTGAAAACAATCAAGAGATTCCTGCCAAAGAAAAACAAAACCAGAGAGCCGGCCACATGATGTGGCAATCCACCTCCTGGCTGTCTTTGCGCAGTAAAGTATCAATTGGGGAGACCCGGGCTGGCCAGCGACCCCTGCACACCTATTGACAAGAGCCAAGACTTGAAAGTAAAAACACAGTGTCATGGTGTGTGATCCTTTTAATGTCATGTTGGAGTCTGTTGGCTAGTATCTTGTTGAGGATTTTTGCATCTAAGTTCATCGGTGATATTGCTCTCCAGTTTTCTTTTCTTGTAGTATCTTTGTCTGGTTTGGGGATCAGGTGGATGGCTTCGTACAATGAGTTTGGGAGTGTTCTTTCCTCTGCAGTGTTTTGGAAGCGTTTGCAGAGCCATGTGTACTTTAGAGAGACACGGGCTCCCCAGCTGGCACTAGCCACCTATTGACAACAGCCAAGTCTTGATAGTAAAAACACAATGTCCATCCCCAGATGAATGGAAACTGAAGAGATGGTACACATAGAGCATGGAATACTGCTCAGCCATGAAACAGAATAAAATCCTGCCATTTCCAGCATCTTCGATAGATCCGGAGTACCCTGTACTCAGCATGCAACGTCCAACAGAGAAAGAGAAAATTCCAATGATAGCACGTATAGGTGGCATCTCAAAGTCGATACCAAGAAAGTAGAAAGCACAAACAGAGTCACAGATTTAGAACGCAAGTACAGGGTTTCAAGAGGGCAAAGGCATGCGGAGGTGGGTTGAATGAGGAGGGTGGGATTAACACATGCATTCTAATATGTATAAAGCAGACGATCCACAACCACCTACTACAAAGCACAGGGAGAGGTCGGCACCACCCTGGACTAAGCTACGTGGGAAGAGAATGCGAAAGAGAATGGATGTGTATATATATACATACACGGAGAACTGAATCAAGGTGCTGCACAGCGAAAGTCAATACAGCATTGTAAATTCACTAGACACGGACAGAAATTAGAAACTCTATAAAAACCAAAATGATCGAGGTCCAGTACGTTCCTCTCAGGCCTCAGAGAGGTGTGTGGGTGTCACTTCCCTGGAGCGTGAGCAGGCTTGGGCACCAAAGTTGGAGTGTGGTCACAGTGAGGCAGGTCGGGGCGGGGGGGGGGGCGCACCAGAGAATTAACCCTTTTGGACCTGTGGTGCCTGATCCCCTCTGGTCGGCAGCAGTCTCTCTAGATGTAGGTGTGCCCTCTTGCAGCTAAGCCAAGCCCACTGCAGCCAGAGGATGGTGGTCCGACATGCACAACAGCGTTCAAACATCACCTGGTGTCCAGGTCTCCTGCTGGTGGGGTTCCCGCCATTCACCTCCTTCCTTAGAGTCACCCCACTTGCCTCCGACAACAGCCTCATCAGGAGGGGTTTGCAGGGGGTGAGATGAATCGAGAGTGGGAAGGATAAGTGGGAGAAGGAGTGAGACACAAGCCCTTAGGTGTCTGTCCGGACACGTTCCACTCTAATTCATATTCGAAGAACACGCATGTGCGCAAGGTCTGCGTTCCTGGGGAATCCGACCAGCTGTGGGAAAATGCTGCCGCCTTGTGGCCGCGTCCTGTAACTACAACGTTCCAAAGGGAGCTCAGCAGCCCTTCCTGTTCAAAAGGCCAGCGGGGTTGTAATTGACACCCCTGCTGCAAAAATGTCCTGGGGATAGGCACTGGAAAAGAGCCCGAAACAGGATCGACTTGCAACAGGCGGTTTCAAGAGGTAAATTGAATTCACCATGCGTGTTTTGTTTTCCTTTGTGTTGTTTTCTAAGAAAGGCCCAGGAAATATGCTCCACGACCATGCGAATGGGAGAAATGGAAATTGAAACGCCTTTGCGGTTTCACCTGGCAGCTGTTAGGATTGCCAGTGTCAATACGTCTGGAAGCAATACCTTTGGGAGAGGGCCTGGAGAAAAGGGAAGCCTCCTAAGCCACTGGTGGTATTGCACCCTGGTAACAGGCACCACTGAAAACAATCAAGAGATTCCTGCCAAAGAAAAACAAAACCAGAGAGCCGGCCACATGATGTGGCAATCCACCTCCTGGCTGTCTTTGCGCAGTAAAGTATCAATTGGGGAGACCCGGGCTGGCCAGCGACCCCTGCACACCTATTGACAAGAGCCAAGACTTGAAAGTAAAAACACAGTGTCATGGTGTGTGATCCTTTTAATGTCATGTTGGAGTCTGTTGGCTAGTATCTTGTTGAGGATTTTTGCATCTAAGTTCATCGGTGATATTGCTCTCCAGTTTTCTTTTCTTGTAGTATCTTTGTCTGGTTTGGGGATCAGGTGGATGGCTTCGTACAATGAGTTTGGGAGTGTTCTTTCCTCTGCAGTGTTTTGGAAGCGTTTGCAGAGCCATGTGTACTTTAGAGAGACACGGGCTCCCCAGCTGGCACTAGCCACCTATTGACAACAGCCAAGTCTTGATAGTAAAAACACAATGTCCATCCCCAGATGAATGGAAAGTGAAGAGATGGTACACATAGAGCATGGAATACTGCTCAGCCATGAAACAGAATAAAATCCTGCCATTTCCAGCATCTTCGATAGATCCGGAGTACCCTGTACTCAGCATGCAACGTCCAACAGAGAAAGAGAAAATTCCAACGATAGCACGTATAGGTGGCATCTCAAAGTCGATACCAAGAAAGTAGAAAGCACAAACAGAGTCACAGATTTAGAACGCAAGTACAGGGTTTCGAGAGGGCAAAGGCATGCGGAGGTGGGTTGAATGAGGAGGGTGGGATTAACACATGCATTCTAATATGTATAAAGCAGACGATCCACAACCACCTACTACAAAGCACAGGGAGAGGTCGGCACCACCCTGGAGTAAGCTACGTGGGAAGAGAATGCGAAAGAGAATGGATGTGTATATATATACATACACAGAGAACTGAATCAAGGTGCTGCACAGCGAAAGTCAATACAGCATTGTAAATTCACTAGACACGGACAGAAATTAGAAACTCTATAAAAACCAAAATGATCGAGGTCCAGTACGTTCCTCTCAGGCCTCAGAGAGGTGTGTGGGTGTCACTTCCCTGGAGCGTGAGCAGGCTTGGGCACCAAAGTTGGAGTGTGGTCACAGTGAGGCAGGTCGGGGCGGGGGGGGGGGCGCACCAGAAAATTAACCCCTTTGGACCTGTGGTGCCTGGTCCCCTCCGGTTGGCAGCAGTCTCTGTAGATGTAGGTGTGCCCTCCTGCAGCTAAGCCAAGCCCACTGCAGCCAGAGGATGGTGGTCCGACATGCACAACAGCGTTCAAACATCACCTGGTGTCCAGGTCTCCTGCTGGTGGGGTTCCCGCCATTCACCTCCTTCCTTAGAGTCACCCCACTTGCCTCCGACAACAGCCTCATCAGGAGGGGTTTGCAGGGGGTGAGATGAATCGAGAGTGGGAAGGATAAGTGGGAGAAGGAGTGAGACACAAGCCCTTAGGTGTCTGTCCGGACACGTTCCACTCTAATTCATATTCGAAGAACACGCATGTGCGCAAGGTCTGCGTTCCTGGGGAATCCGACCAGCTGTGGGAAAATGCTGCCGCCTTGTGGCCGCGTCCTGTAACTACAACGTTCCAAAGGGAGCTCAGCAGCCCTTCCTGTTCAAAAGGCCAGCGGGGTTGTAATTGACACCCCCGCTGCAAAAATGTCCTGGGGATAGGCACTGGAAAAGAGCCCGAAACAGGATCGACTTGCAACAGGCGGTTTCAAGAGGTAAATTGAATTCACCATGCGTGTTTTGTTTTCCTTTGTGTTGTTTTCTAAGAAAGGCCCAGGAAATATGCTCCACGACCATGCGAATGGGAGAAATGGAAATTGAAACGCCTTTGCGGTTTCACCTGGCAGCTGTTAGGATTGCCAGTGTCAATACGTCTGGAAGCAATACCTTTGGGAGAGGGCCTGGAGAAAAGGGAAGCCTCCTAAGCCACTGGTGGTATTGCACCCTGGTAACAGGCACCACTGAAAACAATCAAGAGATTCCTGCCAAAGAAAAACAAAACCAGAGAGCCGGCCACATGATGTGGCAATCCACCTCCTGGCTGTCTTTGCGCAGTAAAGTATCAATTGGGGAGACCCGGGCTGGCCAGCGACCCCTGCACACCTATTGACAAGAGCCAAGACTTGAAAGTAAAAACACAGTGTCATGGTGTGTGATCCTTTTAATGTCATGTTGGAGTCTGTTGGCTAGTATCTTGTTGAGGATTTTTGCATCTAAGTTCATCGGTGATATTGCTCTCCAGTTTTCTTTTCTTGTAGTATCTTTGTCTGGTTTGGGGATCAGGTGGATGGCTTCGTACAATGAGTTTGGGAGTGTTCTTTCCTCTGCAGTGTTTTGGAAGCGTTTGCAGAGCCATGTGTACTTTAGAGAGACACGGGCTCCCCAGCTGGCACTAGCCACCTATTGACAACAGCCAAGTCTTGATAGTAAAAACACAATGTCCATCCCCAGATGAATGGAAAGTGAAGAGATGGTACACATAGAGCATGGAATACTGCTCAGCCATGAAACAGAATAAAATCCTGCCATTTCCAGCATCTTCGATAGATCCGGAGTACCCTGTACTCAGCATGCACCTCCAACAGAGAAAGAGAAAATTCCAATGATAGCACGTATAGGTGGCATCTCAAAGTCGATACCAAGAAAGTAGAAAGCACAAACAGAGTCACAGATTTAGAACGCAAGTACAGGGTTTCAAGAGGGCAAAGGCATGCGGAGGTGGGTTGAATGAGGAGGGTGGGATTAACACATGCATTCTAATATGTATAAAGCAGACGATCCACAACCACCTACTACAAAGCACAGGGAGAGGTCGGCACCACCCTGGACTAAGCTACGTGGGAAGAGAATGCGAAAGAGAATGGATGTGTATATATATACATACACGGAGAACTGAATCAAGGTGCTGCACAGCGAAAGTCAATACAGCATTGTAAATTCACTAGACACGGACAGAAATTAGAAACTCTATAAAAACCAAAATGATCGAGGTCCAGTACGTTCCTCTCAGGCCTCAGAGAGGTGTGCGGGTGTCACTTCCCTGGAGCGTGAGCAGGCTTGGGCACCAAAGTTGGAGTGTGGTCACAGTGAGGCAGGTCGGGGCGGGGGGGGGCGCACCAGAGAATTAACCCCTTTGGACCCATGGTGCCTGGTCCCCTCCGGTTGGCAGCAGTCTCTCTAGATGTAGGTGTGCCCTCCTGCAGCTAAGCCAAGCCCACTGCAGCCAGAGGATGGTGGTCCGACATGCACAACAGCGTTCAAACATCACCTGGTGTCCAGGTCTCCTGCTGGTGGGGTTCCCGCCATTCACCTCCTTCCTTAGAGTCACCCCACTTGCCTCCGACAACAGCCTCATCAGGAGGGGTTTGCAGGGGGTGAGATGAATCGAGAGTGGGAAGGATAAGTGGGAGAAGGAGTGAGACACAAGCCCTTAGGTGTCTGTCCGGACACGTTCCACTCTAATTCATATTCGAAGAACACGCATGTGCGCAAGGTCTGCGTTCCTGGGGAATCTGACCAGCTGTGGGAAAATGCTGCCGCCTTGTGGCCGCGTCCTGTAACTACAACGTTCCAAAGGGAGCTCAGCAGCCCTTCCTGTTCAAAAGGCCAGCGGGGTTGTAATTGACACCCCCGCTGCAAAAATGTCCTGGGGATAGGCACTGGAAAAGAGCCCGAAACAGGATCGACTTGCAACAGGCGGTTTCAAGAGCTAAATTGAATTCACCATGCATGTTTTGTTTTCCTTTGTGTTGTTTTCTAAGAAAGGCCCAGGAAATATGCTCCACGACCATGCGAATGGGAGAAATGGAAATTGAAACACCTTTGCGGTTTCACCTGGCAGCTGTTAGGATTGCCAGTGTCAATACGTCTGGAAGCAATACCTTTGGGAGAGGGCCTGGAGAAAAGGGAAGCCTCCTAAGCCACTGGTGGTATTGCACCCTGGTAACAGGCACCACTGAAAACAATCAAGAGATTCCTGCCAAAGAAAAACAAAACCAGAGAGCCGGCCACATGATGTGGCAATCCACCTCCTGGCTGTCTTTGTGCAGTAAAGTATCAATTGGGGAGACCCGGGCTGGCCAGCGACCCCTGCACACCTATTGACAAGAGCCAAGACTTGAAAGTAAAAACACAGTGTCATGGTGTGTGATCCTTTTAACGTCATGTTGGAGTCTGTTGGCTAGTATCTTGTTGAGGATTTTTGCATCTAAGTTCATCGGTGATATTGCTCTCCAGTTTTCTTTTCTTGTAGTATCTTTGTCTGGTTTGGGGATCAGGTGGATGGCTTCGTACAATGAGTTTGGGAGTGTTCTTTCCTCTGCAGTGTTTTGGAAGCGTTTGCAGAGCCATGTGTACTTTAGAGAGACACGGGCTCCCCAGCTGGCACTAGCCACCTATTGACAACAGCCAAGTCTTGATAGTAAAAACACAATGTCCATCCCCAGATGAATGGAAAGTGAAGAGATGGTACACATAGAGCATGGAATACTGCTCAGCCATGAAACACAATAAAATCCTGCCATTTCCAGCATCTTCGATAGATCCGGAGTACCCTGTACTCAGCATGCAACGTCCAACAGAGAAAGAGAAAATTCCAACGATAGCACGTATAGGTGGCATCTCAAAGTCGATACCAAGAAAGTAGAAAGCACAAACAGAGTCACAGATTTAGAACGCAAGTACAGGGTTTCAAGAGGGCAAAGGCATGCGGAGGTGGGTTGAATGAGGAGGGTGGGATTAACACATGCATTCTAATATGTATAAAGCAGACGATCCACAACCACCTACTACAAAGCACAGGGAGAGGTCGGCACCACCCTGGAGTAAGCTACGTGGGAAGAGAATGCGAAAGAGAATGGATATGTATATATATACATACACGGAGAACTGAATCAAGGTGCTGCACAGCGAAAGTCAATACAGCATTGTAAATTCACTAGACACGGACAGAAATTAGAAACTCTATAAAAACCAAAATGATCGAGGTCCAGTACGTTCCTCTCAGGCCTCAGAGAGGTGTGTGGGTGTCACTTCCCTGGAGCGTGAGCAGGCTTGGGCACCAAAGTTGGAGTGTGGTCACAGTGAGGCAGGTCGGGGCGGGGGGGGGGCGCACCAGAGAATTAACCCTTTTGGACCTGTGGTGCCTGATCCCCTCTGGTCGGCAGCAGTCTCTCTAGATGTAGGTGTGCCCTCTTGCAGCTAAGCCAAGCCCACTGCAGCCAGAGGATGGTGGTCCGACATGCACAACAGCGTTCAAACATCACCTGGTGTCCAGGTCTCCTGCTGGTGGGGTTCCCGCCATTCACCTCCTTCCTTAGAGTCACCCCACTTGCCTCCGACAACAGCCTCATCAGGAGGGGTTTGCAGGGGGTGAGATGAATCGAGAGTGGGAAGGATAAGTGGGAGAAGGAGTGAGACACAAGCCCTTAGGTGTCTGTCCGGACACGTTCCACTCTAATTCATATTCGAAGAACACGCATGTGCGCAAGGTCTGCGTTCCTGGGGAATCCGACCAGCTGTGGGAAAATGCTGCCGCCTTGTGGCCGCGTCCTGTAACTACAACGTTCCAAAGGGAGCTCAGCAGCCCTTCCTGTTCAAAAGGCCAGCGGGGTTGTAATTGACACCCCTGCTGCAAAAATGTCCTGGGGATAGGCACTGGAAAAGAGCCCGAAACAGGATCGACTTGCAACAGGCGGTTTCAAGAGCTAAATTGAATTCACCATGCGTGTTTTGTTTTCCTTTGTGTTGTTTTCTAAGAAAGGCCCAGGAAATATGCTCCACGACCATGCGAATGGGAGAAATGGAAATTGAAACGCCTTTGCGGTTTCACCTGGCAGCTGTTAGGATTGCCAGTGTCAATACGTCTGGAAGCAATACCTTTGGGAGAGGGCCTGGAGAAAAGGGAAGCCTCCTAAGCCACTGGTGGTATTGCACCCTGGTAACAGGCACCACTGAAAACAATCAAGAGATTCCTGCCAAAGAAAAACAAAACCAGAGAGCCGGCCACATGATGTGGCAATCCACCTCCTGGCTGTCTTTGCGCAGTAAAGTATCAATTGGGGAGACCCGGGCTGGCCAGCGACCCCTGCACACCTATTGACAAGAGCCAAGACTTGAAAGTAAAAACACAGTGTCATGGTGTGTGATCCTTTTAATGTCATGTTGGAGTCTGTTGGCTAGTATCTTGTTGAGGATTTTTGCATCTAAGTTCATCGGTGATATTGCTCTCCAGTTTTCTTTTCTTGTAGTATCTTTGTCTGGTTTGGGGATCAGGTGGATGGCTTCGTACAATGAGTTTGGGAGTGTTCTTTCCTCTGCAGTGTTTTGGAAGCGTTTGCAGAGCCATGTGTACTTTAGAGAGACACGGGCTCCCCAGCTGGCACTAGCCACCTATTGACAACAGCCAAGTCTTGATAGTAAAAACACAATGTCCATCCCCAGATGAATGGAAAGTGAAGAGATGGTACACATAGAGCATGGAATACTGCTCAGCCATGAAACAGAATAAAATCCTGCCATTTCCAGCATCTTCGATAGATCCGGAGTACCCTGTACTCAGCATGCAACGTCCAACAGAGAAAGAGAAAATTCCAACGATAGCACGTATAGGTGGCATCTCAAAGTCGATACCAAGAAAGTAGAAAGCACAAACAGAGTCACAGATTTAGAACGCAAGTACAGGGTTTCGAGAGGGCAAAGGCATGCGGAGGTGGGTTGAATGAGGAGGGTGGGATTAACACATGCATTCTAATATGTATAAAGCAGACGATCCACAACCACCTACTACAAAGCACAGGGAGAGGTCGGCACCACCCTGGAGTAAGCTACGTGGGAAGAGAATGCGAAAGTGAATGGATGTGTATATATATACATACACAGAGAACTGAATCAAGGTGCTGCACAGCGAAAGTCAATACAGCATTGTAAATTCACTAGACACGGACAGAAATTAGAAACTCTATAAAAACCAAAATGATCGAGGTCCAGTACGTTCCTCTCAGGCCTCAGAGAGGTGTGCGGGTGTCACTTCCCTGGAGCGTGAGCAGGCTTGGGCACCAAAGTTGGAGTGTGGTCACAGTGAGGCAGGTCGGGGCGGGGGGGGGCGCACCAGAGAATTAACCCCTTTGGACCTGTGGTGCCTGGTCCCCTCCGGTTGGCAGCAGTCTCTGTAGATGTAGGTGTGCCCTCCTGCAGCTAAGCCAAGCCCACTGCAGCCAGAGGATGGTGGTCCGACATGCACAACAGCGTTCAAACATCACCTGGTGTCCAGGTCTCCTGCTGGTGGGGTTCCCGCCATTCACCTCCTTCCTTAGAGTCACCCCACTTGCCTCCGACAACACCCTCATCAGGAGGGGTTTGCAGGGGGTGAGATGAATCGAGAGTGGGAAGGATAAGTGGGAGAAGGAGTGAGACACAAGCCCTTAGGTGTCTGTCCGGACACGTTCCACTCTAATTCATATTCGAAGAACACGCATGTGCGCAAGGTCTGCGTTCCTGGGGAATCCGACCAGCTGTGGGAAAATGCTGCCGCCTTGTGGCCGCGTCCTGTAACTACAACGTTCCAAAGGGAGCTCAGCAGCCCTTCCTGTTCAAAAGGCCAGCGGGTTTGTAATTGACACCCCCGCTGCAAAAATGTCCTGGGGATAGGCACTGGAAAAGAGCCCGAAACAGGATCGACTTGCAACAGGCGGTTTCAAGAGGTAAATTGAATTCACCATGCGTGTTTTGTTTTCCTTTGTGTTGTTTTCTAAGAAAGGCCCAGGAAATATGCTCCACGACCATGCGAATGGGAGAAATGGAAATTGAAACGCCTTTGCGGTTTCACCTGGCAGCTGTTAGGATTGCCAGTGTCAATACGTCTGGAAGCAATACCTTTGGGAGAGGGCCTGGAGAAAAGGGAAGCCTCCTAAGCCACTGGTGGTATTGCACCCTGGTAACAGGCACCACTGAAAACAATCAAGAGATTCCTGCCAAAGAAAAACAAAACCAGAGAGCCGGCCACATGATGTGGCAATCCACCTCCTGGCTGTCTTTGCGCAGTAAAGTATCAATTGGGGAGACCCGGGCTGGCCAGCGACCCCTGCACACCTATTGACAAGAGCCAAGACTTGAAAGTAAAAACACAGTGTCATGGTGTGTGATCCTTTTAATGTCATGTTGGAGTCTGTTGGCTAGTATCTTGTTGAGGATTTTTGCATCTAAGTTCATCGGTGATATTGCTCTCCAGTTTTCTTTTCTTGTAGTATCTTTGTCTGGTTTGGGGATCAGGTGGATGGCTTCGTACAATGAGTTTGGGAGTGTTCTTTCCTCTGCAGTGTTTTGGAAGCGTTTGCAGAGCCATGTGTACTTTAGAGAGACACGGGCTCCCCAGCTGGCACTAGCCACCTATTGACAACAGCCAAGTCTTGATAGTAAAAACACAATGTCCATCCCCAGATGAATGGAAAGTGAAGAGATGGTACACATAGAGCATGGAATACTGCTCAGCCATGAAACAGAATAAAATCCTGCCATTTCCAGCATCTTCGATAGATCCGGAGTACCCTGTACTCAGCATGCACCTCCAACAGAGAAAGAGAAAATTCCAATGATAGCACGTATAGGTGGCATCTCAAAGTCGATACCAAGAAAGTAGAAAGCACAAACAGAGTCACAGATTTAGAACGCAAGTACAGGGTTTCAAGAGGGCAAAGGCATGCGGAGGTGGGTTGAATGAGGAGGGTGGGATTAACACATGCATTCTAATATGTATAAAGCAGACGATCCACAACCACCTACTACAAAGCACAGGGAGAGGTCGGCACCACCCTGGACTAAGCTACGTGGGAAGAGAATGCGAAAGAGAATGGATGTGTATATATATACATACACGGAGAACTGAATCAAGGTGCTGCACAGCGAAAGTCAATACAGCATTGTAAATTCACTAGACACGGACAGAAATTAGAAACTCTATAAAAACCAAAATGATCGAGGTCCAGTACGTTCCTCTCAGGCCTCAGAGAGGTGTGCGGGTGTCACTTCCCTGGAGCGTGAGCAGGCTTGGGCACCAAAGTTGGAGTGTGGTCACAGTGAGGCAGGTCGGGGCGGGGGGGGGCGCACCAGAGAATTAACCCCTTTGGACCCATGGTGCCTGGTCCCCTCCGGTTGGCAGCAGTCTCTCTAGATGTAGGTGTGCCCTCCTGCAGCTAAGCCAAGCCCACTGCAGCCAGAGGATGGTGGTCCGACATGCACAACAGCGTTCAAACATCACCTGGTGTCCAGGTCTCCTGCTGGTGGGGTTCCCGCCATTCACCTCCTTCCTTAGAGTCACCCCACTTGCCTCCGACAACAGCCTCATCAGGAGGGGTTTGCAGGGGGTGAGATGAATCGAGAGTGGGAAGGATAAGTGGGAGAAGGAGTGAGACACAAGCCCTTAGGTGTCTGTCCGGACACGTTCCACTCTAATTCATATTCGAAGAACACGCATGTGCGCAAGGTCTGCGTTCCTGGGGAATCTGACCAGCTGTGGGAAAATGCTGCCGCCTTGTGGCCGCGTCCTGTAACTACAACGTTCCAAAGGGAGCTCAGCAGCCCTTCCTGTTCAAAAGGCCAGCGGGGTTGTAATTGACACCCCCGCTGCAAAAATGTCCTGGGGATAGGCACTGGAAAAGAGCCCGAAACAGGATCGACTTGCAACAGGCGGTTTCAAGAGCTAAATTGAATTCACCATGCATGTTTTGTTTTCCTTTGTGTTGTTTTCTAAGAAAGGCCCAGGAAATATGCTCCACGACCATGCGAATGGGAGAAATGGAAATTGAAACGCCTTTGCGGTTTCACCTGGCAGCTGTTAGGATTGCCAGTGTCAATACGTCTGGAAGCAATACCTTTGGGAGAGGGCCTGGAGAAAAGGGAAGCCTCCTAAGCCACTGGTGGTATTGCACCCTGGTAACAGGCACCACTGAAAACAATCAAGAGATTCCTGCCAAAGAAAAACAAAACCAGAGAGCCGGCCACATGATGTGGCAATCCACCTCCTGGCTGTCTTTGTGCAGTAAAGTATCAATTGGGGAGACCCGGGCTGGCCAGCGACCCCTGCACACCTATTGACAAGAGCCAAGACTTGAAAGTAAAAACACAGTGTCATGGTGTGTGATCCTTTTAACGTCATGTTGGAGTCTGTTGGCTAGTATCTTGTTGAGGATTTTTGCATCTAAGTTCATCGGTGATATTGCTCTCCAGTTTTCTTTTCTTGTAGTATCTTTGTCTGGTTTGGGGATCAGGTGGATGGCTTCGTACAATGAGTTTGGGAGTGTTCTTTCCTCTGCAGTGTTTTGGAAGCGTTTGCAGAGCCATGTGTACTTTAGAGAGACACGGGCTCCCCAGCTGGCACTAGCCACCTATTGACAACAGCCAAGTCTTGATAGTAAAAACACAATGTCCATCCCCAGATGAATGGAAAGTGAAGAGATGGTACACATAGAGCATGGAATACTGCTCAGCCATGAAACACAATAAAATCCTGCCATTTCCAGCATCTTCGATAGATCCGGAGTACCCTGTACTCAGCATGCAACGTCCAACAGAGAAAGAGAAAATTCCAACGATAGCACGTATAGGTGGCATCTCAAAGTCGATACCAAGAAAGTAGAAAGCACAAACAGAGTCACAGATTTAGAACGCAAGTACAGGGTTTCAAGAGGGCAAAGGCATGCGGAGGTGGGTTGAATGAGGAGGGTGGGATTAACACATGCATTCTAATATGTATAAAGCAGACGATCCACAACCACCTACTACAAAGCACAGGGAGAGGTCGGCACCACCCTGGAGTAAGCTACGTGGGAAGAGAATGCGAAAGTGAATGGATGTGTATATATATACATACACAGAGAACTGAATCAAGGTGCTGCACAGCGAAAGTCAATACAGCATTGTAAATTCACTAGACACGGACAGAAATTAGAAACTCTATAAAAACCAAAATGATCGAGGTCCAGTACGTTCCTCTCAGGCCTCAGAGAGGTGTGCGGGTGTCACTTCCCTGGAGCGTGAGCAGGCTTGGGCACCAAAGTTGGAGTGTGGTCACAGTGAGGCAGGTCGGGGCGGGGGGGGGCGCACCAGAGAATTAACCCCTTTGGACCTGTGGTGCCTGGTCCCCTCCGGTTGGCAGCAGTCTCTGTAGATGTAGGTGTGCCCTCCTGCAGCTAAGCCAAGCCCACTGCAGCCAGAGGATGGTGGTCCGACATGCACAACAGCGTTCAAACATCACCTGGTGTCCAGGTCTCCTGCTGGTGGGGTTCCCGCCATTCACCTCCTTCCTTAGAGTCACCCCACTTGCCTCCGACAACACCCTCATCAGGAGGGGTTTGCAGGGGGTGAGATGAATCGAGAGTGGGAAGGATAAGTGGGAGAAGGAGTGAGACACAAGCCCTTAGGTGTCTGTCCGGACACGTTCCACTCTAATTCATATTCGAAGAACACGCATGTGCGCAAGGTCTGCGTTCCTGGGGAATCCGACCAGCTGTGGGAAAATGCTGCCGCCTTGTGGCCGCGTCCTGTAACTACAACGTTCCAAAGGGAGCTCAGCAGCCCTTCCTGTTCAAAAGGCCAGCGGGGTTGTAATTGACACCCCCGCTGCAAAAATGTCCTGGGGATAGGCACTGGAAAAGAGCCCGAAACAGGATCGACTTGCAACAGGCGGTTTCAAGAGGTAAATTGAATTCACCATGCGTGTTTTGTTTTCCTTTGTGTTGTTTTCTAAGAAAGGCCCAGGAAATATGCTCCACGACCATGCGAATGGGAGAAATGGAAATTGAAACGCCTTTGCGGTTTCACCTGGCAGCTGTTAGGATTGCCAGTGTCAATACGTCTGGAAGCAATACCTTTGGGAGAGGGCCTGGAGAAAAGGGAAGCCTCCTAAGCCACTGGTGGTATTGCACCCTGGTAACAGGCACCACTGAAAACAATCAAGAGATTCCTGCCAAAGAAAAACAAAACCAGAGAGCCGGCCACATGATGTGGCAATCCACCTCCTGGCTGTCTTTGCGCAGTAAAGTATCAATTGGGGAGACCCGGGCTGGCCAGCGACCCCTGCACACCTATTGACAAGAGCCAAGACTTGAAAGTAAAAACACAGTGTCATGGTGTGTGATCCTTTTAATGTCATGTTGGAGTCTGTTGGCTAGTATCTTGTTGAGGATTTTTGCATCTAAGTTCATCGGTGATATTGCTCTCCAGTTTTCTTTTCTTGTAGTATCTTTGTCTGGTTTGGGGATCAGGTGGATGGCTTCGTACAATGAGTTTGGGAGTGTTCTTTCCTCTGCAGTGTTTTGGAAGCGTTTGCAGAGCCATGTGTACTTTAGAGAGACACGGGCTCCCCAGCTGGCACTAGCCACCTATTGACAACAGCCAAGTCTTGATAGTAAAAACACAATGTCCATCCCCAGATGAATGGAAAGTGAAGAGATGGTACACATAGAGCATGGAATACTGCTCAGCCATGAAACAGAATAAAATCCTGCCATTTCCAGCATCTTCGATAGATCCGGAGTACCCTGTACTCAGCATGCACCTCCAACAGAGAAAGAGAAAATTCCAATGATAGCACGTATAGGTGGCATCTCAAAGTCGATACCAAGAAAGTAGAAAGCACAAACAGAGTCACAGATTTAGAACGCAAGTACAGGGTTTCAAGAGGGCAAAGGCATGCGGAGGTGGGTTGAATGAGGAGGGTGGGATTAACACATGCATTCTAATATGTATAAAGCAGACGATCCACAACCACCTACTACAAAGCACAGGGAGAGGTCGGCACCACCCTGGACTAAGCTACGTGGGAAGAGAATGCGAAAGAGAATGGATGTGTATATATATACATACACGGAGAACTGAATCAAGGTGCTGCACAGCGAAAGTCAATACAGCATTGTAAATTCACTAGACACGGACAGAAATTAGAAACTCTATAAAAACCAAAATGATCGAGGTCCAGTACGTTCCTCTCAGGCCTCAGAGAGGTGTGCGGGTGTCACTTCCCTGGAGCGTGAGCAGGCTTGGGCACCAAAGTTGGAGTGTGGTCACAGTGAGGCAGGTCGGGGCGGGGGGGGGCGCACCAGAGAATTAACCCCTTTGGACCCATGGTGCCTGGTCCCCTCCGGTTGGCAGCAGTCTCTCTAGATGTAGGTGTGCCCTCCTGCAGCTAAGCCAAGCCCACTGCAGCCAGAGGATGGTGGTCCGACATGCACAACAGCGTTCAAACATCACCTGGTGTCCAGGTCTCCTGCTGGTGGGGTTCCCGCCATTCACCTCCTTCCTTAGAGTCACCCCACTTGCCTCCGACAACAGCCTCATCAGGAGGGGTTTGCAGGGGGTGAGATGAATCGAGAGTGGGAAGGATAAGTGGGAGAAGGAGTGAGACACAAGCCCTTAGGTGTCTGTCCGGACACGTTCCACTCTAATTCATATTCGAAGAACACGCATGTGCGCAAGGTCTGCGTTCCTGGGGAATCTGACCAGCTGTGGGAAAATGCTGCCGCCTTGTGGCCGCGTCCTGTAACTACAACGTTCCAAAGGGAGCTCAGCAGCCCTTCCTGTTCAAAAGGCCAGCGGGGTTGTAATTGACACCCCCGCTGCAAAAATGTCCTGGGGATAGGCACTGGAAAAGAGCCCGAAACAGGATCGACTTGCAACAGGCGGTTTCAAGAGCTAAATTGAATTCACCATGCATGTTTTGTTTTCCTTTGTGTTGTTTTCTAAGAAAGGCCCAGGAAATATGCTCCACGACCATGCGAATGGGAGAAATGGAAATTGAAACGCCTTTGCGGTTTCACCTGGCAGCTGTTAGGATTGCCAGTGTCAATACGTCTGGAAGCAATACCTTTGGGAGAGGGCCTGGAGAAAAGGGAAGCCTCCTAAGCCACTGGTGGTATTGCACCCTGGTAACAGGCACCACTGAAAACAATCAAGAGATTCCTGCCAAAGAAAAACAAAACCAGAGAGCCGGCCACATGATGTGGCAATCCACCTCCTGGCTGTCTTTGTGCAGTAAAGTATCAATTGGGGAGACCCGGGCTGGCCAGCGACCCCTGCACACCTATTGACAAGAGCCAAGACTTGAAAGTAAAAACACAGTGTCATGGTGTGTGATCCTTTTAACGTCATGTTGGAGTCTGTTGGCTAGTATCTTGTTGAGGATTTTTGCATCTAAGTTCATCGGTGATATTGCTCTCCAGTTTTCTTTTCTTGTAGTATCTTTGTCTGGTTTGGGGATCAGGTGGATGGCTTCGTACAATGAGTTTGGGAGTGTTCTTTCCTCTGCAGTGTTTTGGAAGCGTTTGCAGAGCCATGTGTACTTTAGAGAGACACGGGCTCCCCAGCTGGCACTAGCCACCTATTGACAACAGCCAAGTCTTGATAGTAAAAACACAATGTCCATCCCCAGATGAATGGAAAGTGAAGAGATGGTACACATAGAGCATGGAATACTGCTCAGCCATGAAACACAATAAAATCCTGCCATTTCCAGCATCTTCGATAGATCCGGAGTACCCTGTACTCAGCATGCAACGTCCAACAGAGAAAGAGAAAATTCCAACGATAGCACGTATAGGTGGCATCTCAAAGTCGATACCAAGAAAGTAGAAAGCACAAACAGAGTCACAGATTTAGAACGCAAGTACAGGGTTTCAAGAGGGCAAAGGCATGCGGAGGTGGGTTGAATGAGGAGGGTGGGATTAACACATGCATTCTAATATGTATAAAGCAGACGATCCACAACCACCTACTACAAAGCACAGGGAGAGGTCGGCACCACCCTGGAGTAAGCTACGTGGGAAGAGAATGCGAAAGAGAATGGATATGTATATATATACATACACGGAGAACTGAATCAAGGTGCTGCACAGCGAAAGTCAATACAGCATTGTAAATTCACTAGACACGGACAGAAATTAGAAACTCTATAAAAACCAAAATGATCGAGGTCCAGTACGTTCCTCTCAGGCCTCAGAGAGGTGTGTGGGTGTCACTTCCCTGGAGCGTGAGCAGGCTTGGGCACCAAAGTTGGAGTGTGGTCACAGTGAGGCAGGTCGGGGCGGGGGGGGGGGCGCACCAGAGAATTAACCCTTTTGGACCTGTGGTGCCTGATCCCCTCTGGTCGGCAGCAGTCTCTCTAGATGTAGGTGTGCCCTCTTGCAGCTAAGCCAAGCCCACTGCAGCCAGAGGATGGTGGTCCGACATGCACAACAGCGTTCAAACATCACCTGGTGTCCAGGTCTCCTGCTGGTGGGGTTCCCGCCATTCACCTCCTTCCTTAGAGTCACCCCACTTGCCTCCGACAACAGCCTCATCAGGAGGGGTTTGCAGGGGGTGAGATGAATCGAGAGTGGGAAGGATAAGTGGGAGAAGGAGTGAGACACAAGCCCTTAGGTGTCTGTCCGGACACGTTCCACTCTAATTCATATTCGAAGAACACGCATGTGCGCAAGGTCTGCGTTCCTGGGGAATCCGACCAGCTGTGGGAAAATGCTGCCGCCTTGTGGCCGCGTCCTGTAACTACAACGTTCCAAAGGGAGCTCAGCAGCCCTTCCTGTTCAAAAGGCCAGCGGGGTTGTAATTGACACCCCTGCTGCAAAAATGTCCTGGGGATAGGCACTGGAAAAGAGCCCGAAACAGGATCGACTTGCAACAGGCGGTTTCAAGAGCTAAATTGAATTCACCATGCGTGTTTTGTTTTCCTTTGTGTTGTTTTCTAAGAAAGGCCCAGGAAATATGCTCCACGACCATGCGAATGGGAGAAATGGAAATTGAAACGCCTTTGCGGTTTCACCTGGCAGCTGTTAGGATTGCCAGTGTCAATACGTCTGGAAGCAATACCTTTGGGAGAGGGCCTGGAGAAAAGGGAAGCCTCCTAAGCCACTGGTGGTATTGCACCCTGGTAACAGGCACCACTGAAAACAATCAAGAGATTCCTGCCAAAGAAAAACAAAACCAGAGAGCCGGCCACATGATGTGGCAATCCACCTCCTGGCTGTCTTTGCGCAGTAAAGTATCAATTGGGGAGACCCGGGCTGGCCAGCGACCCCTGCACACCTATTGACAAGAGCCAAGACTTGAAAGTAAAAACACAGTGTCATGGTGTGTGATCCTTTTAATGTCATGTTGGAGTCTGTTGGCTAGTATCTTGTTGAGGATTTTTGCATCTAAGTTCATCGGTGATATTGCTCTCCAGTTTTCTTTTCTTGTAGTATCTTTGTCTGGTTTGGGGATCAGGTGGATGGCTTCGTACAATGAGTTTGGGAGTGTTCTTTCCTCTGCAGTGTTTTGGAAGCGTTTGCAGAGCCATGTGTACTTTAGAGAGACACGGGCTCCCCAGCTGGCACTAGCCACCTATTGACAACAGCCAAGTCTTGATAGTAAAAACACAATGTCCATCCCCAGATGAATGGAAAGTGAAGAGATGGTACACATAGAGCATGGAATACTGCTCAGCCATGAAACAGAATAAAATCCTGCCATTTCCAGCATCTTCGATAGATCCGGAGTACCCTGTACTCAGCATGCAACGTCCAACAGAGAAAGAGAAAATTCCAACGATAGCACGTATAGGTGGCATCTCAAAGTCGATACCAAGAAAGTAGAAAGCACAAACAGAGTCACAGATTTAGAACGCAAGTACAGGGTTTCGAGAGGGCAAAGGCATGCGGAGGTGGGTTGAATGAGGAGGGTGGGATTAACACATGCATTCTAATATGTATAAAGCAGACGATCCACAACCACCTACTACAAAGCACAGGGAGAGGTCGGCACCACCCTGGAGTAAGCTACGTGGGAAGAGAATGCGAAAGTGAATGGATGTGTATATATATACATACACAGAGAACTGAATCAAGGTGCTGCACAGCGAAAGTCAATACAGCATTGTAAATTCACTAGACACGGACAGAAATTAGAAACTCTATAAAAACCAAAATGATCGAGGTCCAGTACGTTCCTCTCAGGCCTCAGAGAGGTGTGCGGGTGTCACTTCCCTGGAGCGTGAGCAGGCTTGGGCACCAAAGTTGGAGTGTGGTCACAGTGAGGCAGGTCGGGGCGGGGGGGGGGCGCACCAGAGAATTAACCCCTTTGGACCTGTGGTGCCTGGTCCCCTCCGGTTGGCAGCAGTCTCTCTAGATGTAGGTGTGCCCTCCTGCAGCTAAGCCAAGCCCACTGCAGCCAGAGGATGGTGGTCCGACATGCACAACAGCGTTCAAACATCACCTGGTGTCCAGGTCTCCTGCTGGTGGGGTTCCCGCCATTCACCTCCTTCCTTAGAGTCACCCCACTTGCCTCCGACAAGACCCTCATCAGGAGGGGTTTGCAGGGGGTGAGATGAATCGAGAGTGGGAAGGATAAGTGGGAGAAGGAGTGAGACACAAGCCCTTAGGTGTCTGTCCGGACACGTTCCACTCTAATTCATATTCGAAGAACACGCATGTGCGCAAGGTCTGCGTTCCTGGGGAATCTGACCAGCTGTGGGAAAATGCTGCCGCCTTGTGGCCGCGTCCTGTAACTACAACGTTCCAAAGGGAGCTCAGCAGCCCTTCCTGTTCAAAAGGCCAGCGGGGTTGTAATTGACACCCCCGCTGCAAAAATGTCCTGGGGATAGGCACTGGAAAAGAGCCCGAAACAGGATCGACTTGCAACAGGCGGTTTCAAGAGCTAAATTGAATTCACCATGCATGTTTTGTTTTCCTTTGTGTTGTTTTCTAAGAAAGGCCCAGGAAATATGCTCCACGACCATGCGAATGGGAGAAATGGAAATTGAAACGCCTTTGCGGTTTCACCTGGCAGCTGTTAGGATTGCCAGTGTCAATACGTCTGGAAGCAATACCTTTGGGAGAGGGCCTGGAGAAAAGGGAAGCCTCCTAAGCCACTGGTGGTATTGCACCCTGGTAACAGGCACCACTGAAAACAATCAAGAGATTCCTGCCAAAGAAAAACAAAACCAGAGAGCCGGCCACATGATGTGGCAATCCACCTCCTGGCTGTCTTTGTGCAGTAAAGTATCAATTGGGGAGACCCGGGCTGGCCAGCGACCCCTGCACACCTATTGACAAGAGCCAAGACTTGAAAGTAAAAACACAGTGTCATGGTGTGTGATCCTTTTAACGTCATGTTGGAGTCTGTTGGCTAGTATCTTGTTGAGGATTTTTGCATCTAAGTTCATCGGTGATATTGCTCTCCAGTTTTCTTTTCTTGTAGTATCTTTGTCTGGTTTGGGGATCAGGTGGATGGCTTCGTACAATGAGTTTGGGAGTGTTCTTTCCTCTGCAGTGTTTTGGAAGCGTTTGCAGAGCCATGTGTACTTTAGAGAGACACGGGCTCCCCAGCTGGCACTAGCCACCTATTGACAACAGCCAAGTCTTGATAGTAAAAACACAATGTCCATCCCCAGATGAATGGAAAGTGAAGAGATGGTACACATAGAGCATGGAATACTGCTCAGCCATGAAACAGAATAAAATCCTGCCATTTCCAGCATCTTCGATAGATCCGGAGTACCCTGTACTCAGCATGCAACGTCCAACAGAGAAAGAGAAAATTCCAACGATAGCACGTATAGGTGGCATCTCAAAGTCGATACCAAGAAAGTAGAAAGCACAAACAGAGTCACAGATTTAGAACGCAAGTACAGGGTTTCAAGAGGGCAAAGGCATGCGGAGGTGGGTTGAATGAGGAGGGTGGGATTAACACATGCATTCTAATATGTATAAAGCAGACGATCCACAACCACCTACTACAAAGCACAGGGAGAGGTCGGCACCACCCTGGAGTAAGCTACGTGGGAAGAGAATGCGAAAGAGAATGGATGTGTATATATATACATACACGGAGAACTGAATCAAGGTGCTGCACAGCGAAAGTCAATACAGCATTGTAAATTCACTAGACACGGACAGAAATTAGAAACTCTATAAAAACCAAAATGATCGAGGTCCAGTACGTTCCTCTCAGGCCTCAGAGAGGTGTGTGGGTGTCACTTCCCTGGAGCGTGAGCAGGCTTGGGCACCAAAGTTGGAGTGTGGTCACAGTGAGGCAGGTCGGGGCGGGGGGGGGGGGCGCACCAGAGAATTAACCCTTTTGGACCTGTGGTGCCTGATCCCCTCTGGTCGGCAGCAGTCTCTCTAGATGTAGGTGTGCCCTCTTGCAGCTAAGCCAAGCCCACTGCAGCCAGAGGATGGTGGTCCGACATGCACAACAGCGTTCAAACATCACCTGGTGTCCAGGTCTCCTGCTGGTGGGGTTCCCGCCATTCACCTCCTTCCTTAGAGTCACCCCACTTGCCTCCGACAACAGCCTCATCAGGAGGGGTTTGCAGGGGGTGAGATGAATCGAGAGTGGGAAGGATAAGTGGGAGAAGGAGTGAGACACAAGCCCTTAGGTGTCTGTCCGGACACGTTCCACTCTAATTCATATTCGAAGAACACGCATGTGCGCAAGGTCTGCGTTCCTGGGGAATCTGACCAGCTGTGGGAAAATGCTGCCGCCTTGTGGCCGCGTCCTGTAACTACAACGTTCCAAAGGGAGCTCAGCAGCCCTTCCTGTTCAAAAGGCCAGCGGGGTTGTAATTGACACCCCCGCTGCAAAAATGTCCTGGGGATAGGCACTGGAAAAGAGCCCGAAACAGGATCGACTTGCAACAGGCGGTTTCAAGAGCTAAATTGAATTCACCATGCGTGTTTTGTTTTCCTTTGTGTTGTTTTCTAAGAAAGGCCCAGGAAATATGCTCCACGACCATGCGAATGGGAGAAATGGAAATTGAAACGCCTTTGCGGTTTCACCTGGCAGCTGTTAGGATTGCCAGTGTCAATACGTCTGGAAGCAATACCTTTGGGAGAGGGCCTGGAGAAAAGGGAAGCCTCCTAAGCCACTGGTGGTATTGCACCCTGGTAACAGGCACCACTGAAAACAATCAAGAGATTCCTGCCAAAGAAAAACAAAACCAGAGAGCCGGCCACATGATGTGGCAATCCACCTCCTGGCTGTCTTTGCGCAGTAAAGTATCAATTGGGGAGACCCGGGCTGGCCAGCGACCCCTGCACACCTATTGACAAGAGCCAAGACTTGAAAGTAAAAACACAGTGTCATGGTGTGTGATCCTTTTAACGTCATGTTGGAGTCTGTTGGCTAGTATCTTGTTGAGGATTTTTGCATCTAAGTTCATCGGTGATATTGCTCTCCAGTTTTCTTTTCTTGTAGTATCTTTGTCTGGTTTGGGGATCAGGTGGATGGCTTCGTACAATGAGTTTGGGAGTGTTCTTTCCTCTGCAGTGTTTTGGAAGCGTTTGCAGAGCCATGTGTACTTTAGAGAGACACGGGCTCCCCAGCTGGCACTAGCCACCTATTGACAACAGCCAAGTCTTGATAGTAAAAACACAATGTCCATCCCCAGATGAATGGAAAGTGAAGAGATGGTACACATAGAGCATGGAATACTGCTCAGCCATGAAACAGAATAAAATCCTGCCATTTCCAGCATCTTCGATAGATCCGGAGTACCCTGTACTCAGCATGCAACGTCCAACAGAGAAAGAGAAAATTCCAACGATAGCACGTATAGGTGGCATCTCAAAGTCGATACCAAGAAAGTAGAAAGCACAAACAGAGTCACAGATTTAGAACGCAAGTACAGGGTTTCGAGAGGGCAAAGGCATGCGGAGGTGGGTTGAATGAGGAGGGTGGGATTAACACATGCATTCTAATATGTATAAAGCAGACGATCCACAACCACCTACTACAAAGCACAGGGAGAGGTCGGCACCACCCTGGACTAAGCTACGTGGGAAGAGAATGCGAAAGAGAATGGATGTGTATATATATACATACACGGAGAACTGAATCAAGGTGCTGCACAGCGAAAGTCAATACAGCATTGTAAATTCACTAGACACGGACAGAAATTAGAAACTCTATAAAAACCAAAATGATCGAGGTCCAGTACGTTCCTCTCAGGCCTCAGAGAGGTGTGCGGGTGTCACTTCCCTGGAGCGTGAGCAGGCTTGGGCACCAAAGTTGGAGTGTGGTCACAGTGAGGCAGGTCGGGGCGGGGGGGGGGCGCACCAGAGAATTAACCCCTTTGGACCTGTGGTGCCTGGTCCCCTCCGGTTGGCAGCAGTCTCTCTAGATGTAGGTGTGCCCTCCTGCAGCTAAGCCAAGCCCACTGCAGCCAGAGGATGGTGGTCCGACATGCACAACAGCGTTCAAACATCACCTGGTGTCCAGGTCTCCTGCTGGTGGGGTTCCCGCCATTCACCTCCTTCCTTAGAGTCACCCCACTTGCCTCCGACAACACCCTCATCAGGAGGGGTTTGCAGGGGGTGAGATGAATCGAGAGTGGGAAGGATAAGTGGGAGAATGAGTGAGACACAAGCCCTTAGGTGTCTGTCCGGACACGTTCCACTCTAATTCATATTCGAAGAACACGCATGTGCGCAAGGTCTGCATTCCTGGGGAATCCGACCAGCTGTGGGAAAATGCTGCCGCCTTGTGGCCGCGTCCTGTAACTACAACGTTCCAAAGGGAGCTCAGCAGCCCTTCCTGTTCAAAAGGCCAGCGGGGTTGTAATTGACACCCCCGCTGCAAAAATGTCCTGGGGATAGGCACTGGAAAAGAGCCCGAAACAGGATCGACTTGCAACAGGCGGTTTCAAGAGCTAAATTGAATTCACCATGCGTGTTTTGTTTTCCTTTGTGTTGTTTTCTAAGAAAGGCCCAGGAAATATGCTCCACGCCCATGCGAATGGGAGAAATGGAAATTGAAACGCCTTTGCGGTTTCACCTGGCAGCTGTTAGGATTGCCAGTGTCAATACGTCTGGAAGCAATACCTTTGGGAGAGGGCCTGGAGAAAAGGGAAGCCTCCTAAGCCACTGGTGGTATTGCACCCTGGTAACAGGCACCACTGAAAACAATCAAGAGATTCCTGCCAAAGAAAAACAAAACCAGAGAGCCGGCCACATGATGTGGCAATCCACCTCCTGGCTGTCTTTGTGCAGTAAAGTATCAATTGGGGAGACCCGGGCTGGCCAGCGACCCCTGCACACCTATTGACAAGAGCCAAGACTTGAAAGTAAAAACACAGTGTCATGGTGTGTGATCCTTTTAACGTCATGTTGGAGTCTGTTGGCTAGTATCTTGTTGAGGATTTTTGCATCTAAGTTCATCGGTGATATTGCTCTCCAGTTTTCTTTTCTTGTAGTATCTTTGTCTGGTTTGGGGATCAGGTGGATGGCTTCGTACAATGAGTTTGGGAGTGTTCTTTCCTCTGCAGTGTTTTGGAAGCGTTTGCAGAGCCATGTGTACTTTAGAGAGACACGGGCTCCCCAGCTGGCACTAGCCACCTATTGACAACAGCCAAGTCTTGATAGTAAAAACACAATGTCCATCCCCAGATGAATGGAAAGTGAAGAGATGGTACACATAGAGCATGGAATACTGCTCAGCCATGAGACAGAATAAAATCCTGCCATTTCCAGCATCTTCGATAGATCCGGAGTACCCTGTACTCAGCATGCAACGTCCAACAGAGAAAGAGAAAATTCCAACGATAGCACGTATAGGTGGCATCTCAAAGTCGATACCAAGAAAGTAGAAAGCACAAACAGAGTCACAGATTTAGAACGCAAGTACAGGGTTTCGAGAGGGCAAAGGCATGCGGAGGTGGGTTGAATGAGGAGGGTGGGATTAACACATGCATTCTAATATGTATAAAGCAGACGATCCACAACCACCTACTACAAAGCACAGGGAGAGGTCGGCACCACCCTGGACTAAGCTACGTGGGAAGAGAATGCGAAAGAGAATGGATGTGTATATATATACATACACGGAGAACTGAATCAAGGTGCTGCACAGCGAAAGTCAATACAGCATTGTAAATTCACTAGACACGGACAGAAATTAGAAACTCTATAAAAACCAAAATGATCGAGGTCCAGTACGTTCCTCTCAGGCCTCAGAGAGGTGTGCGGGTGTCACTTCCCTGGAGCGTGAGCAGGCTTGGGCACCAAAGTTGGAGTGTGGTCACAGTGAGGCAGGTCGTGGCGGGGGGGTGGGCGCACCAGAGAATTAACCCCTTTGGACCTGTGGTGCCTGGTCCCCTCCGGTTGGCAGCAGTCTCTCTAGATGTAGGTGTGCCCTCCTGCAGCTAAGCCAAGCCCACTGCAGCCAGAGGATGGTGGTCCGACATGCACAACAGCGTTCAAACATCACCTGGTGTCCAGGTCTCCTGCTGGTGGGGTTCCCGCCATTCACCTCCTTCCTTAGAGTCACCCCACTTGCCTCCGACAACACCCTCATCAGGAGGGGTTTGCAGGGGGTGAGATGAATCGAGAGTGGGAAGGATAAGTGGGAGAAGGAGTGAGACACAAGCCCTTAGGTGTCTGTCCGGACACGTTCCACTCTAATTCATATTCGAAGAACACGCATGTGCGCAAGGTCTGCATTCCTGGGGAATCCGACCAGCTGTGGGAAAATGCTGCCGCCTTGTGGCCGCGTCCTGTAACTACAACGTTCCAAAGGGAGCTCAGCAGCCCTTCCTGTTCAAAAGGCCAGCGGGGTTGTAATTGACACCCCCGCTGCAAAAATGTCCTGGGGATAGGCACTGGAAAAGAGCCCGAAACAGGATCGACTTGCAACAGGCGGTTTCAAGAGCTAAATTGAATTCACCATGCGTGTTTTGTTTTCCTTTGTGTTGTTTTCTAAGAAAGGCCCAGGAAATATGCTCCACGCCCATGCGAATGGGAGAAATGGAAATTGAAACGCCTTTGCGGTTTCACCTGGCAGCTGTTAGGATTGCCAGTGTCAATACGTCTGGAAGCAATACCTTTGGGAGAGGGCCTGGAGAAAAGGGAAGCCTCCTAAGCCACTGGTGGTATTGCACCCTGGTAACAGGCACCACTGAAAACAATCAAGAGATTCCTGCCAAAGAAAAACAAAACCAGAGAGCCGGCCACATGATGTGGCAATCCACCTCCTGGCTGTCTTTGTGCAGTAAAGTATCAATTGGGGAGACCCGGGCTGGCCAGCGACCCCTGCACACCTATTGACAAGAGCCAAGACTTGAAAGTAAAAACACAGTGTCATGGTGTGTGATCCTTTTAACGTCATGTTGGAGTCTGTTGGCTAGTATCTTGTTGAGGATTTTTGCATCTAAGTTCATCGGTGATATTGCTCTCCAGTTTTCTTTTCTTGTAGTATCTTTGTCTGGTTTGGGGATCAGGTGGATGGCTTCGTACAATGAGTTTGGGAGTGTTCTTTCCTCTGCAGTGTTTTGGAAGCGTTTGCAGAGCCATGTGTACTTTAGAGAGACACGGGCTCCCCAGCTGGCACTAGCCACCTATTGACAACAGCCAAGTCTTGATAGTAAAAACACAATGTCCATCCCCAGATGAATGGAAAGTGAAGAGATGGTACACATAGAGCATGGAATACTGCTCAGCCATGAAACAGAATAAAATCCTGCCATTTCCAGCATCTTCGATAGATCCGGAGTACCCTGTACTCAGCATGCAACGTCCAACAGAGAAAGAGAAAATTCCAACGATAGCACGTATAGGTGGCATCTCAAAGTCGATACCAAGAAAGTAGAAAGCACAAACAGAGTCACAGATTTAGAACGCAAGTACAGGGTTTTGAGAGGGCAAAGGCATGCGGAGGTGGGTTGAATGAGGAGGGTGGGATTAACACATGCATTCTAATATGTATAAAGCAGACGATCCACAACCACCTACTGCAAAGCACAGGGAGAGGTCGGCACCACCCTGGACTAAGCTACGTGGGAAGAGAATGCGAAAGAGAATGGATGTGTATATATATACATACACGGAGAACTGAATCAAGGTGCTGCACAGCGAAAGTCAATACAGCATTGTAAATTCACTAGACACGGACAGAAATTAGAAACTCTATAAAAACCAAAATGATCGAGGTCCAGTACGTTCCTCTCAGGCCTCAGAGAGGTGTGCGGGTGTCACTTCCCTGGAGCGTGAGCAGGCTTGGGCACCAAAGTTGGAGTGTGGTCACAGTGAGGCAGGTCGGGGCGGGGGGGGGGCGCACCAGAAAATTAACCCCTTTGGACCTGTGGTGCCTGGTCCCCTCCGGTTGGCAGCAGTCTCTCTAGATGTAGGTGTGCCCTCCTGCAGCTAAGCCAAGCCCACTGCAGCCAGAGGATGGTGGTCCGACATGCACAACAGCGTTCAAACATCACCTGGTGTCCAGGTCTCCTGCTGGTGGGGTTCCCGCCATTCACCTCCTTCCTTAGAGTCACCCCACTTGCCTCCGACAACACCCTCATCAGGAGGGGTTTGCAGGGGGTGAGATGAATCGAGAGTGGGAAGGATAAGTGGGAGAAGGAGTGAGACACAAGCCCTTAGGTGTCTGTCCGGACACGTTCCACTCTAATTCATATTCGAAGAACACGCATGTGCGCAAGGTCTGCGTTCCTGGGGAATCTGACCAGCTGTGGGAAAATGCTGCCGCCTTGTGGCCGCGTCCTGTAACTACAACGTTCCAAAGGGAGCTCAGCAGCCCTTCCTGTTCAAAAGGCCAGCGGGGTTGTAATTGACACCCCCGCTGCAAAAATGTCCTGGGGATAGGCACTGGAAAAGAGCCCGAAACAGGATCGACTTGCAACAGGCGGTTTCAAGAGCTAAATTGAATTCACCATGCGTGTTTTGTTTTCCTTTGTGTTGTTTTCTAAGAAAGGCCCAGGAAATATGCTCCACGACCATGCGAATGGGAGAAATGGAAATTGAAACGCCTTTGCGGTTTCACCTGGCAGCTGTTAGGATTGCCAGTGTCAATACGTCTGGAAGCAATACCTTTGGGAGAGGGCCTGGAGAAAAGGGAAGCCTCCTAAGCCACTGGTGGTATTGCACCCTGGTAACAGGCACCACTGAAAACAATCAAGAGATTCCTGCCAAAGAAAAACAAAACCAGAGAGCCGGCCACATGATGTGGCAATCCACCTCCTGGCTGTCTTTGCGCAGTAAAGTATCAATTGGGGAGACCCGGGCTGGCCAGCGACCCCTGCACACCTATTGACAAGAGCCAAGACTTGAAAGTAAAAACACAGTGTCATGGTGTGTGATCCTTTTAACGTCATGTTGGAGTCTGTTGGCTAGTATCTTGTTGAGGATTTTTGCATCTAAGTTCATCGGTGATATTGCTCTCCAGTTTTCTTTTCTTGTAGTATCTTTGTCTGGTTTGGGGATCAGGTGGATGGCTTCGTACAATGAGTTTGGGAGTGTTCTTTCCTCTGCAGTGTTTTGGAAGCGTTTGCAGAGCCATGTGTACTTTAGAGAGACACGGGCTCCCCAGCTGGCACTAGCCACCTATTGACAACAGCCAAGTCTTGATAGTAAAAACACAATGTCCATCCCCAGATGAATGGAAAGTGAAGAGATGGTACACATAGAGCATGGAATACTGCTCAGCCATGAAACAGAATAAAATCCTGCCATTTCCAGCATCTTCGATAGATCCGGAGTACCCTGTACTCAGCATGCAACGTCCAACAGAGAAAGAGAAAATTCCAACGATAGCACGTATAGGTGGCATCTCAAAGTCGATACCAAGAAAGTAGAAAGCACAAACAGAGTCACAGATTTAGAACGCAAGTACAGGGTTTCGAGAGGGCAAAGGCATGCGGAGGTGGGTTGAATGAGGAGGGTGGGATTAACACATGCATTCTAATATGTATAAAGCAGACGATCCACAACCACCTACTACAAAGCACAGGGAGAGGTCGGCACCACCCTGGACTAAGCTACGTGGGAAGAGAATGCGAAAGAGAATGGATGTGTATATATATACATACACGGAGAACTGAATCAAGGTGCTGCACAGCGAAAGTCAATACAGCATTGTAAATTCACTAGACACGGACAGAAATTAGAAACTCTATAAAAACCAAAATGATCGAGGTCCAGTACGTTCCTCTCAGGCCTCAGAGAGGTGTGCGGGTGTCACTTCCCTGGAGCGTGAGCAGGCTTGGGCACCAAAGTTGGAGTGTGGTCACAGTGAGGCAGGTCGGGGCGGGGGGGGGGGCGCACCAGAGAATTAACCCCTTTGGACCTGTGGTGCCTGGTCCCCTCCGGTTGGCAGCAGTCTCTCTAGATGTAGGTGTGCCCTCCTGCAGCTAAGCCAAGCCCACTGCAGCCAGAGGATGGTGGTCCGACATGCACAACAGCGTTCAAACATCACCTGGTGTCCAGGTCTCCTGCTGGTGGGGTTCCCGCCATTCACCTCCTTCCTTAGAGTCACCCCACTTGCCTCCGACAACACCCTCATCAGGAGGGGTTTGCAGGGGGTGAGATGAATCGAGAGTGGGAAGGATAAGTGGGAGAAGGAGTGAGACACAAGCCCTTAGGTGTCTGTCCGGACACGTTCCACTCTAATTCATATTCGAAGAACACGCATGTGCGCAAGGTCTGCATTCCTGGGGAATCTGACCAGCTGTGGGAAAATGCTGCCGCCTTGTGGCCGCGTCCTGTAACTACAACGTTCCAAAGGGAGCTCAGCAGCCCTTCCTGTTCAAAAGGCCAGCGGGGTTGTAATTGACACCCCCGCTGCAAAAATGTCCTGGGGATAGGCACTGGAAAAGAGCCCGAAACAGGATCGACTTGCAACAGGCGGTTTCAAGAGCTAAATTGAATTCACCATGCGTGTTTTGTTTTCCTTTGTGTTGTTTTCTAAGAAAGGCCCAGGAAATATGCTCCACGCCCATGCGAATGGGAGAAATGGAAATTGAAACGCCTTTGCGGTTTCACCTGGCAGCTGTTAGGATTGCCAGTGTCAATACGTCTGGAAGCAATACCTTTGGGAGAGGGCCTGGAGAAAAGGGAAGCCTCCTAAGCCACTGGTGGTATTGCACCCTGGTAACAGGCACCACTGAAAACAATCAAGAGATTCCTGCCAAAGAAAAACAAAACCAGAGAGCCGGCCACATGATGTGGCAATCCACCTCCTGGCTGTCTTTGCGCAGTAAAGTATCAATTGGGGAGACCCGGGCTGGCCAGCGACCCCTGCACACCTATTGACAAGAGCCAAGACTTGAAAGTAAAAACACAGTGTCATGGTGTGTG
Organism: Hippopotamus amphibius kiboko; assembly: GCF_030028045.1. Classification (NCBI taxonomy): domain Eukaryota; kingdom Metazoa; phylum Chordata; class Mammalia; order Artiodactyla; family Hippopotamidae; genus Hippopotamus; species Hippopotamus amphibius. The sequence continues at coordinate 93,449,009 of NC_080191.1, read as the reverse complement.
ATCCTTTTAACGTCATGTTGGAGTCTGTTGGCTAGTATCTTGTTGAGGATTTTTGCATCTAAGTTCATCGGTGATATTGCTCTCCAGTTTTCTTTTCTTGTAGTATCTTTGTCTGGTTTGGGGATCAGGTGGATGGCTTCGTACAATGAGTTTGGGAGTGTTCTTTCCTCTGCAGTGTTTTGGAAGCGTTTGCAGAGCCATGTGTACTTTAGAGAGACACGGGCTCCCCAGCTGGCACTAGCCACCTATTGACAACAGCCAAGTCTTGATAGTAAAAACACAATGTCCATCCCCAGATGAATGGAAAGTGAAGAGATGGTACACATAGAGCATGGAATACTGCTCAGCCATGAAACAGAATAAAATCCTGCCATTTCCAGCATCTTCGATAGATCCGGAGTACCCTGTACTCAGCATGCAACGTCCAACAGAGAAAGAGAAAATTCCAACGATAGCACGTATAGGTGGCATCTCAAAGTCGATACCAAGAAAGTAGAAAGCACAAACAGAGTCACAGATTTAGAACGCAAGTACAGGGTTTCGAGAGGGCAAAGGCATGCGGAGGTGGGTTGAATGAGGAGGGTGGGATTAACACATGCATTCTAATATGTATAAAGCAGACGATCCACAACCACCTACTACAAAGCACAGGGAGAGGTCGGCACCACCCTGGACTAAGCTACGTGGGAAGAGAATGCGAAAGAGAATGGATGTGTATATATATACATACACGGAGAACTGAATCAAGGTGCTGCACAGCGAAAGTCAATACAGCATTGTAAATTCACTAGACACGGACAGAAATTAGAAACTCTATAAAAACCAAAATGATCGAGGTCCAGTACGTTCCTCTCAGGCCTCAGAGAGGTGTGCGGGTGTCACTTCCCTGGAGCGTGAGCAGGCTTGGGCACCAAAGTTGGAGTGTGGTCACAGTGAGGCAGGTCGGGGCGGGGGGGGGGCGCACCAGAGAATTAACCCCTTTGGACCTGTGGTGCCTGGTCCCCTCCGGTTGGCAGCAGTCTCTCTAGATGTAGGTGTGCCCTCCTGCAGCTAAGCCAAGCCCACTGCAGCCAGAGGATGGTGGTCCGACATGCACAACAGCGTTCAAACATCACCTGGTGTCCAGGTCTCCTGCTGGTGGGGTTCCCGCCATTCACCTCCTTCCTTAGAGTCACCCCACTTGCCTCCGACAACACCCTCATCAGGAGGGGTTTGCAGGGGGTGAGATGAATCGAGAGTGGGAAGGATAAGTGGGAGAAGGAGTGAGACACAAGCCCTTAGGTGTCTGTCCGGACACGTTCCACTCTAATTCATATTCGAAGAACACGCATGTGCGCAAGGTCTGCATTCCTGGGGAATCCGACCAGCTGTGGGAAAATGCTGCCGCCTTGTGGCCGCGTCCTGTAACTACAACGTTCCAAAGGGAGCTCAGCAGCCCTTCCTGTTCAAAAGGCCAGCGGGGTTGTAATTGACACCCCCGCTGCAAAAATGTCCTGGGGATAGGCACTGGAAAAGAGCCCGAAACAGGATCGACTTGCAACAGGCGGTTTCAAGAGCTAAATTGAATTCACCATGCGTGTTTTGTTTTCCTTTGTGTTGTTTTCTAAGAAAGGCCCAGGAAATATGCTCCACGCCCATGCGAATGGGAGAAATGGAAATTGAAACGCCTTTGCGGTTTCACCTGGCAGCTGTTAGGATTGCCAGTGTCAATACGTCTGGAAGCAATACCTTTGGGAGAGGGCCTGGAGAAAAGGGAAGCCTCCTAAGCCACTGGTGGTATTGCACCCTGGTAACAGGCACCACTGAAAACAATCAAGAGATTCCTGCCAAAGAAAAACAAAACCAGAGAGCCGGCCACATGATGTGGCAATCCACCTCCTGGCTGTCTTTGCGCAGTAAAGTATCAATTGGGGAGACCCGGGCTGGCCAGCGACCCCTGCACACCTATTGACAAGAGCCAAGACTTGAAAGTAAAAACACAGTGTCATGGTGTGTGATCCTTTTAACGTCATGTTGGAGTCTGTTGGCTAGTATCTTGTTGAGGATTTTTGCATCTAAGTTCATCGGTGATATTGCTCTCCAGTTTTCTTTTCTTGTAGTATCTTTGTCTGGTTTGGGGATCAGGTGGATGGCTTCGTACAATGAGTTTGGGAGTGTTCTTTCCTCTGCAGTGTTTTGGAAGCGTTTGCAGAGCCATGTGTACTTTAGAGAGACACGGGCTCCCCAGCTGGCACTAGCCACCTATTGACAACAGCCAAGTCTTGATAGTAAAAACACAATGTCCATCCCCAGATGAATGGAAAGTGAAGAGATGGTACACATAGAGCATGGAATACTGCTCAGCCATGAAACACAATAAAATCCTGCCATTTCCAGCATCTTCGATAGATCCGGAGTACCCTGTACTCAGCATGCAACGTCCAACAGAGAAAGAGAAAATTCCAACGATAGCACGTATAGGTGGCATCTCAAAGTCGATACCAAGAAAGTAGAAAGCACAAACAGAGTCACAGATTTAGAACGCAAGTACAGGGTTTTGAGAGGGCAAAGGCATGCGGAGGTGGGTTGAATGAGGAGGGTGGGATTAACACATGCATTCTAATATGTATAAAGCAGACGATCCACAACCACCTACTACAAAGCACAGGGAGAGGTTGGCACCACCCTGGAGTAAGCTACGTGGGAAGAGAATGCGAAAGAGAATGGATGTGTATATATATACATACACGGAGAACTGAATCAAGGTGCTGCACAGCGAAAGTCAATACAGCATTGTAAATTCACTAGACACGGACAGAAATTAGAAACTCTATAAAAACCAAAATGATCGAGGTCCAGTACGTTCCTCTCAGGCCTCAGAGAGGTGTGCGGGTGTCACTTCCCTGGAGCGTGAGCAGGCTTGGGCACCAAAGTTGGAGTGTGGTCACAGTGAGGCAGGTCGGGGCGGGGGGGGGGGCGCACCAGAAAATTAACCCCTTTGGACCTGTGGTGCCTGGTCCCCTCCGGTTGGCAGCAGTCTCTCTAGATGTAGGTGTGCCCTCCTGCAGCTAAGCCAAGCCCACTGCAGCCAGAGGATGGTGGTCCGACATGCACAACAGCGTTCAAACATCACCTGGTGTCCAGGTCTCCTGCTGGTGGGGTTCCCGCCATTCACCTCCTTCCTTAGAGTCACCCCACTTGCCTCCGACAACACCCTCATCAGGAGGGGTTTGCAGGGGGTGAGATGAATCGAGAGTGGGAAGGATAAGTGGGAGAAGGAGTGAGACACAAGCCCTTAGGTGTCTGTCCGGACACGTTCCACTCTAATTTATATTCGAAGAACACGCATGTGCGCAAGGTCTGCGTTCCTGGGGAATCTGACCAGCTGTGGGAAAATGCTGCCGCCTTGTGGCCGCGTCCTGTAACTACAACGTTCCAAAGGGAGCTCAGCAGCCCTTCCTGTTCAAAAGGCCAGCGGGGTTGTAATTGACACCCCCGCTGCAAAAATGTCCTGGGGATAGGCACTGGAAAAGAGCCCGCAACAGGATCGACTTGCAACAGGCGGTTTCAAGAGCTAAATTGAATTCACCATGCGTGTTTTGTTTTCCTTTGTGTTGTTTCCTAAGAAAGGCCCAGGAAATATGCTCCACGACCATGCGAATGGGAGAAATGGAAATTGAAACGCCTTTGCGGTTTCACCTGGCAGCTGTTAGGATTGCCAGTGTCAATACGTCTGGAAGCAATACCTTTGGGAGAGGGCCTGGAGAAAAGGGAAGCCTCCTAAGCCACTGGTGGTATTGCACCCTGGAAACAGGCACCACTGAAAACAATCAAGAGATTCCTGCCAAAGAAAAACAAAACCAGAGAGCCGGCCACATGATGTGGCAATCCACCTCCTGGCTGTCTTTGCGCAGTAAAGTATCAATTGGGGAGACCCGGGCTGGCCAGCGACCCCTGCACACCTATTGACAAGAGCCAAGACTTGAAAGTAAAAACACAGTGTCATGGTGTGTGATCCTTTTAACGTCATGTTGGAGTCTGTTGGCTAGTATCTTGTTGAGGATTTTTGCATCTAAGTTCATCGGTGATATTGCTCTCCAGTTTTCTTTTCTTGTAGTATCTTTGTCTGGTTTGGGGATCAGGTGGATGGCTTCGTACAATGAGTTTGGGAGTGTTCTTTCCTCTGCAGTGTTTTGGAAGCGTTTGCAGAGCCATGTGTACTTTAGAGAGACACGGGCTCCCCAGCTGGCACTAGCCACCTATTGACAACAGCCAAGTCTTGATAGTAAAAACACAATGTCCATCCCCAGATGAATGGAAAGTGAAGAGATGGTACACATAGAGCATGGAATACTGCTCAGCCATGAGACAGAATAAAATCCTGCCATTTCCAGCATCTTCGATAGATCCAGAGTACCCTGTACTCAGCATGCAACGTCCAACAGAGAAAGAGAAAATTCCAACGATAGCACGTATAGGTGGCATCTCAAAGTCGATACCAAGAAAGTAGAAAGCACAAACAGAGTCACAGATTTAGAACGCAAGTACAGGGTTTCGAGAGGGCAAAGGCATGCGGAGGTGGGTTGAATGAGGAGGGTGGGATTAACACATGCATTCTAATATGTATAAAGCAGACGATCCACAACCACCTACTACAAAGCACAGGGAGAGGTCGGCACCACCCTGGACTAAGCTACGTGGGAAGAGAATGCGAAAGAGAATGGATGTGTATATATATACATACACGGAGAACTGAATCAAGGTGCTGCACAGCGAAAGTCAATACAGCATTGTAAATTCACTAGACACGGACAGAAATTAGAAACTCTATAAAAACCAAAATGATCGAGGTCCAGTACGTTCCTCTCAGGCCTCAGAGAGGTGTGCGGGTGTCACTTCCCTGGAGCGTGAGCAGGCTTGGGCACCAAAGTTGGAGTGTGGTCACAGTGAGGCAGGTCGGGGCGGGGGGGGGGCGCACCAGAGAATTAACCCCTTTGGACCTGTGGTGCCTGGTCCCCTCCGGTTGGCAGCAGTCTCTGTAGATGTAGGTGTGCCCTCCTGCAGCTAAGCCAAGCCCACTGCAGCCAGAGGATGGTGGTCCGACATGCACAACAGCGTTCAAACATCACCTGGTGTCCAGGTCTCCTGCTGGTGGGGTTCCCGCCATTCACCTCCTTCCTTAGAGTCACCCCACTTGCCTCCGACAACACCCTCATCAGGAGGGGTTTGCAGGGGGTGAGATGAATCGAGAGTGGGAAGGATAAGTGGGAGAAGGAGTGAGACACAAGCCCTTAGGTGTCTGTCCGGACACGTTCCACTCTAATTCATATTCGAAGAACACGCATGTGCGCAAGGTCTGCATTCCTGGGGAATCCGACCAGCTGTGGGAAAATGCTGCCGCCTTGTGGCCGCGTCCTGTAACTACAACGTTCCAAAGGGAGCTCAGCAGCCCTTCCTGTTCAAAAGGCCAGCGGGGTTGTAATTGACACCCCCGCTGCAAAAATGTCCTGGGGATAGGCACTGGAAAAGAGCCCGAAACAGGATCGACTTGCAACAGGCGGTTTCAAGAGCTAAATTGAATTCACCATGCGTGTTTTGTTTTCCTTTGTGTTGTTTTCTAAGAAAGGCCCAGGAAATATGCTCCACGCCCATGCGAATGGGAGAAATGGAAATTGAAACGCCTTTGCGGTTTCACCTGGCAGCTGTTAGGATTGCCAGTGTCAATACGTCTGGAAGCAATACCTTTGGGAGAGGGCCTGGAGAAAAGGGAAGCCTCCTAAGCCACTGGTGGTATTGCACCCTGGTAACAGGCACCACTGAAAACAATCAAGAGATTCCTGCCAAAGAAAAACAAAACCAGAGAGCCGGCCACATGATGTGGCAATCCACCTCCTGGCTGTCTTTGCGCAGTAAAGTATCAATTGGGGAGACCCGGGCTGGCCAGCGACCCCTGCACACCTATTGACAAGAGCCAAGACTTGAAAGTAAAAACACAGTGTCATGGTGTGTGATCCTTTTAACGTCATGTTGGAGTCTGTTGGCTAGTATCTTGTTGAGGATTTTTGCATCTAAGTTCATCGGTGATATTGCTCTCCAGTTTTCTTTTCTTGTAGTATCTTTGTCTGGTTTGGGGATCAGGTGGATGGCTTCGTACAATGAGTTTGGGAGTGTTCTTTCCTCTGCAGTGTTTTGGAAGCGTTTGCAGAGCCATGTGTACTTTAGAGAGACACGGGCTCCCCAGCTGGCACTAGCCACCTATTGACAACAGCCAAGTCTTGATAGTAAAAACACAATGTCCATCCCCAGATGAATGGAAAGTGAAGAGATGGTACACATAGAGCATGGAATACTGCTCAGCCATGAGACAGAATAAAATCCTGCCATTTCCAGCATCTTCGATAGATCCGGAGTACCCTGTACTCAGCATGCAACGTCCAACAGAGAAAGAGAAAATTCCAACGATAGCACGTATAGGTGGCATCTCAAAGTCGATACCAAGAAAGTAGAAAGCACAAACAGAGTCACAGATTTAGAACGCAAGTACAGGGTTTCGAGAGGGCAAAGGCATGCGGAGGTGGGTTGAATGAGGAGGGTGGGATTAACACATGCATTCTAATATGTATAAAGCAGACGATCCACAACCACCTACTACAAAGCACAGGGAGAGGTCGGCACCACCCTGGACTAAGCTACGTGGGAAGAGAATGCGAAAGAGAATGGATGTGTATATATATACATACACGGAGAACTGAATCAAGGTGCTGCACAGCGAAAGTCAATACAGCATTGTAAATTCACTAGACACGGACAGAAATTAGAAACTCTATAAAAACCAAAATGATCGAGGTCCAGTACGTTCCTCTCAGGCCTCAGAGAGCTGTGCGGGTGTCACTTCCCTGGAGCGTGAGCAGGCTTGGGCACCAAAGTTGGAGTGTGGTCACAGTGAGGCAGGTCGGGGCAGGGGGGGGGCGCACCAGAGAATTAACCCCTTTGGACCTGTGGTGCCTGGTCCCCTCCGGTTGGCAGCAGTCTCTCTAGATGTAGGTGTGCCCTCCTGCAGCTAAGCCAAGCCCACTGCAGCCAGAGGATGGTGGTCCGACATGCACAACAGCGTTCAAACATCACCTGGTGTCCAGGTCTCCTGCTGGTGGGGTTCCCGCCATTCACCTCCTTCCTTAGAGTCACCTCACTTGCCTCCGACAACACCCTCATCAGGAGGGGTTTGCAGGGGGTGAGATGAATCGAGAGTGGGAAGGATAAGTGGGAGAAGGAGTGAGACACAAGCCCTTAGGTGTCTGTCCGGACACGTTCCACTCTAATTCATATTCGAAGAACACGCATGTGCGCAAGGTCTGCATTCCTGGGGAATCCGACCAGCTGTGGGAAAATGCTGCCGCCTTGTGGCCGCGTCCTGTAACTACAACGTTCCAAAGGGAGCTCAGCAGCCCTTCCTGTTCAAAAGGCCAGCGGGGTTGTAATTGACACCCCCGCTGCAAAAATGTCCTGGGGATAGGCACTGGAAAAGAGCCCGAAACAGGATCGACTTGCAACAGGCGGTTTCAAGAGCTAAATTGAATTCACCATGCGTGTTTTGTTTTCCTTTGTGTTGTTTTCTAAGAAAGGCCCAGGAAATATGCTCCACGCCCATGCGAATGGGAGAAATGGAAATTGAAACGCCTTTGCGGTTTCACCTGGCAGCTGTTAGGATTGCCAGTGTCAATACGTCTGGAAGCAATACCTTTGGGAGAGGGCCTGGAGAAAAGGGAAGCCTCCTAAGCCACTGGTGGTATTGCACCCTGGTAACAGGCACCACTGAAAACAATCAAGAGATTCCTGCCAAAGAAAAACAAAACCAGAGAGCCGGCCACATGATGTGGCAATCCACCTCCTGGCTGTCTTTGCGCAGTAAAGTATCAATTGGGGAGACCCGGGCTGGCCAGCGACCCCTGCACACCTATTGACAAGAGCCAAGACTTGAAAGTAAAAACACAGTGTCATGGTGTGTGATCCTTTTAATGTCATGTTGGAGTCTGTTGGCTAGTATCTTGTTGAGGATTTTTGCATCTAAGTTCATCGGTGATATTGCTCTCCAGTTTTCTTTTCTTGTAGTATCTTTGTCTGGTTTGGGGATCAGGTGGATGGCTTCGTACCATGAGTTTGGGAGTGTTCTTTCCTCTGCAGTGTTTTGGAAGCGTTTGCAGAGCCATGTGTACTTTAGAGAGACACGGGCTCCCCAGCTGGCACTAGCCACCTATTGACAACAGCCAAGTCTTGATAGTAAAAACACAATGTCCATCCCCAGATGAATGGAAAGTGAAGAGATGGTACACATAGAGCATGGAATACTGCTCAGCCATGAGACAGAATAAAATCCTGCCATTTCCAGCATCTTCGATAGATCCGGAGTACCCTGTACTCAGCATGCAACGTCCAACAGAGAAAGAGAAAATTCCAACGATAGCACGTATAGGTGGCATCTCAAAGTCGATACCAAGAAAGTAGAAAGCACAAACAGAGTCACAGATTTAGAACGCAAGTACAGGGTTTCGAGAGGGCAAAGGCATGCGGAGGTGGGTTGAATGAGGAGGGTGGGATTAACACATGCATTCTAATATGTATAAAGCAGACGATCCACAACCACCTACTACAAAGCACAGGGAGAGGTCGGCACCACCCTGGAGTAAGCTACGTGGGAAGAGAATGCGAAAGAGAATGGATGTGTATATATATACATACACGGAGAACTGAATCAAGGTGCTGCACAGCGAAAGTCAATACAGCATTGTAAATTCACTAGACACGGACAGAAATTAGAAACTCTATAAAAACCAAAATGATCGAGGTCCAGTACGTTCCTCTCAGGCCTCAGAGAGGTGTGCGGGTGTCACTTCCCTGGAGCGTGAGCAGGCTTGGGCACCAAAGTTGGAGTGTGGTCACAGTGAGGCAGGTCGGGCCGGGGGGGGGGGCGCACCAGAGAATTAACCCCTTTGGACCTGTGGTGCCTGGTCCCCTCCGGTTGGCAGCAGTCTCTCTAGATGTAGGTGTGCCCTCCTGCAGCTAAGCCAAGCCCACTGCAGCCAGAGGATGGTGGTCCGACATGCACAACAGCGTTCAAACATCACCTGGTGTCCAGGTCTCCTGCTGGTGGGGTTCCCGCCATTCACCTCCTTCCTTAGAGTCACCCCACTTGCCTCCGACAACACCCTCATCAGGAGGGGTTTGCAGGGGGTGAGATGAATCGAGAGTGGGAAGGATAAGTGGGAGAAGGAGTGAGACACAAGCCCTTAGGTGTCTGTCCGGACACGTTCCACTCTAATTCATATTCGAAGAACACGCATGTGCGCAAGGTCTGCATTCCTGGGGAATCCGACCAGCTGTGGGAAAATGCTGCCGCCTTGTGGCCGCGTCCTGTAACTACAACGTTCCAAAGGGAGCTCAGCAGCCCTTCCTGTTCAAAAGGCCAGCGGGGTTGTAATTGACACCCCCGCTGCAAAAATGTCCTGGGGATAGGCACTGGAAAAGAGCCCGAAACAGGATCGACTTGCAACAGGCGGTTTCAAGAGCTAAATTGAATTCACCATGCGTGTTTTGTTTTCCTTTGTGTTGTTTTCTAAGAAAGGCCCAGGAAATATGCTCCACGCCCATGCGAATGGGAGAAATGGAAATTGAAACGCCTTTGCGGTTTCACCTGGCAGCTGTTAGGATTGCCAGTGTCAATACGTCTGGAAGCAATACCTTTGGGAGAGGGCCTGGAGAAAAGGGAAGCCTCCTAAGCCACTGGTGGTATTGCACCCTGGTAACAGGCACCACTGAAAACAATCAAGAGATTCCTGCCAAAGAAAAACAAAACCAGAGAGCCGGCCACATGATGTGGCAATCCACCTCCTGGCTGTCTTTGCGCAGTAAAGTATCAATTGGGGAGACCCGGGCTGGCCAGCGACCCCTGCACACCTATTGACAAGAGCCAAGACTTGAAAGTAAAAACACAGTGTCATGGTGTGTGATCCTTTTAACGTCATGTTGGAGTCTGTTGGCTAGTATCTTGTTGAGGATTTTTGCATCTAAGTTCATCGGTGATATTGCTCTCCAGTTTTCTTTTCTTGTAGTATCTTTGTCTGGTTTGGGGATCAGGTGGATGGCTTCGTACAATGAGTTTGGGAGTGTTCTTTCCTCTGCAGTGTTTTGGAAGCGTTTGCAGAGCCATGTGTACTTTAGAGAGACACGGGCTCCCCAGCTGGCACTAGCCACCTATTGACAACAGCCAAGTCTTGATAGTAAAAACACAATGTCCATCCCCAGATGAATGGAAAGTGAAGAGATGGTACACATAGAGCATGGAATACTGCTCAGCCATGAGACAGAATAAAATCCTGCCATTTCCAGCATCTTCGATAGATCCGGAGTACCCTGTACTCAGCATGCAACGTCCAACAGAGAAAGAGAAAATTCCAACGATAGCACGTATAGGTGGCATCTCAAAGTCGATACCAAGAAAGTAGAAAGCACAAACAGAGTCACAGATTTAGAACGCAAGTACAGGGTTTCGAGAGGGCAAAGGCATGCGGAGGTGGGTTGAATGAGGAGGGTGGGATTAACACATGCATTCTAATATGTATAAAGCAGACGATCCACAACCACCTACTACAAAGCACAGGGAGAGGTCGGCACCACCCTGGACTAAGCTACGTGGGAAGAGAATGCGAAAGAGAATGGATGTGTATATATATACATACACGGAGAACTGAATCAAGGTGCTGCACAGCGAAAGTCAATACAGCATTGTAAATTCACTAGACACGGACAGAAATTAGAAACTCTATAAAAACCAAAATGATCGAGGTCCAGTACGTTCCTCTCAGGCCTCAGAGAGCTGTGCGGGTGTCACTTCCCTGGAGCGTGAGCAGGCTTGGGCACCAAAGTTGGAGTGTGGTCACAGTGAGGCAGGTCGGGGCAGGGGGGGGGCGCACCAGAGAATTAACCCCTTTGGACCTGTGGTGCCTGGTCCCCTCCGGTTGGCAGCAGTCTCTCTAGATGTAGGTGTGCCCTCCTGCAGCTAAGCCAAGCCCACTGCAGCCAGAGGATGGTGGTCCGACATGCACAACAGCGTTCAAACATCACCTGGTGTCCAGGTCTCCTGCTGGTGGGGTTCCCGCCATTCACCTCCTTCCTTAGAGTCACCTCACTTGCCTCCGACAACACCCTCATCAGGAGGGGTTTGCAGGGGGTGAGATGAATCGAGAGTGGGAAGGATAAGTGGGAGAAGGAGTGAGACACAAGCCCTTAGGTGTCTGTCCGGACACGTTCCACTCTAATTCATATTCGAAGAACACGCATGTGCGCAAGGTCTGCATTCCTGGGGAATCCGACCAGCTGTGGGAAAATGCTGCCGCCTTGTGGCCGCGTCCTGTAACTACAACGTTCCAAAGGGAGCTCAGCAGCCCTTCCTGTTCAAAAGGCCAGCGGGGTTGTAATTGACACCCCCGCTGCAAAAATGTCCTGGGGATAGGCACTGGAAAAGAGCCCGAAACAGGATCGACTTGCAACAGGCGGTTTCAAGAGCTAAATTGAATTCACCATGCGTGTTTTGTTTTCCTTTGTGTTGTTTTCTAAGAAAGGCCCAGGAAATATGCTCCACGCCCATGCGAATGGGAGAAATGGAAATTGAAACGCCTTTGCGGTTTCACCTGGCAGCTGTTAGGATTGCCAGTGTCAATACGTCTGGAAGCAATACCTTTGGGAGAGGGCCTGGAGAAAAGGGAAGCCTCCTAAGCCACTGGTGGTATTGCACCCTGGTAACAGGCACCACTGAAAACAATCAAGAGATTCCTGCCAAAGAAAAACAAAACCAGAGAGCCGGCCACATGATGTGGCAATCCACCTCCTGGCTGTCTTTGCGCAGTAAAGTATCAATTGGGGAGACCCGGGCTGGCCAGCGACCCCTGCACACCTATTGACAAGAGCCAAGACTTGAAAGTAAAAACACAGTGTCATGGTGTGTGATCCTTTTAATGTCATGTTGGAGTCTGTTGGCTAGTATCTTGTTGAGGATTTTTGCATCTAAGTTCATCGGTGATATTGCTCTCCAGTTTTCTTTTCTTGTAGTATCTTTGTCTGGTTTGGGGATCAGGTGGATGGCTTCGTACCATGAGTTTGGGAGTGTTCTTTCCTCTGCAGTGTTTTGGAAGCGTTTGCAGAGCCATGTGTACTTTAGAGAGACACGGGCTCCCCAGCTGGCACTAGCCACCTATTGACAACAGCCAAGTCTTGATAGTAAAAACACAATGTCCATCCCCAGATGAATGGAAAGTGAAGAGATGGTACACATAGAGCATGGAATACTGCTCAGCCATGAGACAGAATAAAATCCTGCCATTTCCAGCATCTTCGATAGATCCGGAGTACCCTGTACTCAGCATGCAACGTCCAACAGAGAAAGAGAAAATTCCAACGATAGCACGTATAGGTGGCATCTCAAAGTCGATACCAAGAAAGTAGAAAGCACAAACAGAGTCACAGATTTAGAACGCAAGTACAGGGTTTCGAGAGGGCAAAGGCATGCGGAGGTGGGTTGAATGAGGAGGGTGGGATTAACACATGCATTCTAATATGTATAAAGCAGACGATCCACAACCACCTACTACAAAGCACAGGGAGAGGTCGGCACCACCCTGGAGTAAGCTACGTGGGAAGAGAATGCGAAAGAGAATGGATGTGTATATATATACATACACGGAGAACTGAATCAAGGTGCTGCACAGCGAAAGTCAATACAGCATTGTAAATTCACTAGACACGGACAGAAATTAGAAACTCTATAAAAACCAAAATGATCGAGGTCCAGTACGTTCCTCTCAGGCCTCAGAGAGGTGTGCGGGTGTCACTTCCCTGGAGCGTGAGCAGGCTTGGGCACCAAAGTTGGAGTGTGGTCACAGTGAGGCAGGTCGGGCCGGGGGGGGGGGCGCACCAGAGAATTAACCCCTTTGGACCTGTGGTGCCTGGTCCCCTCCGGTTGGCAGCAGTCTCTCTAGATGTAGGTGTGCCCTCCTGCAGCTAAGCCAAGCCCACTGCAGCCAGAGGATGGTGGTCCGACATGCACAACAGCGTTCAAACATCACCTGGTGTCCAGGTCTCCTGCTGGTGGGGTTCCCGCCATTCACCTCCTTCCTTAGAGTCACCCCACTTGCCTCCGACAACACCCTCATCAGGAGGGGTTTGCAGGGGGTGAGATGAATCGAGAGTGGGAAGGATAAGTGGGAGAAGGAGTGAGACACAAGCCCTTAGGTGTCTGTCCGGACACGTTCCACTCTAATTCATATTCGAAGAACACGCATGTGCGCAAGGTCTGCATTCCTGGGGAATCCGACCAGCTGTGGGAAAATGCTGCCGCCTTGTGGCCGCGTCCTGTAACTACAACGTTCCAAAGGGAGCTCAGCAGCCCTTCCTGTTCAAAAGGCCAGCGGGGTTGTAATTGACACCCCCGCTGCAAAAATGTCCTGGGGATAGGCACTGGAAAAGAGCCCGAAACAGGATCGACTTGCAACAGGCGGTTTCAAGAGCTAAATTGAATTCACCATGCGTGTTTTGTTTTCCTTTGTGTTGTTTTCTAAGAAAGGCCCAGGAAATATGCTCCACGCCCATGCGAATGGGAGAAATGGAAATTGAAACGCCTTTGCGGTTTCACCTGGCAGCTGTTAGGATTGCCAGTGTCAATACGTCTGGAAGCAATACCTTTGGGAGAGGGCCTGGAGAAAAGGGAAGCCTCCTAAGCCACTGGTGGTATTGCACCCTGGTAACAGGCACCACTGAAAACAATCAAGAGATTCCTGCCAAAGAAAAACAAAACCAGAGAGCCGGCCACATGATGTGGCAATCCACCTCCTGGCTGTCTTTGCGCAGTAAAGTATCAATTGGGGAGACCCGGGCTGGCCAGCGACCCCTGCACACCTATTGACAAGAGCCAAGACTTGAAAGTAAAAACACAGTGTCATGGTGTGTGATCCTTTTAACGTCATGTTGGAGTCTGTTGGCTAGTATCTTGTTGAGGATTTTTGCATCTAAGTTCATCGGTGATATTGCTCTCCAGTTTTCTTTTCTTGTAGTATCTTTGTCTGGTTTGGGGATCAGGTGGATGGCTTCGTACAATGAGTTTGGGAGTGTTCTTTCCTCTGCAGTGTTTTGGAAGCGTTTGCAGAGCCATGTGTACTTTAGAGAGACACGGGCTCCCCAGCTGGCACTAGCCACCTATTGACAACAGCCAAGTCTTGAAAGTAAAAACACAATGTCCATCCCCAGATGAATGGAAAGTGAAGAGATGGTACACATAGAGCATGGAATACTGCTCAGCCATGAGACAGAATAAAATCCTGCCATTTCCAGCATCTTCGATAGATCCGGAGTACCCTGTACTCAGCATGCAACGTCCAACAGAGAAAGAGAAAATTCCAACGATAGCACGTATAGGTGGCATCTCAAAGTCGATACCAAGAAAGTAGAAAGCACAAACAGAGTCACAGATTTAGAACGCAAGTACAGGGTTTCGAGAGGGCAAAGGCATGCGGAGGTGGGTTGAATGAGGAGGGTGGGATTAACACATGCATTCTAATATGTATAAAGCAGACGATCCACAACCACCTACTACAAAGCACAGGGAGAGGTCGGCACCACCCTGGACTAAGCTACGTGGGAAGAGAATGCGAAAGAGAATGGATGTGTATATATATACATACACGGAGAACTGAATCAAGGTGCTGCACAGCGAAAGTCAATACAGCATTGTAAATTCACTAGACACGGACAGAAATTAGAAACTCTATAAAAACCAAAATGATCGAGGTCCAGTACGTTCCTCTCAGGCCTCAGAGAGCTGTGCGGGTGTCACTTCCCTGGAGCGTGAGCAGGCTTGGGCACCAAAGTTGGAGTGTGGTCACAGTGAGGCAGGTCGGGGCAGGGGGGGGGCGCACCAGAGAATTAACCCCTTTGGACCTGTGGTGCCTGGTCCCCTCCGGTGGGCAGCAGTCTCTCTAGATGTAGGTGTGCCCTCCTGCAGCTAAGCCAAGCCCACTGCAGCCAGAGGATGGTGGTCCGACATGCACAACAGCGTTCAAACATCACCTGGTGTCCAGGTCTCCTGCTGGTGGGGTTCCCGCCATTCACCTCCTTCCTTAGAGTCACCTCACTTGCCTCCGACAACAGCCTCATCAGGAGGGGTTTGCAGGGGGTGAGATGAATCGAGAGTGGGAAGGATAAGTGGGAGAAGGAGTGAGACACAAGCCCTTAGGTGTCTGTCCGGACACGTTCCACTCTAATTCATATTCGAAGAACACGCATGTGCGCAAGGTCTGCATTCCTGGGGAATCCGACCAGCTGTGGGAAAATGCTGCCGCCTTGTGGCCGCGTCCTGTAACTACAACGTTCCAAAGGGAGCTCAGCAGCCCTTCCTGTTCAAAAGGCCAGCGGGGTTGTAATTGACACCCCCGCTGCAAAAATGTCCTGGGGATAGGCACTGGAAAAGAGCCCGAAACAGGATCGACTTGCAACAGGCGGTTTCAAGAGGTAAGTTGAATTCACCATGCGTGTTTTGTTTTCCTTTGTGTTGTTTTCTAAGAAAGGCCCAGGAAATATGCTCCACGACCATGCAAATGGGAGAAATGGAAATTGAAATGCCTTTGCGGTTTCACCTGGCAGCTGTTAGGATTGCCGGTGTCAATACGTCTGGAAGCAATACCTTTGGGAGAGGGCCTGGAGAAAAGGGAAGCCTCCTAAGCCACTGGTGGTATTGCACCCTGGTAACAGGCACCACTGAAAACAATCAAGAGATTCCTGCCAAAGAAAAACAAAACCAGAGAGCCGGCCACATGATGTGGCAATCCACCTCCTGGCTGTCTTTGCGCAGTAAAGTATCAATTGGGGAGACCCGGGCTGGCCAGCGACCCCTGCACACCTATTGACAAGAGCCAAGACTTGAAAGTAAAAACACAGTGTCATGGTGTGTGATCCTTTTAACATCATGTTGGAGTCTGTTGGCTAGTATCTTGTTGAGGATTTTTGCATCTAAGTTCATCGGTGATATTGCTCTCCAGTTTTCTTTTCTTGTAGTATCTTTGCCTGGTTTGGGGATCAGGTGGATGGCTTCGTACAATGAGTTTGGGAGTGTTCTTTCCTCTGCAGTGTTTTGGAAGCATTTGCAGAGCCATGTGTACTTTAGAAAGACACGGGCTCCCCAGCTGGCACTAGCCACCTATTGACAACAGCCAAGTCTTGATAGTAAAAACACAATGTCCATCCCCAGATGAATGGAAAGTGAAGAGATGGTACACATAGAGCATGGAATACTGCTCAGCCATGAGACAGAATAAAATCCTGCCATTTCCAGCATCTTCGATAGATCCGGAGTACCCTGTACTCAGCATGCAACGTCCAACAGAGAAAGAGAAAATTCCAACGATAGCACGTATAGGTGGCATCTCAAAGTCGATACCAGGAAAGTAGAAAGCACAAACAGAGTCACAGATTTAGAACGCAAGTACAGGGTTTCGAGAGGGCAAAGGCATGCGGAGGTGGGTTGAATGAGGAGGGTGGGATTAACACATGCATTCTAATATGTATAAAGCAGACGATCCACAACCACCTACTACAAGCACAGGGAGAGGTCGGCACCACCCTGGAGTAAGCTACGTGGGAAGAGAATGCGAAAGAGAATGGATGTGTATATATATACATACACGGAGAACTGAATCAAGGTGCTGCACAGAGAAAGTCAATACAGCATTGTAAATTCACTAGACACGGACAGAAATTAGAAACTCTATAAAAACCAAAATGATCGAGGTCCAGTACGTTCCTCTCAGGCCTCAGAGAGGTGTGCGGGTGTCACTTCCCTGGAGCGTGAGCAGGCTTGGGCACCAAAGTTGGAGTGTGGTCACAGTGAGGCAGGTCGGGGCGGTGGGGGGGGCGCACCAGAGAATTAACCCCTTTGGACCTGTGGTGCCTGGTCCCCTCCGGTGGGCAGCAGTCTCTCTAGATGTAGGTGTGCCCTCCTGCAGCTAAGCCAAGCCCACTGCAGCCAGAGGATGGTGGTCCGACATGCACAACAGCGTTCAAACATCACCTGGTGTCCAGGTCTCCTGCTGGTGGGGTTCCCACCATTCACCTCCTTCCTTAGAGTCACCCCACTTGCCTCCGACAACACCCTCATCAGGAGGGGTTTGCAGGGGGTGAGATGAATCGAGAGTGGGAAGGATAAGTGGGAGAAGGAGTGAGACACAAGCCCTTAGGTGTCTGTCCGGACACGTTCCACTCTAATTCATATTCGAAGAACACGCATGTGCGCAAGGTCTGCATTCCTGGGGAATCCGACCAGCTGTGGGAAAATGCTGCCGCCTTGTGGCCGCGTCCTGTAACTACAACGTTCCAAAGGGAGCTCAGCAGCCCTTCCTGTTCAAAAGGCCAGCGGGGTTGTAATTGACACCCCCGCTGCAAAAATGTCCTGGGGATAGGCACTGGAAAAGAGCCCGAAACAGGATCGACTTGCAACAGGCGGTTTCAAGAGGTAAATTGAATTCACCATGCGTGTTTTGTTTTCCTTTGTGTTGTTTTCTAAGAAAGGCCCAGGAAATATGCTCCACGACCATGCGAATGGGAGAAATGGAAATTGAAACGCCTTTGCGGTTTCACCTGGCAGCTGTTAGGATTGCCGGTGTCAATACGTCTGGAAGCAATACCTTTGGGAGAGGGCCTGGAGAAAAGGGAAGCCTCCTAAGCCACTGGTGGTATTGCACCCTGGTAACAGGCACCACTGAAAACAATCAAGAGATTCCTGCCAAAGAAAAACAAAACCAGAGAGCCGGCCACATGATGTGGCAATCCACCTCCTGGCTGTCTTTGCGCAGTAAAGTATCAATTGGGGAGACCCGGGCTGGCCAGCGACCCCTGCACACCTATTGACAAGAGCCAAGACTTGAAAGTAAAAACACAGTGTCATGGTGTGTGATCCTTTTAACGTCATGTTGGAGTCTGTTGGCTAGTATCTTGTTGAGGATTTTTGCATCTAAGTTCATCGGTGATATTGCTCTCCAGTTTTCTTTTCTTGTAGTATCTTTGTCTGGTTTGGGGATCAGGTGGATGGCTTCGTACAATGAGTTTGGGAGTGTTCTTTCCTCTGCAGTGTTTTGGAAGCGTTTGCAGAGCCATGTGTACTTTAGAGAGACACGGGCTCCCCAGCTGGCACTAGCCACCTATTGACAACAGCGAAGTCTTGATAGTAAAAACACAATGTCCATCCCCAGATGAATGGAAAGTGAAGAGATAGTACACATAGAGCATGGAATACTGCTCAGCCATGAAACAGAATAAAATCCTGCCATTTCCAGCATCTTCGATAGATCCGGAGTACCCTGTACTCAGCATGCAACGTCCAACAGAGAAAGAGAAAATTCCAACGATAGCACGTATAGGTGGCATCTCAAAGTCGATACCAAGAAAGTAGAAAGCACAAACAGAGTCACAGATTTAGAACGCAAGTACAGGGTTTCGAGAGGGCAAAGGCATGCGGAGGTGGGTTGAATGAGGAGGTTGGGATTAACACATGCATTCTAATATGTATAAAGCAGACGATCCACAACCACCTACTGCAAAGCACAGGGAGCGGTCGGCACCACCCTGGAGTAAGCTACGTGGGAAGAGAATGCGAAAGAGAATGGATGTGTATATATATACATACACGGAGAACTGAATCAAGGTGCTGCACAGCGAAAGTCAATACAGCATTGTAAATTCACTAGACACGGACAGAAATTAGAAACTCTATAAAAACCAAAATGATCGAGGTCCAGTACGTTCCTCTCAGGCCTCAGAGAGGTGTGCGGGTGTCACTTCCCTGGAGCGTGAGCAGGCTTGGGCACCAAAGTTGGAGTGTGGTCACAGTGAGGCAGGTCGGGGCGGTGGGGGGGCGCACCAGAGAATTAACCCCTTTGGACCTGTGGTGCCTGGTCCCCTCCGGTTGGCAGCAGTCTCTCTAGATGTAGGTGTGCCCTCCTGCAGCTAAGCCAAGCCCACTGCAGCCAGAGGATGGTGGTCCGACATGCACAACAGCGTTCAAACATCACCTGGTGTCCAGGTCTCCTGCTGGTGGGGTTCCCGCCATTCACCTCCTTCCTTAGAGTCACCCCACTTGCCTCCGACAACACCCTCATCAGGAGGGGTTTGCAGGGGGTGAGATGAATCGAGAGTGGGAAGGATAAGTGGGAGAGGGAGTGAGACACAAGCCCTTAGGTGTCTGTCCGGACACGTTCCACTCTAATTCATATTCGAAGAACACGCATGTGCGCAAGGTCTGCGTTCCTGGGGAATCCGACCAGCTGTGGGAAAATGCTGCCGCCTTGTGGCCGCGTCCTGTAACTACAACGTTCCAAAGGGAGCTCAGCAGCCCTTCCTGTTCAAAAGGCCAGCGGGGTTGTAATTGACACCCCCGCTGCAAAAATGTCCTGGGGATAGGCACTGGAAAAGAGCCCGAAACAGGATCGACTTGCAACAGGCGGTTTCAAGAGCTAAATTGAATTCACCATGCGTGTTTTGTTTTCCTTTGTGTTGTTTTCTAAGAAAGGCCCAGGAAATATGCTCCACGACCATGCGAATGGGAGAAATGGAAATTGAAACGCCTTTGCGGTTTCACCTGGCAGCTGTTAGGATTGCCGGTGTCAATACGTCTGGAAGCAATACCTTTGGGAGAGGGCCTGGAGAAAAGGGAAGCCTCCTAAGCCACTGGTGGTATTGCACCCTGGTAACAGGCACCACTGAAAACAATCAAGAGATTCCTGCCAAAGAAAAACAAAACCAGAGAGCCGGCCACATGATGTGGCAATCCACCTCCTGGCTGTCTTTGCGCAGTAAAGTATCAATTGGGGAGACCCGGGCTGGCCAGCGACCCCTGCACACCTATTGACAAGAGCCAAGACTTGAAAGTAAAAACACAGTGTCATGGTGTGTGATCCTTTTAACGTCATGTTGGAGTCTGTTGGCTAGTATCTTGTTGAGGATTTTTGCATCTAAGTTCATCGGTGATATTGCTCTCCAGTTTTCTTTTCTTGTAGTATCTTTGTCTGGTTTGGGGATCAGGTGGATGGCTTCGTACAATGAGTTTGGGAGTGTTCTTTCCTCTGCAGTGTTTTGGAAGCGTTTGCAGAGCCATGTGTACTTTAGAGAGACACGGGCTCCCCAGCTGGCACTAGCCACCTATTGACAACAGCCAAGTCTTGATAGTAAAAACACAATGTCCATCCCCAGATGAATGGAAAGTGAAGAGATGGTACACATAGAGCATGGAATACTGCTCAGCCATGAAACACAATAAAATCCTGCCATTTCCAGCATCTTCGATAGATCCGGAGTACCCTGTACTCAGCATGCAACGTCCAACAGAGAAAGAGAAAATTCCAACGATAGCACGTATAGGTGGCATCTCAAAGTCGATACCAAGAAAGTAGAAAGCACAAACAGAGTCACAGATTTAGAACGCAAGTACAGGGTTTCGAGAGGGCAAAGGCATGCGGAGGTGGGTTGAATGAGGAGGGTGGGATTAACACATGCATTCTAATATGTATAAAGCAGACGATCCACAACCACCTACTGCAAAGCACAGGGAGAGGTCGGCACCACCCTGGAGTAAGCTACGTGGGAAGAGAATGCGAAAGAGAATGGATGTGTATATATATACATACACGGAGAACTGAATCAAGGTGCTGCACAGCGAAAGTCAATACAGCATTGTAAATTCACTAGACACGGACAGAAATTAGAAACTCTATAAAAACCAAAATGATCGAGGTCCAGTACGTTCCTCTCAGGCCTCAGAGAGGTGTGCGGGTGTCACTTCCCTGGAGCGTGAGCAGGCTTGGGCACCAAAGTTGGAGTGTGGTCACAGTGAGGCAGGTCGGGGCGGGGGGGGGGCGCACCAGAGAATTAACCCCTTTGGACCTGTGGTGCCTGGTCCCCTCCGGTTGGCAGCAGTCTCTCTAGATGTAGGTGTGCCCTCCTGCAGCTAAGCCAAGCCCACTGCAGCCAGAGGATGGTGGTCCGACATGCACAACAGCGTTCAAACATCACCTGGTGTCCAGGTCTCCTGCTGGTGGGGTTCCCGCCATTCACCTCCTTCCTTAGAGTCACCCCACTTGCCTCCGACAACACCCTCATCAGAAGGGGTTTGCAGGGGGTGAGATGAATCGAGAGTGGGAAGGATAAGTGGGAGAAGGAGTGAGACGCAAGCCCTTACATGTCTGTCTGGACACGTTCCACTCTAATTCATATTCGAGGAACACGCATGTGCGCAAGGTCTGCGTTCCTGGGGAATCCGACCAGCTGTGGGAAAATGCTGCCGCCTTGTGGCCGCGTCCTGTAACTACAACGTTCCAAAGGGAGCTCAGCAGCCCTTCCTGTTCAAAAGGCCAGCGGGGTTGTAATTGACACCCCCGCTGCAAAAATGTCCTGGGGATAGGCACTGGAAAAGAGCCCGAAACAGGATCGACTTGCAACAGGCGGTTTCAAGAGGTAAATTGAATTCACCATGCGTGTTTTGTTTTCCTTTGTGTTGTTTTCTAAGAAAGGCCCAGGAAATATGCTCCACGACCATGCGAATGGGAGAAATGGAAATTGAAACGCCTTTGCGGTTTCACCTGGCAGCTGTTAAGATTGCCGGTGTCAATACGTCTGGAAGCAATACCTTTGGGAGAGGGCCTGGAGAAAAGGGAAGCCTCCTAAGCCACTGGTGGTATTGCACCCTGGTAACAGGCACCACTGAAAACAATCAAGAGATTCCTGCCAAAGAAAAACAAAACCAGAGAGCCGGCCACATGATGTGGCAATCCACCTCCTGGCTGTCTTTGCGCAGTAAAGTATCAATTGGGGAGACCCGGGCTGGCCAGCGACCCCTGCACACCTATTGACAAGAGCCAAGACTTGAAAGTAAAAACACAGTGTCATGGTGTGTGATCCTTTTAACGTCATGTTGGAGTCTGTTGGCTAGTATCCTGTTGAGGATTTTTGCATCTAAGTTCATCGGTGATATTGCTCTCCAGTTTTCTTTTCTTGTAGTATCTTTGTGTGGTTTGGGGATCAGGTGGATGGCTTCGTACAATGAGTTTGGGAGTGTTCTTTCCTCTGCAGTGTTTTGGAAGCGTTTGCAGAGCCATGTGTACTTTAGAGAGACACGGGCTCCCCAGCTGGCACTAGCCACCTATTGACAACAGCCAAGTCT
The DNA here is from genome assembly GCF_030028045.1 of Hippopotamus amphibius kiboko. NCBI lineage: Eukaryota > Metazoa > Chordata > Mammalia > Artiodactyla > Hippopotamidae > Hippopotamus > Hippopotamus amphibius. Next base: position 93,426,784 of record NC_080191.1, on the reverse strand, counting down.
TGATAGTAAAAACACAATGTCCATCCCCAGATGAATGGAAAGTGAAGAGATGGTACACATAGAGCATGGAATACTGCTCAGCCATGAAACAGAATAAAATCCTGCCATTTCCAGCATCTTCGATAGATCCGGAGTACCCTGTACTCAGCATGCAACGTCCAACAGAGAAAGAGAAAATTCCAACGATAGCACGTATAGGTGGCATCTCAAAGTCGATACCAAGAAAGTAGAAAGCACAAACAGAGTCACAGATTTAGAACGCAAGTACAGGGTTTTGAGAGGGCAAAGGCATGCGGAGGTGGGTTGAATGAGGAGGGTGGGATTAACACATGCATTCTAATATGTATAAAGCAGACGATCCACAACCACCTACTGCAAAGCACAGGGAGAGGTCGGCACCACCCTGGAGTAAGCTACGTGGGAAGAGAATGCGAAAGAGAATGGATGTGTATATATATACATACACGGAGAACTGAATCAAGGTGCTGCACAGCGAAAGTCAATACAGCATTGTAAATTCACTAGACACGGACAGAAATTAGAAACTCTATAAAAACCAAAATGATCGAGGTCCAGTACGTTCCTCTCAGGCCTCAGAGAGGTGTGCGGGTGTCACTTCCCTGGAGCGTGAGCAGGCTTGGGCACCAAAGTTGGAGTGTGGTCACAGTGAGGCAGGTCGGGGCAGGGGGGGGGCGCACCAGAGAATTAACCCCTTTGGACCTGTGGTGCCTGGTCCCCTCCGGTTGGCAGCAGTCTCTCTAGATGTAGGTGTGCCCTCCTGCAGCTAAGCCAAGCCCACTGCAGCCAGAGGATGGTGGTCCGACATGCACAACAGCGTTCAAACATCACCTGGTGTCCAGGTCTCCTGCTGGTGGGGTTCCCGCCATTCACCTCCTTCCTTAGAGTCACCCCACTTGCCTCCGACAACACCCTCATCAGGAGGGGTTTGCAGGGGGTGAGATGAATCGAGAGTGGGAAGGATAAGTGGGAGAAGGAGTGAGACACAAGCCCTTAGGTGTCTGTCCGGACACGTTCCTCTCTAATTCATATTCCAAGAACACGCGTGTGCGCAAGGTCTGCGTTCCTGGGGAATCCGACCAGCTGTGGGAAAATGCTGCCGCCTTGTGGCCGCGTCCTGTAACTACAACGTTCCAAAGGGAGCTCAGCAGCCCTTCCTGTTCAAAAGGCCAGCGGGGTTGTAATTGACACCCCCGCTGCAAAAATGTCCTGGGGATAGGCACTGGAAAAGAGCCCGAAACAGGATCGACTTGCAACAGGCGGTTTCAAGAGGTAAATTGAATTCACCATGCGTGTTTTGTTTTCCTTTGTGTTGTTTTCTAAGAAAGGCCCAGGAAATATGCTCCACGACCATGCGAATGGGAGAAATGGAAATTGAAACGCCTTTGCGGTTTCACCTGGCAGCTGTTAGGATTGCCAGTGTCAATACATCTGGAAGCAATACCTTTGGGAGAGGGCCTGGAGAAAAGGGAAGCCTCCTAAGCCACTGGTGGTATTGCACCCTGGTAACAGGCACCACTGAAAACAATCAAGAGATTCCTGCCAAAGAAAAACAAAACCAGAGAGCCAGCCACATGATGTGGCAATCCACCTCCTGGCTGTCTTTGCGCAGTAAAGTATCAACTGGGGAGACCCGGGCTGGCCAGCGACCCCTGCACACCTATTGACAAGAGCCAAGACTTGAAAGTAAAAACACAGTGTCATGGTGTGTGATCCTTTTAACGTCATGTTGGAGTCTGTTGGCTAGTATCTTGTTGAGGATTTTTGCATCTAAGTTCATCAGTGATATTGCTCTCCAGTTTTCTTTTCTTGTAGTATCTTTGTCTGGTTTGGGGATCAGGTGGATGGCTTCGTACAATGAGTTTGGGAGTGTTCTTTCCTCTGCAGTGTTTTGGAAGCGTTTGCAGAGCCATGTGTACTTTAGAGAGACACGGGCTCCCCAGCTGGCACTAGCCACCTATTGACAACAGCCAAGTCTTGATAGTAAAAACACAATGTCCATCCCCAGATGAATGGAAAGTGAAGAGATGGTACACATAGAGCATGGAATACTGCTCAGCCATGAAACACAATAAAATCCTGCCATTTCCAGCATCTTCGATAGATCCGGAGTACCCTGTACTCACCATGCAACGTCCAAAAGAGAAAGAGAAAATTCCAACGATAGCACGTATAGGTGGCATCTCAAAGTCGATACCAAGAAAGTAGAAAGCACAAACAGAGTCACAGATTTAGAACGCAAGTACAGGGTTTCGAGAGGGCAAAGGCATGCGGAGGTGGGTTGAATGAGGAGGGTGGGATTAACACATGCATTCTAATATGTATAAAGAAGACGATCCACAACCACCTACTACAAAGCACAGGGAGAGGTCGGCACCACCCTGGAGTAAGCTACGTGGGAAGAGAATGCGAAAGAGAATGGATGTGTATATATATACATACACGGAGAACTGAATCAAGGTGCTGCACAGCGAAAGTCAATACAGCATTGTAAATTCACTAGACACGGACAGAAATTAGAAACTCTATAAAAACCAAAATGATCGAGGTCCAGTACGTTCCTCTCAGGCCTCAGAGAGGTGTGCGGGTGTCACTTCCCTGGAGCGTGAGCAGGCTTGGGCACCAAAGTTGGAGTGTGGTCACAGTGAGGCAGGTCGGGGCGGGGGTGGGGGCGCACCAGAGAATTAACCCCTTTGGACCTGTGGTGCCTGGTCCCCTCCGGTGGGCAGCAGTCTCTCTAGATGTAGGTGTGCCCTCCTGCAGCTAAGCCAAGCCCACTGCTGCCAGAGGATGGTGGTCCAACATGCACAACAGCGTTCAAACATCACCTGGTGTCCAGGTCTCCTGCTGGTGGGGTTCCCGCCATTCACCTCCTTCCTTAGAGTCACCCCACTTGCCTCCGACAACACCCTCATCAGGAGGGGTTTGCAGGGGGTGAGATGAATCGAGAGTGGGAAGGATAAGTGGGAGAAGGAGTGAGACACAAGCCCTTAGGTGTCTGTCCGGACACGTTCCACTCTAATTCATATTCGAAGAACACGCATGTGCGCAAGGTCTGCATTCCTGGGGAATCCGACCAGCTGTGGGAAAATGCTGCCGCCTTGTGGCCGCGTCCTGTAACTACAACGTTCCAAAGGGAGCTCAGCAGCCCTTCCTGTTCAAAAGGCCAGCGGGGTTGTAATTGACACCCCCGCTGCAAAAATGTCCTGGGGATAGGCACTGGAAAAGAGCCCGAAACAGGATCGACTTGCAACAGGCGGTTTCAAGAGGTAAATTGAATTCACCATGCGTGTTTTGTTTTCCTTTGTGTTGTTTTCTAAGAAAGGCCCAGGAAATATGCTCCACGACCATGCGAATGGGAGAAATGGAAATTGAAACGCCTTTGCGGTTTCAACTGGCAGCTGTTAAGATTGCCAGTGTCAATACGTCTGGAAGCAATACCTTTGGGAGAGGGCCTGGAGAAAAGGGAAGCCTCCTAAGCCACTGGTAGTATTGCACCCTGGTAACAGGCACCACTGAAAACAATCAAGAGATTCCTGCCAAAGAAAAACAAAACCAGAGAGCCGGCCACATGATGTGGCAATCCACCTCCTGGCTGTCTTTGCGCAGTAAAGTATCAATTGGGGAGACCCGGGCTGGCCAGCGACCCCTGCACACCTATTGACAAGAGCCAAGACTTGAAAGTAAAAACACAGTGTCATGGTGTGTGATCCTTTTAACGTCATGTTGGAGTCTGTTGGCTAGTATCTTGTTGAGGATTTTTGCATCTAAGTTCATCGGTGATATTGCTCTCCAGTTTTCTTTTCTTGTAGTATCTTTGTCTGGTTTGGGGATCAGGTGGATGGCTTCGTACAATGAGTTTGGGAGTGTTCTTTCCTCTGCAGTGTTTTGGAAGCGTTTGCAGAGCCATGTGTACTTTAGAGAGACACGGGCTCCCCAGCTGGCACTAGCCACCTATTGACAACAGCCAAGTCTTGATAGTAAAAACACAATGTCCATCCCCAGATGAATGGAAAGTGAAGAGATGGTACACATAGAGCATGGAATACTGCTCAGCCATGAAACACAATAAAATCCTGCCATTTCCAGCATCTTCGATAGATCCGGAGTACCCTGTACTCAGCATGCAACGTCCAACAGAGAAAGAGAAAATTCCAACGATAGCACGTATAGGTGGCATCTCAAAGTCGATACCAAGAAAGTAGAAAGCACAAACAGAGTCACAGATTTAGAACGCAAGTACAGGGTTTCGAGAGGGCAAAGGCATGCGGAGGTGGGTTGAATGAGGAGGGTGGGATTAACACATGCATTCTAATATGTATAAAGCAGACGATCCACAACCACCTACTGCAAAGCACAGGGAGAGGTCGGCACCACCCTGGAGTAAGCTACGTGGGAAGAGAATGCGAAAGAGAATGGATGTGTATATATATACATACACGGAGAACTGAATCAAGGTGCTGCACAGCGAAAGTCAATACAGCATTGTAAATTCACTAGACACGGACAGAAATTAGAAACTCTATAAAAACCAAAATGATCGAGGTCCAGTACGTTCCTCTCAGGCCTCAGAGAGGTGTGCGGGTGTCACTTCCCTGGAGCGTGAGCAGGCTTGGGCACCAAAGTTGGAGTGTGGTCACAGTGAGGCAGGTCGGGGCGGGGGGGGGCGCACCAGAGAATTAACCCCTTTGGACCTGTGGTGCCTGGTCCCCTCCGGTTGGCAGCAGTCTCTCTAGATGTAGGTGTGCCCTCCTGCAGCTAAGCCAAGCCCACTGCAGCCAGAGGATGGTGGTCCGACATGCACAACAGCGTTCAAACATCACCTGGTGTCCAGGTCTCCTGCTGGTGGGGTTCCCGCCATTCACCTCCTTCCTTAGAGTCACCCCACTTGCCTCCGACAACACCCTCATCAGGAGGGGTTTGCAGGGGGTGAGATGAATCGAGAGTGGGAAGGATAAGTGGGAGAAGGAGTGAGACGCAAGCCCTTACATGTCTGTCTGGACACGTTCCACTCTAATTCATATTCGAGGAACACGCATGTGCGCAAGGTCTGCGTTCCTGGGGAATCCGACCAGCTGTGGGAAAATGCTGCCGCCTTGTGGCCGCGTCCTGTAACTACAACGTTCCAAAGGGAGCTCAGCAGCCCTTCCTGTTCAAAAGGCCAGCGGGGTTGTAATTGACACCCCCGCTGCAAAAATGTCCTGGGGATAGGCACTGGAAAAGAGCCCGAAACAGGATCGACTTGCAACAGGCGGTTTCAAGAGGTAAATTGAATTCACCATGCGTGTTTTGTTTTCCTTTGTGTTGTTTTCTAAGAAAGGCCCAGGAAATATGCTCCACGACCATGCGAATGGGAGAAATGGAAATTGAAACGCCTTTGCGGTTTCACCTGGCAGCTGTTAAGATTGCCGGTGTCAATACGTCTGGAAGCAATACCTTTGGGAGAGGGCCTGGAGAAAAGGGAAGCCTCCTAAGCCACTGGTGGTATTGCACCCTGGTAACAGGCACCACTGAAAACAATCAAGAGATTCCTGCCAAAGAAAAACAAAACCAGAGAGCCGGCCACATGTTGTGGCAATCCACCTCCTGGCTGTCTTTGCGCAGTAAAGTATCAATTGGGGAGACCCGGGCTGGCCAGCGACCCCTGCACACCTATTGACAAGAGCCAAGACTTGAAAGTAAAAACACAGTGTCATGGTGTGTGATCCTTTTAACGTCATGTTGGAGTCTGTTGGCTAGTATCCTGTTGAGGATTTTTGCATCTAAGTTCATCGGTGATATTGCTCTCCAGTTTTCTTTTCTTGTAGTATCTTTGTGTGGTTTGGGGATCAGGTGGATGGCTTCGTACAATGAGTTTGGGAGTGTTCTTTCCTCTGCAGTGTTTTGGAAGCGTTTGCAGAGCCATGTGTACTTTAGAGAGACACGGGCTCCCCAGCTGGCACTAGCCACCTATTGACAACAGCCAAGTCTTGATAGTAAAAACACAATGTCCATCCCCAGATGAATGGAAAGTGAAGAGATGGTACACATAGAGCATGGAATACTGCTCAGCCATGAAACAGAATAAAATCCTGCCATTTCCAGCATCTTCGATAGATCCGGAGTACCCTGTACTCAGCATGCAACGTCCAACAGAGAAAGAGAAAATTCCAACGATAGCACGTATAGGTGGCATCTCAAAGTCGATACCAAGAAAGTAGAAAGCACAAACAGAGTCACAGATTTAGAACGCAAGTACAGGGTTTTGAGAGGGCAAAGGCATGCGGAGGTGGGTTGAATGAGGAGGGTGGGATTAACACATGCATTCTAATATGTATAAAGCAGACGATCCACAACCACCTACTGCAAAGCACAGGGAGAGGTCGGCACCACCCTGGAGTAAGCTACGTGGGAAGAGAATGCGAAAGAGAATGGATGTGTATATATATACATACACGGAGAACTGAATCAAGGTGCTGCACAGCGAAAGTCAATACAGCATTGTAAATTCACTAGACACGGACAGAAATTAGAAACTCTATAAAAACCAAAATGATCGAGGTCCAGTACGTTCCTCTCAGGCCTCAGAGAGGTGTGCGGGTGTCACTTCCCTGGAGCGTGAGCAGGCTTGGGCACCAAAGTTGGAGTGTGGTCACAGTGAGGCAGGTCGGGGCAGGGGGGGGGCGCACCAGAGAATTAACCCCTTTGGACCTGTGGTGCCTGGTCCCCTCCGGTTGGCAGCAGTCTCTCTAGATGTAGGTGTGCCCTCCTGCAGCTAAGCCAAGCCCACTGCAGCCAGAGGATGGTGGTCCGACATGCACAACAGCGTTCAAACATCACCTGGTGTCCAGGTCTCCTGCTGGTGGGGTTCCCGCCATTCACCTCCTTCCTTAGAGTCACCCCACTTGCCTCCGACAACACCCTCATCAGGAGGGGTTTGCAGGGGGTGAGATGAATCGAGAGTGGGAAGGATAAGTGGGAGAAGGAGTGAGACACAAGCCCTTAGGTGTCTGTCCGGACACGTTCCTCTCTAATTCATATTCCAAGAACACGCGTGTGCGCAAGGTCTGCGTTCCTGGGGAATCCGACCAGCTGTGGGAAAATGCTGCCGCCTTGTGGCCGCGTCCTGTAACTACAACGTTCCAAAGGGAGCTCAGCAGCCCTTCCTGTTCAAAAGGCCAGCGGGGTTGTAATTGACACCCCCGCTGCAAAAATGTCCTGGGGATAGGCACTGGAAAAGAGCCCGAAACAGGATCGACTTGCAACAGGCGGTTTCAAGAGGTAAATTGAATTCACCATGCGTGTTTTGTTTTCCTTTGTGTTGTTTTCTAAGAAAGGCCCAGGAAATATGCTCCACGACCATGCGAATGGGAGAAATGGAAATTGAAACGCCTTTGCGGTTTCACCTGGCAGCTGTTAGGATTGCCAGTGTCAATACATCTGGAAGCAATACCTTTGGGAGAGGGCCTGGAGAAAAGGGAAGCCTCCTAAGCCACTGGTGGTATTGCACCCTGGTAACAGGCACCACTGAAAACAATCAAGAGATTCCTGCCAAAGAAAAACAAAACCAGAGAGCCAGCCACATGATGTGGCAATCCACCTCCTGGCTGTCTTTGCGCAGTAAAGTATCAACTGGGGAGACCCGGGCTGGCCAGCGACCCCTGCACACCTATTGACAAGAGCCAAGACTTGAAAGTAAAAACACAGTGTCATGGTGTGTGATCCTTTTAACGTCATGTTGGAGTCTGTTGGCTAGTATCTTGTTGAGGATTTTTGCATCTAAGTTCATCAGTGATATTGCTCTCCAGTTTTCTTTTCTTGTAGTATCTTTGTCTGGTTTGGGGATCAGGTGGATGGCTTCGTACAATGAGTTTGGGAGTGTTCTTTCCTCTGCAGTGTTTTGGAAGCGTTTGCAGAGCCATGTGTACTTTAGAGAGACACGGGCTCCCCAGCTGGCACTAGCCACCTATTGACAACAGCCAAGTCTTGATAGTAAAAACACAATGTCCATCCCCAGATGAATGGAAAGTGAAGAGATGGTACACATAGAGCATGGAATACTGCTCAGCCATGAAACACAATAAAATCCTGCCATTTCCAGCATCTTCGATAGATCCGGAGTACCCTGTACTCACCATGCAACGTCCAACAGAGAAAGAGAAAATTCCAACGATAGCACGTATAGGTGGCATCTCAAAGTCGATACCAAGAAAGTAGAAAGCACAAACAGAGTCACAGATTTAGAACGCAAGTACAGGGTTTCGAGAGGGCAAAGGCATGCGGAGGTGGGTTGAATGAGGAGGGTGGGATTAACACATGCATTCTAATATGTATAAAGAAGACGATCCACAACCACCTACTACAAAGCACAGGGAGAGGTCGGCACCACCCTGGAGTAAGCTACGTGGGAAGAGAATGCGAAAGAGAATGGATGTGTATATATATACATACACGGAGAACTGAATCAAGGTGCTGCACAGCGAAAGTCAATACAGCATTGTAAATTCACTAGACACGGACAGAAATTAGAAACTCTATAAAAACCAAAATGATCGAGGTCCAGTACGTTCCTCTCAGGCCTCAGAGAGGTGTGCGGGTGTCACTTCCCTGGAGCGTGAGCAGGCTTGGGCACCAAAGTTGGAGTGTGGTCACAGTGAGGCAGGTCGGGGCGGGGGTGGGGGCGCACCAGAGAATTAACCCCTTTGGACCTGTGGTGCCTGGTCCCCTCCGGTGGGCAGCAGTCTCTCTAGATGTAGGTGTGCCCTCCTGCAGCTAAGCCAAGCCCACTGCTGCCAGAGGATGGTGGTCCGACATGCACAACAGCGTTCAAACATCACCTGGTGTCCAGGTCTCCTGCTGGTGGGGTTCCCGCCATTCACCTCCTTCCTTAGAGTCACCCCACTTGCCTCCGACAACACCCTCATCAGGAGGGGTTTGCAGGGGGTGAGATGAATCGAGAGTGGGAAGGATAAGTGGGAGAAGGAGTGAGACACAAGCCCTTAGGTGTCTGTCCGGACACGTTCCACTCTAATTCATATTCGAAGAACACGCATGTGCGCAAGGTCTGCATTCCTGGGGAATCCGACCAGCTGTGGGAAAATGCTGCCGCCTTGTGGCCGCGTCCTGTAACTACAACGTTCCAAAGGGAGCTCAGCAGCCCTTCCTGTTCAAAAGGCCAGCGGGGTTGTAATTGACACCCCCGCTGCAAAAATGTCCTGGGGATAGGCACTGGAAAAGAGCCCGAAACAGGATCGACTTGCAACAGGCGGTTTCAAGAGGTAAATTGAATTCACCATGCGTGTTTTGTTTTCCTTTGTGTTGTTTTCTAAGAAAGGCCCAGGAAATATGCTCCACGACCATGCGAATGGGAGAAATGGAAATTGAAACGCCTTTGCGGTTTCAACTGGCAGCTGTTAAGATTGCCAGTGTCAATACGTCTGGAAGCAATACCTTTGGGAGAGGGCCTGGAGAAAAGGGAAGCCTCCTAAGCCACTGGTAGTATTGCACCCTGGTAACAGGCACCACTGAAAACAATCAAGAGATTCCTGCCAAAGAAAAACAAAACCAGAGAGCCGGCCACATGATGTGGCAATCCACCTCCTGGCTGTCTTTGCGCAGTAAAGTATCAATTGGGGAGACCCGGGCTGGCCAGCGACCCCTGCACACCTATTGACAAGAGCCAAGACTTGAAAGTAAAAACACAGTGTCATGGTGTGTGATCCTTTTAACGTCATGTTGGAGTCTGTTGGCTAGTATCTTGTTGAGGATTTTTGCATCTAAGTTCATCGGTGATATTGCTCTCCAGTTTTCTTTTCTTGTAGTATCTTTGTCTGGTTTGGGGATCAGGTGGATGGCTTCGTACAATGAGGTTGGGAGTGTTCTTTCCTCTGCAGTGTTTTGGAAGCGTTTGCAGAGCCATGTGTACTTTAGAGAGACACGGGCTCCCCAGCTGGCACTAGCCACCTATTGACAACAGCCAAGTCTTGATAGTAAAAACACAATGTCCATCCCCAGATGAATGGAAAGTGAAGAGATAGTACACATAGAGCATGGAATACTGCTCAGCCATGAAACAGAATAAAATCCTGCCATTTCCAGCATCTTCGATAGATCCGGAGTACCCTGTACTCAGCATGCAACGTCCAACAGAGAAAGAGAAAATTCCAACGATAGCACGTATAGGTGGCATCTCAAAGTCGATACCAAGAAAGTAGAAAGCACAAACAGAGTCACAGATTTAGAACGCAAGTACAGGGTTTCGAGAGGGCAAAGGCATGCGGAGGTGGGTTGAATGAGGAGGTTGGGATTAACACATGCATTCTAATATGTATAAAGCAGACGATCCACAACCACCTACTGCAAAGCACAGGGAGCGGTCGGCACCACCCTGGAGTAAGCTACGTGGGAAGAGAATGCGAAAGAGAATGGATGTGTATATATATACATACACGGAGAACTGAATCAAGGTGCTGCACAGCGAAAGTCAATACAGCATTGTAAATTCACTAGACACGGACAGAAATTAGAAACTCTATAAAAACCAAAATGATCGAGGTCCAGTACGTTCCTCTCAGGCCTCAGAGAGGTGTGCGGGTGTCACTTCCCTTGAGCGTGAGCAGGCTTGGGCACCAAAGTTGGAGTGTGGTCACAGTGAGGCAGGTCGGGGCGGTGGGGGGGGCGCACCAGAGAATTAACCCCTTTGGACCTGTGGTGCCTGGTCCCCTCCGGTTGGCAGCAGTCTCTCTAGATGTAGGTGTGCCCTCCTGCAGCTAAGCCAAGCCCACTGCAGCCAGAGGATGGTGGTCCGACATGCACAACAGCGTTCAAACATCACCTGGTGTCCAGGTCTCCTGCTGGTGGGGTTCCCGCCATTCACCTCCTTCCTTAGAGTCACCCCACTTGCCTCCGACAACACCCTCATCAGGAGGGGTTTGCAGGGGGTGAGATGAATCGAGAGTGGGAAGGATAAGTGGGAGAGGGAGTGAGACACAAGCCCTTAGGTGTCTGTCCGGACACGTTCCACTCTAATTCATATTCGAAGAACACGCATGTGCGCAAGGTCTGCGTTCCTGGGGAATCCGACCAGCTGTGGGAAAATGCTGCCGCCTTGTGGCCGCGTCCTGTAACTACAACGTTCCAAAGGGAGCTCAGCAGCCCTTCCTGTTCAAAAGGCCAGCGGGGTTGTAATTGACACCCCCGCTGCAAAAATGTCCTGGGGATAGGCACTGGAAAAGAGCCCGAAACAGGATCGACTTGCAACAGGCGGTTTCAAGAGCTAAATTGAATTCACCATGCGTGTTTTGTTTTCCTTTGTGTTGTTTTCTAAGAAAGGCCCAGGAAATATGCTCCACAACCATGCGAATGGGAGAAATGGAAATTGAAACGCCTTTGCGGTTTCACCTGGCAGCTGTTAGGATTGCCGGTGTCAATACGTCTGGAAGCAATACCTTTGGGAGAGGGCCTGGAGAAAAGGGAAGCCTCCTAAGCCACTGGTGGTATTGCACCCTGGTAACAGGCACCACTGAAAACAATCAAGAGATTCCTGCCAAAGAAAAACAAAACCAGAGAGCCGGCCACATGATGTGGCAATCCACCTCCTGGCTGTCTTTGCGCAGTGAAGTATCAATTGGGGAGACCCGGGCTGGCCAGCGACCCCTGCACACCTATTGACAAGAGCCAAGACTTGAAAGTAAAAACACAGTGTCATGGTGTGTGATCCTTTTAACGTCATGTTGGAGTCTGTTGGCTAGTATCTTGTTGAGGATTTTTGCATCTAAGTTCATCGGTGATATTGCTCTCCAGTTTTCTTTTCTTGTAGTATCTTTGTCTGGTTTGGGGATCAGGTGGATGGCTTCGTACAATGAGTTTGGGAGTGTTCTTTCCTCTGCAGTGTTTTGGAAGCGTTTGCAGAGCCATGTGTACTTTAGAGAGACACGGGCTCCCCAGCTGGCACTAGCCACCTATTGACAACAGCCAAGTCTTGATAGTAAAAACACAATGTCCATCCCCAGATGAATGGAAAGTGAAGAGATGGTACACATAGAGCATGGAATACTGCTCAGCCATGAAACACAATAAAATCCTGCCATTTCCAGCATCTTCGATAGATCCGGAGTACCCTGTACTCAGCATGCAACGTCCAACAGAGAAAGAGAAAATTCCAATGATAGCACGTATAGGTGGCATCTCAAAGTCGATACCAAGAAAGTAGAAAGCACAAACAGAGTCACAGATTTAGAACGCAAGTACAGGGTTTCGAGAGGGCAAAGGCATGCGGAGGTGGGTTGAATGAGGAGGGTGGGATTAACACATGCATTCTAATATGTATAAAGCAGACGATCCACAACCACCTACTGCAAAGCACAGGGAGAGGTCGGCACCACCCTGGAGTAAGCTACGTGGGAAGAGAATGCGAAAGAGAATGGATGCGTATATATATACATACACGGAGAACTGAATCAAGGTGCTGCACAGCGAAAGTCAATACAGCATTGTAAATTCACTAGACACGGACAGAAATTAGAAACTCTATAAAAACCAAAATGATCGAGGTCCAGTACGTTCCTCTCAGGCCTCAGAGAGGTGTGCGGGTGTCACTTCCCTGGAGCGTGAGCAGGCTTGGGCACCAAAGTTGGAGTGTGGTCACCGTGAGGCAGGTCGGGGCGGGGGGGGGGCGCACCAGAGAATTAACCCCTTTGGACCTGTGGTGCCTGGTCCCCTCCGGTTGGCAGCAGTCTCTCTAGATGTAGGTGTGCCCTCCTGCAGCTAAGCCAAGCCCACTGCAGCCAGAGGATGGTGGTCCGACATGCACAACAGCGTTCAAACATCACCTGGTGTCCAGGTCTCCTGCTGGTGGGGTTCCCGCCATTCACCTCCTTCCTTAGAGTCACCCCACTTGCCTCCAACAACACCCTCATCAGAAGGGTTTTGCAGGGGGTGAGATGAATCGAGAGTGGGAAGGATAAGTGGGAGAAGGAGTGAGACGCAAGCCCTTACGTGTCTGTCTGGACACGTTCCACTCTAATTCATATTCGAGGAACACGCATGTGCGCAAGGTCTGCGTTCCTGGGGAATCCGACCAGCTGTGGGAAAATGCTGCCGCCTTGTGGCCGCGTCCTGTAACTACAACGTTCCAAAGGGAGCTCAGCAGCCCTTCCTGTTCAAAAGGCCAGCGGGGTTGTAATTGACACCCCCGCTGCAAAAATGTCCTGGGGATAGGCACTGGAAAAGAGCCCGAAACAGGATCGACTTGCAACAGGCGGTTTCAAGAGGTAAATTGAATTCACCATGCGTGTTTTGTTTTCCTTTGTGTTGTTTTCTAAGAAAGGCCCAGGAAATATGCTCCACGACCATGCGAATGGGAGAAATGGAAATTGAAACGCCTTTGCGGTTTCACCTGGCAGCTGTTAAGATTGCCGGTGTCAATACGTCTGGAAGCAATACCTTTGGGAGAGGGCCTGGAGAAAAGGGAAGCCTCCTAAGCCACTGGTGGTATTGCACCCTGGTAACAGGCACCACTGAAAACAATCAAGAGATTCCTGCCAAAGAAAAACAAAACCAGAGAGCCGGCCACATGATGTGGCAATCCACCTCCTGGCTGTCTTTGCGCAGTAAAGTATCAATTGGGGAGACCCGGGCTGGCCAGCGACCCCTGCACACCTATTGACAAGAGCCAAGACTTGAAAGTAAAAACACAGTGTCATGGTGTGTGATCCTTTTAACGTCATGTTGGAGTCTGTTGGCTAGTATCCTGTTGAGGATTTTTGCATCTAAGTTCATCGGTGATATTGCTCTCCAGTTTTCTTTTCTTGTAGTATCTTTGTCTGGTTTGGGGATCAGGTGGATGGCTTCGTACAATGAGTTTGGGAGTGTTCTTTCCTCTGCAGTGTTTTGGAAGCGTTTGCAGAGCCATGTGTACTTTAGAGAGACACGGGCTCCCCAGCTGGCACTAGCCACCTATTGACAACAGCCAAGTCTTGATAGTAAAAACACAATGTCCATCCCCAGATGAATGGAAAGTGAAGAGATGGTACACATAGAGCATGGAATACTGCTCAGCCATGAAACAGAATAAAATCCTGCCATTTCCAGCATCTTCGATAGATCCGGAGTACCCTGTACTCAGCATGCAACGTCCAACAGAGAAAGAGAAAATTCCAACGATAGCACGTATAGGTGGCATCTCAAAGTCGATACCAAGAAAGTAGAAAGCACAAACAGAGTCACAGATTTAGAACGCAAGTACAGGGTTTCGAGAGGGCAAAGGCATGCGGAGGTGGGTTGAATGAGGAGGGTGGGATTAACACATGCATTCTAATATGTATAAAGCAGACGATCCACAACCACCTACTGCAAAGCACAGGGAGAGGTCGGCACCACCCTGGAGTAAGCTACGTGGGAAGAGAATGCGAAAGAGAATGGATGTGTATATATATACATACACGGAGAACTGAATCAAGGTGCTGCACAGCGAAAGTCAATACAGCATTGTAAATTCACTAGACACGGACAGAAATTAGAAACTCTATAAAAACCAAAATGATCGAGGTCCAGTACGTTCCTCTCAGGCCTCAGAGAGGTGTGCGGGTGTCACTTCCCTTGAGCGTGAGCAGGCTTGGGCACCAAAGTTGGAGTGTGGTCACAGTGAGGCAGGTCGGGGCGGTGGGGGGGGCGCACCAGAGAATTAACCCCTTTGGACCTGTGGTGCCTGGTCCCCTCCGGTTGGCAGCAGTCTCTCTAGATGTAGGTGTGCCCTCCTGCAGCTAAGCCAAGCCCACTGCAGCCAGAGGATGGTGGTCCGGCATGCACAACAGCGTTCAAACATCACCTGGTGTCCAGGTCTCCTGCTGGTGGGGTTCCCACCATTCACCTCCTTCCTTAGAGTCACCCCACTTGCCTCCGACAACACCCTCATCAGGAGGGGTTTGCAGGGGGTGAGATGAATCGAGAGTGGGAAGGATAAGTGGGAGAAGGAGTGAGACGCAAGCCCTTAGGTGTCTGTCCGGACACGTTCCACTCTAATTCATATTCGAAGAACACGCATGTGCGCAAGGTCTGCGTTCCTGGGGAATCCGACCAGCTGTGGGAAAATGCTGCCGCCTTGTGGCCGCGTCCTGTAACTACAACGTTCCAAAGGGAGCTCAGCAGCCCTTCCTGTTCAAAAGGCCAGCGGGGTTGTAATTGACACCCCCGCTGCAAAAATGTCCTGGGGATAGGCACTGGAAAAGAGCCCGAAACAGGATCGACTTGCAACAGGCGGTTTCAAGAGGTAAATTGAATTCACCATGCGTGTTTTGTTTTCCTTTGTGTTGTTTTCTAAGAAAGGCCCAGGAAATATGCTCCACGACCATGCGAATGGGAGAAATGGAAATTGAAACGCCTTTGCGGTTTCACCTGGCAGCTGTTAAGATTGCCGGTGTCAATACGTCTGGAAGCAATACCTTTGGGAGAGGGCCTGGAGAAAAGGGAAGCCTCCTAAGCCACTGGTGGTATTGCACCCTGGTAACAGGCACCACTGAAAACAATCAAGAGATTCCTGCCAAAGAAAAACAAAACCAGAGAGCCGGCCACATGATGTGGCAATCCACCTCCTGGCTGTCTTTGCGCAGTAAAGTATCAATTGGGGAGACCCGGGCTGGCCAGCGACCCCTGCACACCTATTGACAAGAGCCAAGACTTGAAAGTAAAAACACAGTGTCATGGTGTGTGATCCTTTTAATGTCATGTTGGAGTCTGTTGGCTAGTATCCTGTTGAGGATTTTTGCATCTAAGTTCATCGGTGATATTGCTCTCCAGTTTTCTTTTCTTGTAGTATCTTTGTCTGGTTTGGGGATCAGGTGGATGGCTTCGTACAATGAGTTTGGGAGTGTTCTTTCCTCTGCAGTGTTTTGGAAGCGTTTGCAGAGCCATGTGTACTTTAGAGAGACACGGGCTCCCCAGCTGGCACTAGCCACCTATTGACAACAGCCAAGTCTTGATAGTAAAAACACAATGTCCATCCCCAGATGAATGGAAAGTGAAGAGATGGTACACATAGAGCATGGAATACTGCTCAGCCATGAAACAGAATAAAATCCTGCCATTTCCAGCATCTTCGATAGATCCGGAGTACCCTGTACTCAGCATGCAACGTCCAACAGAGAAAGAGAAAATTCCAACGATAGCACGTATAGGTGGCATCTCAAAGTCGATACCAAGAAAGTAGAAAGCACAAACAGAGTCACAGATTTAGAACGCAAGTACAGGGTTTCGAGAGGGCAAAGGCATGCGGAGGTGGGTTGAATGAGGAGGGTGGGATTAACACATGCATTCTAATATGTATAAAGCAGACGATCCACAACCACCTACTGCAAAGCACAGGGAGAGGTCGGCACCACCCTGGAGTAAGCTACGTGGGAAGAGAATGCGAAAGAGAATGGATGTGTATATATATACATACACGGAGAACTGAATCAAGGTGCTGCACAGCGAAAGTCAATACAGCATTGTAAATTCACTAGACACGGACAGAAATTAGAAACTCTATAAAAACCAAAATGATCGAGGTCCAGTACGTTCCTCTCAGGCCTCAGAGAGGTGTGCGGGTGTCACTTCCCTGGAGCGTGAGCAGGCTTGGGCACCAAAGTTGGAGTGTGGTCACAGTGAGGCAGGTCGGGGCAGGGGGGGGGCGCACCAGAGAATTAACCCCTTTGGACCTGTGGTGCCTGGTCCCCTCCGGTTGGCAGCAGTCTCTCTAGATGTAGGTGTGCCCTCCTGCAGCTAAGCCAAGCCCACTGCAGCCAGAGGATGGTGGTCCGGCATGCACAACAGCGTTCAAACATCACCTGGTGTCCAGGTCTCCTGCTGGTGGGGTTCCCACCATTCACCTCCTTCCTTAGAGTCACCCCACTTGCCTCCGACAACACCCTCATCAGGAGGGGTTTGCAGGGGGTGAGATGAATCGAGAGTGGGAAGGATAAGTGGGAGAAGGAGTGAGACGCAAGCCCTTAGGTGTCTGTCTGGACACGTTCCACTCTAATTCATATTCGAAGAACACGCATGTGCGCAAGGTCTGCGTTCCTGGGGAATCCGACCAGCTGTGGGAAAATGCTGCCGCCTTGTGGCCGCGTCCTGTAACTACAACGTTCCAAAGGGAGCTCAGCAGCCCTTCCTGTTCAAAAGGCCAGCGGGGTTGTAATTGACACCCCCGCTGCAAAAATGTCCTGGGGATAGGCACTGGAAAAGAGCCCGAAACAGGATCGACTTGCAACAGGCGGTTTCAAGAGGTAAAT
Organism: Hippopotamus amphibius kiboko; assembly: GCF_030028045.1. NCBI lineage: Eukaryota > Metazoa > Chordata > Mammalia > Artiodactyla > Hippopotamidae > Hippopotamus > Hippopotamus amphibius. The sequence continues at coordinate 93,409,517 of NC_080191.1, read as the reverse complement.
TGAATTCACCATGCGTGTTTTGTTTTCCTTTGTGTTGTTTTCTAAGAAAGGCCCAGGAAATATGCTCCACGACCATGCGAATGGGAGAAATGGAAATTGAAACGCCTTTGCGGTTTCACCTGGCAGCTGTTAGGATTGCCGGTGTCAATACGTCTGGAAGCAATACCTTTGGGAGAGGGCCTGGAGAAAAGGGAAGCCTCCTAAGCCACTGGTGGTATTGCACCCTGGTAACAGGCACCACTGAAAACAATCAAGAGATTCCTGCCAAAGAAAATCAAGACCAGAGAGCCGGCCACATGATGTGGCAATCCACCTCCTGGCTGTCTTTGCGCAGTAAAGTATCAATTGGGGAGACCCGGGCTGGCCAGCGACCCCTGCACACCTATTGACAAGAGCCAAGACTTGAAAGTAAAAACACAGTGTCATGGTGTGTGATCCTTTTAACGTCATGTTGGAGTCTGTTGGCTAGTATCTTGTTGAGGATTTTTGCATCTAAGTTCATCGGTGATATTGCTCTCCAGTTTTCTTTTCTTGTAGTATCTTTGTCTGGTTTGGGGATCAGGTGGATGGCTTCGTACAATGAGTTTGGGAGTGTTCTTTCCTCTGCAGTGTTTTGGAAGCGTTTGCAGAGCCATGTGTACTTTAGAGAGACACGGGCTCCCCAGCTGGCACTAGCCACCTATTGACAACAGCCAAGTCTTGATAGTAAAAACACAATGTCCATCCCCAGATGAATGGAAAGTGAAGAGATAGTACACATAGAGCATGGAATACTGCTCAGCCATGAAACAGAATAAAATCCTGCCATTTCCAGCATCTTCGATAGATCCGGAGTACCCTGTACTCAGCATGCAACGTCCAACAGAGAAAGAGAAAATTCCAACGATAGCACGTATAGGTGGCATCTCAAAGTCGATACCAAGAAAGTAGAAAGCACAAACAGAGTCACAGATTTAGAACGCAAGTACAGGGTTTCGAGAGGGCAAAGGCATGCGGAGGTGGGTTGAATGAGGAGGGTGGGATTAACACATGCATTCTAATATGTATAAAGCAGACGATCCACAACCACCTACTGCAAAGCACAGGGAGCGGTCGGCACCACCCTGGAGTAAGCTACGTGGGAAGAGAATGCGAAAGAGAATGGATGTGTATATATATACATACACAGAGAACTGAATCAAGGTGCTGCACAGTGAAAGTCAATACAGCATTGTAAATTCACTAGACACGGACAGAAATTAGAAACTCTATAAAAACCAAAATGATCGAGGTCCAGTACGTTCCTCTCAGGCCTCAGAGAGGTGTGCGGGTGTCACTTCCCTGGAGCGTGAGCAGGCTTGGGCACCAAAGTTGGAGTGTGGTCACAGTGAGGCAGGTCGGGGCGGTGGGGGGGGCGCACCAGAGAATTAACCCCTTTGGACCTGTGGTGCCTGGTCCCCTCCGGTTGGCAGCAGTCTCTCTAGATGTAGGTGTGCCCTCCTGCAGCTAAGCCAAGCCCACTGCAGCCAGAGGATGGTGGTCCGACATGCACAACAGCGTTCAAACATCACCTGGTGTCCAGGTCTCCTGCTGGTGGGGTTCCCGCCATTCACCTCCTTCCTTAGAGTCACCCCACTTGCCTCCGACAACACCCTCATCAGGAGGGGTTTGCAGGGGGTGAGATGAATCGAGAGTGGGAAGGATAAGTGGGAGAAGGAGTGAGACACAAGCCCTTAGGTGTCTGTCCGGACACGTTCCACTCTAATTCATATGCGAAGAACACGCATGTGCGCAAGGTCTGCGTTCCTGGGGAATCCGACCAGCTGTGGGAAAATGCTGCCGCCTTGTGGCCGCGTCCTGTAACTACAACGTTCCAAAGGGAGCTCAGCAGCCCTTCCTGTTCAAAAGGCCAGCGGGGTTGTAATTGACACCCCCGCTGCAAAAATGTCCTGGGGATAGGCACTGGAAAAGAGCCCGAAACAGGATCGACTTGCAACAGGCGGTTTCAAGAGGTAAATTGAATTCACCATGCGTGTTTTGTTTTCCTTTGTGTTGTTTTCTAAGAAAGGCCCAGGAAATATGCTCCACGACCATGTGAATGGGAGAAATGGAAATTGAAACGCCTTTGCGGTTTCACCTGGCAGCTGTTAGGATTGCCGGTGTCAATACGTCTGGAAGCAATACCTTTGGGAGAGGGCCTGGAGAAAAGGGAAGCCTCCTAAGCCACTGGTGGTATTGCACCCTGGTAACAGGCACCACTGAAAACAATCAAGAGATTCCTGCCAAAGAAAAACAAAACCAGAGAGCCGGCCACATGATGTGGCAATCCACCTCCTGGCTGTCTTTGCGCAGTAAAGTATCAATTGGGGAGACCCGGGCTGGCCAGCGACCCCTGCACACCTATTGACAAGAGCCAAGACTTGAAAGTAAAAACACAGTGTCATGGTGTGTGATCCTTTTAACGTCATGTTGGAGTCTGTTGGCTAGTATCTTGTTGAGGATTTTTGCATCTAAGTTCATCGGTGATATTGCTCTCCAGTTTTCTTTTCTTGTAGTATCTTTGTCTGGTTTGGGGATCAGGTGGATGGCTTCGTACAATGAGTTTGGGAGTGTTCTTTCCTCTGCAGTGTTTTGGAAGCATTTGCAGAGCCATGTGTACTTTAGAGAGACACGGGCTCCCCAGCTGGCACTAGCCACCTATTGACAACAGCCAAGTCTTGATAGTAAAAACACAATGTCCATCCCCAGATGAATGGAAAGTGAAGAGATGGTACACATAGAGCATGGAATACTGCTCAGCCATGAAACAGAATAAAATCCTGCCATTTCCAGCATCTTCGATAGATCCGGAGTACCCTGTACTCAGCATGGGACGTCCAACAGAGAAAGAGAAAATTCCAACGATAGCACGTATAGGTGGCATCTCAAAGTCGATACCAAGAAAGTAGAAAGCACAAACAGAGTCACAGATTTAGAACGCAAGTACAGGGTTTCGAGAGGGCAAAGGCATGCGGAGGTGGGTTGAATGAGGAGGGTGGGATTAACACATGCATTCTAATATGTATAAAGCAGACGATCCACAACCACCTACTGCAAAGCACAGGGAGAGGTCGGCACCACCCTGGAGTAAGCTACGTGGGAAGAGAATGCGAAAGAGAATGGATGTGTATATATATACATACACGGAGAACTGAATCAAGGTGCTGCACAGCGAAAGTCAATACAGCATTGTAAATTCACTAGACACGGACAGAAATTAGAAACTCTATAAAAACCAAAATGATCGAGGTCCAGTACGTTCCTCTCAGGCCTCAGAGAGGTGTGCGGGTGTCACTTCCCTGGAGCGTGAGCAGGCTTGGGCACCAAAGTTGGAGTGTGGTCACAGTGAGGCAGGTCGGGGCGGGGGGGGGGCGCACCAGAGAATTAACCCCTTTGGACCTGTGGTGCCTGGTCCCCTCCGGTTGGCAGCAGTCTCTCTAGATGTAGGTGTGCCCTCCTGCAGCTAAGCCAAGCCCACTGCAGCCAGAGGATGGTGGTCCGACATGCACAACAGCGTTCAAACATCACCTGGTGTCCAGGTCTCCTGCTGGTGGGGTTCCCGCCATTCACCTCCTTCCTTAGAGTCACCCCACTTGCCTCCGACAACACCCTCATCAGGAGGGGTTTGCAGGGGGTGAGATGAATCGAGAGTGGGAAGGATAAGTGGGAGAGGGAGTGAGACACAAGCCCTTAGGTGTCTGTCCGGACACGTTCCACTCTAATTCATATTCGAAGAACACGCATGTGCGCAAGGTCTGCGTTCCTGGGGAATCCGACCAGCTGTGGGAAAATGCTGCCGCCTTGTGGCCGCGTCCTGTAACTACAACGTTCCAAAGGGAGCTCAGCAGCCCTTCCTGTTCAAAAGGCCAGCGGGGTTGTAATTGACACCCCCGCTGCAAAAATGTCCTGGGGATAGGCACTGGAAAAGAGCCCGAAACAGGATCGACTTGCAACAGGCGGTTTCAAGAGGTAAATTGAATTCACCATGCGTGTTTTGTTTTCCTTTGTGTTGTTTTCTAAGAAAGGCCCAGGAAATATGCTCCACGACCATGCGAATGGGAGAAATGGAAATTGAAACGCCTTTGCGGTTTCACCTGGCAGCTGTTAGGATTGCCGGTGTCAATACGTCTGGAAGCAATACCTTTGGGAGAGGGCCTGGAGAAAAGGGAAGCCTCCTAAGCCACTGGTGGTATTGCACCCTGGTAACAGGCACCACTGAAAACAATCAAGAGATTCCTGCCAAAGAAAATCAAAACCAGAGAGCCGGCCACATGATGTGGCAATCCACCTCCTGGCTGTCTTTGCGCAGTAAAGTATCAATTGGGGAGACCCGGGCTGGCCAGCGACCCCTGCACACCTATTGACAAGAGCCAAGACTTGAAAGTAAAAACACAGTGTCATGGTGTGTGATCCTTTTAACGTCATGTTGGAGTCTGTTGGCTAGTATCTTGTTGAGGATTTTTGCATCTAAGTTCATCGGTGATATTGCTCTCCAGTTTTCTTTTCTTGTAGTATCTTTGTCTGGTTTGGGGATCAGGTGGATGGCTTCGTACAATGAGTTTGGGAGTGTTCTTTCCTCTGCAGTGTTTTGGAAGCGTTTGCAGAGCCATGTGTACTTTAGAGAGACACGGGCTCCCCAGCTGGCACTAGCCACCTATTGACAACAGCCAAGTCTTGATAGTAAAAACACAATGTCCATCCCCAGATGAATGGAAAGTGAAGAGATAGTACACATAGAGCATGGAATACTGCTCAGCCATGAAACAGAATAAAATCCTGCCATTTCCAGCATCTTCGATAGATCCGGAGTACCCTGTACTCAGCATGCAACGTCCAACAGAGAAAGAGAAAATTCCAACGATAGCACGTATAGGTGGCATCTCAAAGTCGATACCAAGAAAGTAGAAAGCACAAACAGAGTCACAGATTTAGAACGCAAGTACAGGGTTTCGAGAGGGCAAAGGCATGCGGAGGTGGGTTGAATGAGGAGGGTGGGATTAACACATGCATTCTAATATGTATAAAGCAGACAATCCACAACCACCTACTGCAAAGCACAGGGAGCGGTCGGCACCACCCTGGAGTAAGCTACGTGGGAAGAGAATGCGAAAGAGAATGGATGTGTATATATAAACATACACAGAGAACTGAATCAAGGTGCTGCACAGTGAAAGTCAATACAGCATTGTAAATTCACTAGACACGGACAGAAATTAGAAACTCTATAAAAACCAAAATGATCGAGGTCCAGTACGTTCCTCTCAGGCCTCAGAGAGGTGTGCGGGTGTCACTTCCCTGGAGCGTGAGCAGGCTTGGGCACCAAAGTTGGAGTGTGGTCACAGTGAGGCAGGTCGGGGCGGTGGGGGGGGCGCACCAGAGAATTAACCCCTTTGGACCTGTGGTGCCTGGTCCCCTCCGGTTGGCAGCAGTCTCTCTAGATGTAGGTGTGCCCTCCTGCAGCTAAGCCAAGCCCACTGCAGCCAGAGGATGGTGGTCCGACATGCACAACAGCGTTCAAACATCACCTGGTGTCCAGGTCTCCTGCTGGTGGGGTTCCCGCCATTCACCTCCTTCCTTAGAGTCACCCCACTTGCCTCCGACAACACCCTCATCAGGAGGGGTTTGCAGGGGGTGAGATGAATCGAGAGTGGGAAGGATAAGTGGGAGAAGGAGTGAGACACAAGCCCTTAGGTGTCTGTCCGGACACGTTCCACTCTAATTCATATTCGAAGAACACGCATGTGCGCAAGGTCTGCGTTCCTGGGGAATCCGACCAGCTGTGGGAAAATGCTGCCGCCTTGTGGCCGCGTCCTGTAACTACAACGTTCCAAAGGGAGCTCAGCAGCCCTTCCTGTTCAAAAGGCCAGCGGGGTTGTAATTGACACCCCCGCTGCAAAAATGTCCTGGGGATAGGCACTGGAAAAGAGCCCGAAACAGGATCGACTTGCAACAGGCGGTTTCAAGAGCTAAATTGAATTCACCATGCGTGTTTTGTTTTCCTTTGTGTTGTTTTCTAAGAAAGGCCCAGGAAATATGCTCCACGACCATGCGAATGGGAGAAATGGAAATTGAAACGCCTTTGCGGTTTCACCTGGCAGCTGTTAGGATTGCCGGTGTCAATACGTCTGGAAGCAATACCTTTGGGAGAGGGCCTGGAGAAAAGGGAAGCCTCCTAAGCCACTGGTGGTATTGCACCCTGGTAACAGGCACCACTGAAAACAATCAAGAGATTCCTGCCAAAGAAAAACAAAACCAGAGAGCCGGCCACATGATGTGGCAATCCACCTCCTGGCTGTCTTTGCACAGTAAAGTATCAATTGGGGAGACCCGGGCTGGCCAGCGACCCCTGCACACCTATTGACAAGAGCCAAGACTTGAAAGTAAAAACACAGTGTCATGGTGTGTGATCCTTTTAACGTCATGTTGGAGTCTGTTGGCTAGTATCTTGTTGAGGATTTTTGCATCTAAGTTCATCGGTGATATTGCTCTCCAGTTTTCTTTTCTTGTAGTATCTTTGTCTGGTTTGGGGATCAGGTGGATGGCTTCGTACAATGAGTTTGGGAGTGTTCTTTCCTCTGCAGTGTTTTGGAAGCGTTTGCAGAGCCATGTGTACTTTAGAGAGACACGGGCTCCCCAGCTGGCACTAGCCACCTATTGACAACAGCCAAGTCTTGATAGTAAAAACACAATGTCCATCCCCAGATGAATGGAAAGTGAAGAGATGGTACACATAGAGCATGGAATACTGCTCAGCCATGAAACAGAATAAAATCCTGCCATTTCCAGCATCTTCGATAGATCCGGAGTACCCTGTACTCAGCATGCAACGTCCAACAGAGAAAGAGAAAATTCCAACGATAGCACGTATAGGTGGCATCTCAAAGTCGATACCAAGAAAGTAGAAAGCACAAACAGAGTCACAGATTTAGAACGCAAGTACAGGGTTTCGAGAGGGCAAAGGCATGCGGAGGTGGGTTGAATGAGGAGGGTGGGATTAACACATGCATTCTAATATGTATAAAGCAGACGATCCACAACCACCTACTGCAAAGCACAGGGAGAGGTCGGCACCACCCTGGAGTAAGCTACGTGGGAAGAGAATGCGAAAGAGAATGGATGTGTATATATATACATACACAGAGAACTGAATCAAGGTGCTGCACTGCTAAAGTCAATACAGCATTGTAAATTCACTAGACACGGACAGAAATTAGAAACTCTATAAAAACCAAAATGATCGAGGTCCAGTACGTTCCTCTCAGGCCTCAGAGAGGTGTGCGGGTGTCACTTCCCTGGAGCGTGAGCAGGCTTGGGCACCAAAGTTGGAGTGTGGTCACAGTGAGGCAGGTCGGGGCGGGGGGGGGGGCGCACCAGAGAATTAACCCCTTTGGACCTGTGGTGCCTGGTCCCCTCCGGTTGGCAGCAGTCTCTCTAGATGTAGGTGTGCCCTCCTGCAGCTAAGCCAAGCCCACTGCAGCCAGAGGATGGTGGTCCGACATGCACAACAGCGTTCAAACATCACCTGGTGTCCAGGTCTCCTGCTGGTGGGGTTCCCGCCATTCACCTCCTTCCTTAGAGTCACCCCACTTGCCTCCGACAACACCCTCATCAGGAGGGGTTTGCAGGGGGTGAGATGAATCGAGAGTGGGAAGGATAAGTGGGAGAAGGAGTGAGACGCAAGCCTTTACGTGTCTGTCCGGACACGTTCCACTCTAATTCATATTCGAAGAACACGCATGTGCGCAAGGTCTGCGTTCCTGGGGAATCCGACCAGCTGTGGGAAAATGCTGCCGCCTTGTGGCCGCGTCCTGTAACTACAACGTTCCAAAGGGAGCTCAGCAGCCCTTCCTGTTCAAAAGGCCAGCGGGGTTGTAATTGACACCCCCGCTGCAAAAATGTCCTGGGGATAGGCACTGGAAAAGAGCCCGAAACAGGATCGACTTGCAACAGGCGGTTTCAAGAGGTAAATTGAATTCACCATGCGTGTTTTGTTTTCCTTTGTGTTGTTTTCTAAGAAAGGCCCAGGAAATATGCTCCACGACCATGCGAATGGGAGAAATGGAAATTGAAACGCCTTTGCGGTTTCACCTGGCAGCTGTTAGGATTGCCGGTGTCAATACGTCTGGAAGCAATACCTTTGGGAGAGGGCCTGGAGAAAAGGGAAGCCTCCTAAGCCACTGGTGGTATTGCACCCTGGTAACAGGCACCACTGAAAACAATCAAGAGATTCCTGCCAAAGAAAAACAAAACCAGAGAGCCGGCCACATGATGTGGCAATCCACCTCCTGGCTGTCTTTGCGCAGTAAAGTATCAATTGGGGAGACCCAGGCTGGCCAGCGACCCCTGCACACCTATTGACAAGAGCCAAGACTTGAAAGTAAAAACACAGTGTCATGGTGTGTGATCCTTTTAACGTCATGTTGGAGTCTGTTGGCTAGTATCTTGTTGAGGATTTTTGCATCTAAGTTCATCGGTGATATTGCTCTCCAGTTTTCTTTTCTTGTAGTATCTTTGTCTGGTTTGGGGATCAGGTGGATGGCTTCGTACAATGAGTTTGGGAGTGTTCTTTCCTCTGCAGTGTTTTGGAAGCGTTTGCAGAGCCATGTGTACTTTAGAGAGACACGGGCTCCCCAGCTGGCACTAGCCACCTATTGACAACAGCCAAGTCTTTATAGTAAAAACACAATGTCCATCCCCAGATGAATGGAAAGTGAAGAGATGGTACACATAGAGCATGGAATACTGCTCAGCCATGAAACAGAATAAAATCCTGCCATTTCCAGCATCTTCGATAGATCCGGAGTACCCTGTACTCAACATGCAACGTCCAACAGAGAAAGAGAAAATTCCAACGATAGCACGTATAGGTGGCATCTCAAAGTCGATACCAAGAAAGTAGAAAGCACAAACAGAGTCACAGATTTAGAACGCAAGTACAGGGTTTCGAGAGGGCAAAGGCATGCGGAGGTGGGTTGAATGAGGAGGGTGGGATTAACACATGCATTCTAATATGTATAAAGCAGACGATCCACAACCACCTACTGCAAAGCACAGGGAGAGGTCGGCACCACCCTGGAGTAAGCTACGTGGGAAGAGAATGCGAAAGAGAATGGATGTGTATATATATACATACACAGAGAACTGAATCAAGGTGCTGCACAGCGAAAGTCAATACAGCATTGTAAATTCACTAGACACGGACAGAAATTAGAAACTCTATAAAAACCAAAATGATCGAGGTCCAGTACGTTCCTCTCAGGCCTCAGAGAGGTGTGCGGGTGTCACTTCCCTGGAGCGTGAGCAGGCTTGGGCACCAAAGTTGGAGTGTGGTCACAGTGAGGCAGGTCGGGGCGGGGGGGGGCGCACCAGAGAATTAACCCCTTTGGACCTGTGGTGCCTGGTCCCCTCCGGTTGGCAGCAGTCTCTCTAGATGTAGGTGTGCCCTCCTGCAGCTAAGCCAAGCCCACTGCAGCCAGAGGATGGTGGTCCGACATGCACAACAGCGTTCAAACATCACCTGGTGTCCAGGTCTCCTGCTGGTGGGGTTCCCGCCATTCACCTCCTTCCTTAGAGTCACCCCACTTGCCTCCGACAACACCCTCATCAGGAGGGGTTTGCAGGGGGTGAGATGAATCTAGAGTGGGAAGGATAAGTGGGGGAAGGAGTGAGACGCAATCCCTTACGTGTCTGTCTGGACACGTTCCACTCTAATTCATATTCGAAGAACACGCATGTGCACCAGGTCTGCAATCCTGGGGAATCCGACCAGCTGTGGGAAAATGCTGCCGCCTTGTGGCCGCGTCCTGTAACTACAACGTTCCAAAGGGAGCTCAGCAGCCCTTCCTGTTCAAAAGGCCAGCGGGGTTGTAATTGACACCCCCGCTGCAAAAATGTCCTGGGGATAGGCACTGGAAAAGAGCCCGAAACAGGATCGACTTGCAACAGGCGGTTTCAAGAGGTAAATTGAATTCACCATGCGTGTTTTGTTTTCCTTTGTGTTGTTTTCTAAGAAAGGCCCAGGAAATATGCTCCACGACCATGCGAATGGGAGAAATGGAAATTGAAACGCCTTTGCGGTTTCACCTGGCAGCTGTTAGGATTGCCGGTGTCAATACGTCTGGAAGCAATACCTTTGGGAGAGGGCCTGGAGAAAAGGGAAGCCTCCTAAGCCACTGGTGGTATTGCACCCTGGTAACAGGCACCACTGAAAACAATCAAGAGATTCCTGCCAAAGAAAAACAAAACCAGAGAGCCGGCCACATGATGTGGCAATCCACCTCCTGGCTGTCTTTGCGCAGTAAAGTATCAATTGGGGAGACCCGGGCTGGCCAGCGACCCCTGCACACCTATTGACAAGAGCCAAGACTTGAAAGTAAAAACACAGTGTCATGGTGTGTGATCCTTTTAACGTCATGTTGGAGTCTGTTGGCTAGTATCTTGTTGAGGATTTTTGCATCTAAGTTCATCGGTGATATTGCTCTCCAGTTTTCTTTTCTTGTAGTATCTTTGTCTGGTTTGGGGATCAGGTGGATGGCTTCGTACAATGAGTTTGGGAGTGTTCTTTCCTCTGCAGTGTTTTGGAAGCGTTTGCAGAGCCATGTGTACTTTAGAGAGACACGGGCTCCCCAGCTGGCACTAGCCACCTATTGACAACAGCCAAGTCTTGATAGTAAAAACACAATGTCCATCCCCAGATGAATGGAAAGTGAAGAGATGGTACACATAGAGCATGGAATACTGCTCAGCCATGAAACAGAATAAAATCCTGCCATTTCCAGCATCTTCGAAAGATCCGGAGTACCCTGTACTCAGCATGGGACGTCCAACAGAGAAAGAGAAAATTCCAACGATAGCACGTATAGGTGGCATCTCAAAGTCGATACCAAGAAAGTAGAAAGCACAAACAGAGTCACAGATTTAGAACGCAAGTACAGGGTTTCGAGAGGGCAAAGGCATGCGGAGGTGGGTTGAATGAGGAGGGTGGGATTAACACATGCATTCTAATATGTATAAAGCAGACGATCCACAACCACCTACTGCAAAGCACAGGGAGAGGTCGGCACCACCCTGGAGTAAGCTACGTGGGAAGAGAATGCGAAAGAGAATGGATGTGTATATATATACATACACGGAGAACTGAATCAAGGTGCTGCACAGCGAAAGTCAATACAGCATTGTAAATTCACTAGACACGGACAGAAATTAGAAACTCTATAAAAACCAAAATGATCGAGGTCCAGTACGTTCCTCTCAGGCCTCAGAGAGGTGTGCGGGTGTCACTTCCCTGGAGCGTGAGCAGGCTTGGGCACCAAAGTTGGAGTGTGGTCACAGTGAGGCAGGTCGGGGCGGGGGGGGGCGCACCAGAGAATTAACCCCTTTGGACCTGTGGTGCCTGGTCCCCTCCGGTTGGCAGCAGTCTCTCTAGATGTAGGTGTGCCCTCCTGCAGCTAAGCCAAGCCCACTGCAGCCAGAGGATGGTGGTCCGACATGCACAACAGCGTTCAAACATCACCTGGTGTCCAGGTCTCCTGCTGGTGGGGTTCCCACCATTCACCTCCTTCCTTAGAGTCACCCCACTTGCCTCCGACAACACCCTCATCAGGAGGGGTTTGCAGGGGGTGAGATGAATCGAGAGTGGGAAGGATAAGTGGGAGAAGGAGTGAGACACAAGCCCTTAGGTGTCTGTCTGGACACGTTCCACTCTAATTCATATTCGAAGAACATGCATGTGCGCAAGGTCTGCGTTCCTGGGGAATCCGACCAGCTGTGGGAAAATGCTGCCGCCTTGTGGCCGCGTCCTGTAACTACAACGTTCCAAAGGGAGCTCAGCAGCCCTTCCTGTTCAAAAGGCCAGCGGGGTTGTAATTGACACCCCCGCTGCAAAAATGTCCTGGGGATAGGCACTGGAAAAGAGCCCGAAACAGGATCGACTTGCAACAGGCGGTTTCAAGAGCTAAATTGAATTCACCATGCGTGTTTTGTTTTCCTTTGTGTTGTTTTCTAAGAAAGGCCCAGGAAATATGCTCCACGACCATGCGAATGGGAGAAATGGAAATTGAAACGCCTTTGCGGTTTCACCTGGCAGCTGTTAGGATTGCCAGTGTCAATACGTCTGGAAGCAATACCTTTGGGAGAGGGCCTGGAGAAAAGGGAAGCCTCCTAAGCCACTGGTGGTATTGCACCCTGGTAACAGGCACCACTGAAAACAATCAAGAGATTCCTGCCAAAGAAAAACAAAACCAGAGAGCCGGCCACATGATGTGGCAATCCACCTCCTGGCTGTCTTTACGCAGTAAAGTATCAATTGGGGAGACCCGGGCTGGCCAGCGACCCCTGCACACCTATTGACAAGAGCCAAGACTTGAAAGTAAAAACACAGTGTCATGGTGTGTGATCCTTTTAACGTCATGTTGGAGTCTGTTGGCTAGTATCTTGTTGAGGATTTTTGCATCTAAGTTCATCGGTGATATTGCTCTCCAGTTTTCTTTTCTTGTAGTATCTTTGTCTGGTTTGGGGATCAGGTGGATGGCTTCGTACAATGAGTTTGGGAGTGTTCTTTCCTCTGCAGTGTTTTGGAAGCGTTTGCAGAGCCATGTGTACTTTAGAGAGACACGGGCTCCCCAGCTGGCACTAGCCACCTATTGACAACAGCCAAGTCTTGATAGTAAAAACACAATGTCCATCCCCAGATGAATGGAAAGTGAAGAGATGGTACACATAGAGCATGGAATACTGCTCAGCCATGAAACAGAATAAAATCCTGCCATTTCCAGCATCTTCGATAGATCTGGAGTACCCTGTACTCAGCATGCAACGTCCAACAGAGAAAGAGAAAATTCCAACGATAGCACGTATAGGTGGCATCTCAAAGTCGATACCAAGAAAGTAGAAAGCACAAACAGAGTCACAGATTTAGAACGCAAGTACAGGGTTTCGAGAGGGCAAAGGCATGCGGAGGTGGGTTGAATGAGGAGGGTGGGATTAACACATGCATTCTAATATGTATAAAGCAGACGATCCACAACCACCTACTGCAAAGCACAGGGAGAGGTCGGCACCACCCTGGAGTAAGCTACGTGGGAAGAGAATGCGAAAGAGAATGGATGTGTATATATATACATACACGGAGAACTGAATCAAGGTGCTGCACAGCGAAAGTCAATACAGCATTGTAAATTCACTAGACACGGACAGAAATTAGAAACTCTATAAAAACCAAAATGATCGAGGTCCAGTACGTTCCTCTCAGGCCTCAGAGAGGTGTGCGGGTGTCACTTCCCTGGAGCGTGAGCAGGCTTGGGCACCAAAGTTGGAGTGTGGTCACAGTGAGGCAGGTCGGGGCGGGGGGGGGGGCGCACCAGAGAATTAACCCCTTTGGACCTGTGGTGCCTGGTCCCCTCCGGTTGGCAGCAGTCCCTCTAGATGTAGGTGTGCCCTCCTGCAGCTAAGCCAAGCCCACTGCAGCCAGAGGATGGTGGTCCGACATGCACAACAGCGTTCAAACATCACCTGGTGTCCAGGTCTCCTGCTGGTGGGGTTCCCGCCATTCACCTCCTTCCTTAGAGTCACCCCACTTGCCTCCGACAACACCCTCATCAGGAGGGGTTTGCAGGGGGTGAGATGAATCGAGAGTGGGAAGGATAAGTGGGAGAAGGAGTGAGACACAAGCCCTTAGGTGTCTGTCCGGACACGTTCCACTCTAATTCATATTCGAAGAACACGCATGTGCGCAAGGTCTGCGTTTCTGGGGAATCCGACCAGCTGTGGGAAAATGCTGCCGCCTTGTGGCCGCGTCCTGTAACTACAACGTTCCAAAGGGAGCTCAGCAGCCCTTCCTGTTCAAAAGGCAAGCGGGGCTGTAATTGACACCCCCGCTGCAAAAATGTCCTGGGGATAGGCACTGGAAAAGAGCCCGAAACAGGATCGACTTGCAACAGGCGGTTTCAAGAGGTAAATTGAATTCACCATGCGTGTTTTGTTTTCCTTTGTGTTGTTTTCTAAGAAAGGCCCAGGAAATATGCTCCACGACCATGCGAATGGGAGAAATGGAAATTGAAACGCCTTTGCGGTTTCACCTGGCAGCTGTTAGGATTGCCAGTGTCAATACGTCTGGAAGCAATACCTTTGGGAGAGGGCCTGGAGAAAAGGGAAGCCTCCTAAGCCACTGGTGGTATTGCACCCTGGTAACAGGCACCACTGAAAACAATCAAGAGATTCCTGCCAAAGAAAAACAAAACCAGAGAGCCGGCCACATGATGTGGCAATCCACCTCCTGGCTGTCTTTACGCAGTAAAGTATCAATTGGGGAGACCCGGGCTGGCCAGCGACCCCTGCACACCTATTGACAAGAGCCAAGACTTGAAAGTAAAAACACAGTGTCATGGTGTGTGATCCTTTTAACGTCATGTTGGAGTCTGTTGGCTAGTATCTTGTTGAGGATTTTTGCATCTAAGTTCATCGGTGATATTGCTCTCCAGTTTTCTTTTCTTGTAGTATCTTTGTCTGGTTTGGGGATCAGGTGGATGGCTTCGTACAATGAGTTTGGGAGTGTTCTTTCCTCTGCAGTGTTTTGGAAGCGTTTGCAGAGCCATGTGTACTTTAGAGAGACACGGGCTCCCCAGCTGGCACTAGCCACCTATTGACAACAGCCAAGTCTTGATAGTAAAAACACAATGTCCATCCCCAGATGAATGGAAAGTGAAGAGATGGTACACATAGAGCATGGAATACTGCTCAGCCATGAAACAGAATAAAATCCTGCCATTTCCAGCATCTTCGATAGATCCGGAGTACCCTGTACTCAGCATGCAACATCCAACAGAGAAAGAGAAAATTCCAACGATAGCACGTATAGGTGGCATCTCAAAGTCGATACCAAGAAAGTAGAAAGCACAAACAGAGTCACAGATTTAGAACGCAAGTACAGGGTTTCGAGAGGGCAAAGGCATGCGGAGGTGGGTTGAATGAGGAGGGTGGGATTAACACATGCATTCTAATATGTATAAAGCAGACGATCCACAACCACCTACTGCAAAGCACAGGGAGAGGTCGGCACCACCCTGGAGTAAGCTACGTGGGAAGAGAATGCGAAAGAGAATGGATGTGTATATATATACATACACGGAGAACTGAATCAAGGTGCTGCACAGCGAAAGTCAATACAGCATTGTAAATTCACTAGACACGGACAGAAATTAGAAACTCTATAAAAACCAAAATGATCGAGGTCCAGTACGTTCCTCTCAGGCCTCAGAGAGGTGTGCGGGTGTCACTTCCCTGGAGCGTGAGCAGGCTTGGGCACCAAAGTTGGAGTGTGGTCACAGTGAGGCAGGTCGGGGCGGTGGGGGGGGCGCACCAGAGAATTAACCCCTTTGGACCTGTGGTGCCTGGTCCCCTCCGGTTGGCAGCAGTCTCTCTAGATGTAGGTGTGCCCTCCTGCAGCTAAGCCAAGCCCACTGCAGCCAGAGGATGGTGGTCCGACATGCACAACAGCGTTCAAACATCACCTGGTGTCCAGGTCTCCTGCTGGTGGGGTTCCCACCATTCACCTCCTTCCTTAGAGTCACCCCACTTGCCTCCGACAACACCCTCATCAGGAGGGGTTTGCAGGGGGTGAGATGAATCGAGAGTGGGAAGGATAAGTGGGAGAAGGAGTGAGACACAAGCCCTTAGGTGTCTGTCCGGACACGTTCCACTCTAATTCATATTCGAAGAACACGCATGTGCGCAAGGTCTGCGTTCCTGGGGAATCCGACCAGCTATGGGAAAATGTTGCCGCCTTGTGGCCGCGTCCTGTAACTACAACGTTCCAAAGGGAGCTCAGCAGCCCTTCCTGTTCAAAAGGCCAGCGGTGTTGTATTTGACACCCCCGCTGCAAAAATGTCCTGGGGATAGGCACTGGAAAAGAGCCCGAAACAGGATCGACTTGCAACAGGCGGTTTCAAGAGGTAAATTGAATTCACCATGCGTGTTTTGTTTTCCTTTGTGTTGTTTTCTAAGAAAGGCCCAGGAAATATGCTCCACGACCATGCGAATGGGAGAAATGGAAATTGAAACGCCTTTGCGGTTTCACCTGGCAGCTGTTAGGATTGCCAGTGTCAATACGTCTGGAAGCAATACCTTTGGGAGAGGGCCTGGAGAAAAGGGAAGCCTCCTAAGCCACTGGTGGTATTGCACCCTGGTAACAGGCACCACTGAAAACAATCAAGAGATTCCTGCCAAAGAAAAACAAAACCAGAGAGCCGGCCACATGATGTGGCAATCCACCTCCTGGCTGTCTTTGCGCAGTAAAGTATCAATTGGGGAGACCCGGGCTGGCCAGCGACCCCTGCACACCTATTGACAAGAGCCAAGACTTGAAAGTAAAAACACAGTGTCATGGTGTGTGATCCTTTTAACGTCATGTTGGAGTCTGTTGGCTAGTATCCTGTTGAGGATTTTTGCATCTAAGTTCATCGGTGATATTGCTCTCCAGTTTTCTTTTCTTGTAGTATCTTTGTCTGGTTTGGGGATCAGGTGGATGGCTTCGTACAATGAGTTTGGGAGTGTTCTTTCCTCTGCAGTGTTTTGGAAGCGTTTGCAGAGCCATGTGTACTTTAGAGAGACACGGGCTCCCCAGCTGGCACTAGCCACCTATTGACAACAGCCAAGTCTTGATAGTAAAAACACAATGTCCATCCCCAGATGAATGGAAAGTGAAGAGATGGTACACATAGAGCATGGAATACTGCTCAGCCATGAAACAGAATAAAATCCTGCCATTTCCAGCATCTTCGATAGATCCGGAGTACCCTGTACTCAGCATGCAACGTCCAACAGAGAAAGAGAAAATTCCAACGATAGCACGTATAGGTGGCATCTCAAAGTCGATACCAAGAAAGTAGAAAGCACAAACAGAGTCACAGATTTAGAACGCAAGTACAGGGTTTCGAGAGGGCAAAGGCATGCGGAGGTGGGTTGAATGAGGAGGGTGGGATTAACACATGCATTCTAATATGTATAAAGCAGACGATCCACAACCACCTACTGCAAAGCACAGGGAGAGGTCGGCACCACCCTGGAGTAAGCTACGTGGGAAGAGAATGCGAAAGAGAATGGATGTGTATATATATACATACACGGAGAACTGAATCAAGGTGCTGCACAGCGAAAGTCAATACAGCATTGTAAATTCACTAGACACGGACAGAAATTAGAAACTCTATAAAAACCAAAATGATCGAGGTCCAGTACGTTCCTCTCAGGCCTCAGAGAGGTGTGCGGGTGTCACTTCCCTGGAGCGTGAGCAGGCTTGGGCACCAAAGTTGGAGTGTGGTCACAGTGAGGCAGGTCGGGGCGGGGGGGGGGCGCACCAGAGAATTAACCCCTTTGGACCTGTGGTGCCTGGTCCCCTCCGGTTGGCAGCAGTCTCTCTAGATGTAGGTGTGCCCTCCTGCAGCTAAGCCAAGCCCACTGCAGCCAGAGGATGGTGGTCCGACATGCACAACAGCGTTCAAACATCACCTGGTGTCCAGGTCTCCTGCTGGTGGGGTTCCCGCCATTCACCTCCTTCCTTAGAGTCACCCCACTTGCCTCCGACAACACCCTCATCAGGAGGGGTTTGCAGGGGGTGAGATGAATCGAGAGTGGGAAGGATAAGTGGGAGAAGGAGTGAGACACAAGCCCTTAGGTGTCTGTCCGGACACGTTCCACTCTAATTCATATTCGAAGAACATGCATGTGCGCAAGGTCTGCGTTTCTGGGGAATCCGACCAGCTGTGGGAAAATGCTGCCGCCTTGTGGCCGCGTCCTGTAACTACAACGTTCCAAAGGGAGCTCAGCAGCCCTTCCTGTTCAAAAGGCAAGCGGGGCTGTAATTGACACCCCCGCTGCAAAAATGTCCTGGGGATAGGCACTGGAAAAGAGCCCGAAACAGGATTGACTTGCAACAGGCGGTTTCAAGAGGTAAATTGAATTCACCATGCGTGTTTTGTTTTCCTTTGTGTTGTTTTCTAAGAAAGGCCCAGGAAATATGCTCCACGACCATGCGAATGGGAGAAATGGAAATTGAAACGCCTTTGCGGTTTCACCTGGCAGCTGTTAGGATTGCCAGTGTCAATACGTCTGGAAGCAATACCTTTGGGAGAGGGCCTGGAGAAAAGGGAAGCCTCCTAAGCCACTGGTGGTATTGCACCCTGGTAACAGGCACCACTGAAAACAATCAAGAGATTCCTGCCAAAGAAAAACAAAACCAGAGAGCCAGCCACATGATGTGGCAATCCACCTCCTGGCTGTCTTTACGCAGTAAAGTATCAATTGGGGAGACCCGGGCTGGCCAGCGACCCCTGCACACCTATTGACAAGAGCCAAGACTTGAAAGTAAAAACACAGTGTCATGGTGTGTGATCCTTTTAACGTCATGTTGGAGTCTGTTGGCTAGTATCTTGTTGAGGATTTTTGCATCTAAGTTCATCGGTGATATTGCTCTCCAGTTTTCTTTTCTTGTAGTATCTTTGTCTGGTTTGGGGATCAGGTGGATGGCTTCGTACAATGAGTTTGGGAGTGTTCTTTCCTCTGCAGTGTTTTGGAAGCGTTTGCAGAGCCATGTGTACTTTAGAGAGACACGGGCTCCCCAGCTGGCACTAGCCACCTATTGACAACAGCCAAGTCTTGATAGTAAAAACACAATGTCCATCCCCAGATGAATGGAAAGTGAAGAGATGGTACACATAGAGCATGGAATACTGCTCAGCCATGAAACAGAATAAAATCCTGCCATTTCCAGCATCTTCGATAGATCCGGAGTACCCTGTACTCAGCATGCAACGTCCAACAGAGAAAGAGAAAATTCCAACGATAGCACGTATAGGTGGCATCTCAAAGTCGATACCAAGAAAGTAGAAAGCACAAACAGAGTCACAGATTTAGAACGCAAGTACAGGGTTTCGAGAGGGCAAAGGCATGCGGAGGTGGGTTGAATGAGGAGGGTGGGATTAACACATGCATTCTAATATGTATAAAGCAGACGATCCACAACCACCTACTGCAAAGCACAGGGAGAGGTCGGCACCACCCTGGAGTAAGCTACGTGGGAAGAGAATGCGAAAGAGAATGGATGTGTATATATATACATACACGGAGAACTGAATCAAGGTGCTGCACAGCGAAAGTCAATACAGCATTGTAAATTCACTAGACACGGACAGAAATTAGAAACTCTATAAAAACCAAAATGATCGAGGTCCAGTACGTTCCTCTCAGGCCTCAGAGAGGTGTGCGGGTGTCACTTCCCTGGAGCGTGAGCAGGCTTGGGCACCAAAGTTGGAGTGTGGTCACAGTGAGGCAGGTCGGGGCGGGGGGGGGGCGCACCAGAGAATTAACCCCTTTGGACCTGTGGTGCCTGGTCCCCTCCGGTTGGCAGCAGTCTCTCTAGATGTAGGTGTGCCCTCCTGCAGCTAAGCCAAGCCCACTGCAGCCAGAGGATGGTGGTCCGACATGCACAACAGCGTTCAAACATCACCTGGTGTCCAGGTCTCCTGCTGGTGGGGTTCCCGCCATTCACCTCCTTCCTTAGAGTCACCCCACTTGCCTCCGACAACACCCTCATCAGGAGGGGTTTGCAGGGGGTGAGATGAATCGAGAGTGGGAAGGATAAGTGGGAGAAGGAGTGAGACACAAGCCCTTAGGTGTCTGTCCGGACACGTTCCACTCTAATTCATATTCGAAGAACATGCATGTGCGCAAGGTCTGCGTTTCTGGGGAATCCGACCAGCTGTGGGAAAATGCTGCCGCCTTGTGGCCGCGTCCTGTAACTACAACGTTCCAAAGGGAGCTCAGCAGCCCTTCCTGTTCAAAAGGCAAGCGGGGCTGTAATTGACACCCCCGCTGCAAAAATGTCCTGGGGATAGGCACTGGAAAAGAGCCCGAAACAGGATCGACTTGCAACAGGCGGTTTCAAGAGGTAAATTGAATTCACCATGCGTGTTTTGTTTTCCTTTGTGTTGTTTTCTAAGAAAGGCCCAGGAAATATGCTCCACGACCATGCGAATGGGAGAAATGGAAATTGAAACGCCTTTGCGGTTTCACCTGGCAGCTGTTAGGATTGCCAGTGTCAATACGTCTGGAAGCAATACCTTTGGGAGAGGGCCTGGAGAAAAGGGAAGCCTCCTAAGCCACTGGTGGTATTGCACCCTGGTAACAGGCACCACTGAAAACAATCAAGAGATTCCTGCCAAAGAAAAACAAAACCAGAGAGCCAGCCACATGATGTGGCAATCCACCTCCTGGCTGTCTTTACGCAGTAAAGTATCAATTGGGGAGACCCGGGCTGGCCAGCGACCCCTGCACACCTATTGACAAGAGCCAAGACTTGAAAGTAAAAACACAGTGTCATGGTGTGTGATCCTTTTAACGTCATGTTGGAGTCTGTTGGCTAGTATCTTGTTGAGGATTTTTGCATCTAAGTTCATCGGTGATATTGCTCTCCAGTTTTCTTTTCTTGTAGTATCTTTGTCTGGTTTGGGGATCAGGTGGATGGCTTCGTACAATGAGTTTGGGAGTGTTCTTTCCTCTGCAGTGTTTTGGAAGCGTTTGCAGAGCCATGTGTACTTTAGAGAGACACGGGCTCCCCAGCTGGCACTAGCCACCTATTGACAACAGCCAAGTCTTGATAGTAAAAACACAATGTCCATCCCCAGATGAATGGAAAGTGAAGAGATGGTACACATAGAGCATGGAATACTGCTCAGCCATGAAACAGAATAAAATCCTGCCATTTCCAGCATCTTCGATAGATCCGGAGTACCCTGTACTCAGCATGCAACGTCCAACAGAGAAAGAGAAAATTCCAACGATAGCACGTATAGGTGGCATCTCAAAGTCGATACCAAGAAAGTAGAAAGCACAAACAGAGTCACAGATTTAGAACGCAAGTACAGGGTTTCGAGAGGGCAAAGGCATGCGGAGGTGGGTTGAATGAGGAGGGTGGGATTAACACATGCATTCTAATATGTATAAAGCAGACGATCCACAACCACCTACTGCAAAGCACAGGGAGAGGTCGGCACCACCCTGGAGTAAGCTACGTGGGAAGAGAATGCGAAAGAGAATGGATGTGTATATATATACATACACGGAGAACTGAATCAAGGTGCTGCACAGCGAAAGTCAATACAGCATTGTAAATTCACTAGACACGGACAGAAATTAGAAACTCTATAAAAACCAAAATGATCGAGGTCCAGTACGTTCCTCTCAGGCCTCAGAGAGGTGTGCGGGTGTCACTTCCCTGGAGCGTGAGCAGGCTTGGGCACCAAAGTTGGAGTGTGGTCACAGTGAGGCAGGTCGGGGCGGGGGGGGGCGCACCAGAGAATTAACCCCTTTGGACCTGTGGTGCCTGGTCCCCTCCGGTTGGCAGCAGTCTCTCTAGATGTAGGTGTGCCCTCCTGCAGCTAAGCCAAGCCCACTGCAGCCAGAGGATGGTGGTCCGACATGCACAACAGCGTTCAAACATCACCTGGTGTCCAGGTCTCCTGCTGGTGGGGTTCCCGCCATTCACCTCCTTCCTTAGAGTCACCCCACTTGCCTCCGACAACACCCTCATCAGGAGGGGTTTGCAGGGGGTGAGATGAATCGCGAGTGGGAAGGATAAGTGGGAGAAGGAGTGAGACACAAGCCCTTAGGTGTCTGTCCGGACACGTTCCACTCTAATTCATATTCGAAGAACACGCATGTGCGCAAGGTCTGCGTTCCTGGGGAATCCGACCAGCTATGGGAAAATGCTGCCGCCTTGTGGCCACGTCCTGTAACTACAACGTTCCAAAGGGAGCTCAGCAGCCCTTCCTGTTCAAAAGGCCAGCGGGGTTGTAATTGACACCCCCGCTGCAAAAATGTCCTGGGGATAGGCACTGGAAAAGAGCCCGAAACAGGATCGACTTGCAACAGGCGGTTTCAAGAGGTAAATTGAATTCACCATGCGTGTTTTGTTTTCCTTTGTGTTGTTTTCTAAGAAAGGCCCAGGAAATATGCTCCACGACCATGCGAATGGGAGAAATGGAAATTGAAACGCCTTTGCGGTTTCACCTGGCAGCTGTTAGGATTGCCAGTGTCAATACGTCTGGAAGCAATACCTTTGGGAGAGGGCCTGGAGAAAAGGGAAGCCTCCTAAGCCACTGGTGGTATTGCACCCTGGTAACAGGCACCACTGAAAACAATCAAGAGATTCCTGCCAAAGAAAAACAAAACCAGAGAGCCGGCCACATGATGTGGCAATCCACCTCCTGGCTGTCTTTGCGCAGTAAAGTATCAATTGGGGAGACCCGGGCTGGCCAGCCACCCCTGCACACCTATTGACAAGAGCCAAGACTTGAAAGTAAAAACACAGTGTCATGGTGTGTGATCCTTTTAACGTCATGTTGGAGTCTGTTGGCTAGTATCTTGTTGAGGATTTTTGCATCTAAGTTCATCGGTGATATTGCTCTCCAGTTTTCTTTTCTTGTAGTATCTTTGTCTGGTTTGGGGATCAGGTGGATGGCTTCGTACAATGAGTTTGGGAGTGTTCTTTCCTCTGCAGTGTTTTGGAAGCGTTTGCAGAGCCATGTGTACTTTAGAGAGACACGGGCTCCCCAGCTGGCACTAGCCACCTATTGACAACAGCCAAGTCTTGATAGTAAAAACACAATGTCCATCCCCAGATGAATGGAAAGTGAAGAGATGGTACACATAGAGCATGGAATACTGCTCAGCCATGAAACACAATAAAATCCTGCCATTTCCAGCATCTTCGATAGATCCGGAGTACCCTGTACTCAGCATGCAACGTCCAACAGAGAAAGAGAAAATTCCAACGATAGCACGTATAGGTGGCATCTCAAAGTCGATACCAAGAAAGTAGAAAGCACAAACAGAGTCACAGATTTAGAACGCAAGTACAGGGTTTCGAGAGGGCAAAGGCATGCGGAGGTGGGTTGAATGAGGAGGGTGGGATTAACACATGCATTCTAATATGTATAAAGCAGACGATCCACAACCACCTACTGCAAAGCACAGGGAGAGGTCGGCACCACCCTGGAGTAAGCTACGTGGGAAGAGAATGCGAAAGAGAATGGATGTGTATATATATACATACACGGAGAACTGAATCAAGGTGCTGCACAGCGAAAGTCAATACAGCATTGTAAATTCACTAGACACGGACAGAAATTAGAAACTCTATAAAAACCAAAATGATCGAGGTCCAGTACGTTCCTCTCAGGCCTCAGAGAGGTGTGCGGGTGTCACTTCCCTGGAGCGTGAGCAGGCTTGGGCACCAAAGTTGGAGTGTGGTCACAGTGAGGCAGGTCGGGGCGGGGGGGGGCGCACCAGAGAATTAACCCCTTTGGACCTGTGGTGCCTGGTCCCCTCCGGTTGGCAGCAGTCTCTCTAGATGTAGGTGTGCCCTCCTGCAGCTAAGCCAAGCCCACTGCAGCCAGAGGATGGTGGTCCGACATGCACAACAGCGTTCAAACATCACCTGGTGTCCAGGTCTCCTGCTGGTGGGGTTCCCACCATTCACCTCCTTCCTTAGAGTCACCCCACTTGCCTCCGACAACACCCTCATCAGGAGGGGTTTGCAGGGGGTGAGATGAATCGAGAGTGGGAAGGATAAGTGGGAGAAGGAGTGAGACACAAGCCCTTAGGTGTCTGTCCGGACACGTTCCACTCTAATTCATATTCGAAGAACATGCATGTGCGCAAGGTCTGCGTTTCTGGGGAATCCGACCAGCTGTGGGAAAATGCTGCCGCCTTGTGGCCGCGTCCTGTATCTACAACGTTCCAAAGGGAGCTCAGCAGCCCTTCCTGTTCAAAAGGCAAGCGGGGCTGTAATTGACACCCCCGCTGCAAAAATGTCCTGGGGATAGGCACTGGAAAAGAGCCCGAAACAGGATTGACTTGCAACAGGCGGTTTCAAGAGGTAAATTGAATTCACCATGCGTGTTTTGTTTTCCTTTGTGTTGTTTTCTAAGAAAGGCCCAGGAAATATGCTCCACGACCATGCGAATGGGAGAAATGGAAATTGAAACGCCTTTGCGGTTTCACCTGGCAGCTGTTAGGATTGCCAGTGTCAATACGTCTGGAAGCAATACCTTTGGGAGAGGGCCTGGAGAAAAGGGAAGCCTCCTAAGCCACTGGTGGTATTGCACCCTGGTAACAGGCACCACTGAAAACAATCAAGAGATTCCTGCCAAAGAAAAACAAAACCAGAGAGCCGGCCACATGATGTGGCAATCCACCTCCTGGCTGTCTTTGCGCAGTAAAGTATCAATTGGGGAGACCCGGGCTGGCCAGCGACCCCTGCACACCTATTGACAAGAGCCAAGACTTGAAAGTAAAAACACAGTGTCATGGTGTGTGATCCTTTTAACGTCATGTTGGAGTCTGTTGGCTAGTATCTTGTTGAGGATTTTTGCATCTAAGTTCATCGGTGATATTGCTCTCCAGTTTTCTTTTCTTGTAGTATCTTTGTCTGGTTTGGGGATCAGGTGGATGGCTTCGTACAATGAGTTTGGGAGTGTTCTTTCCTCTGCAGTGTTTTGGAAGCGTTTGCAGAGCCATGTGTACTTTAGAGAGACACGGGCTCCCCAGCTGGCACTAGCCACCTATTGACAACAGCCAAGTCTTGATAGTAAAAACACAATGTCCATCTCCAGATGAATGGAAAGTGAAGAGATGGTACACATAGAGCATGGAATACTGCTCAGCCATGAAACAGAATAAAATCCTGCCATTTCCAGCATCTTCGATAGATCTGGAGTACCCTGTACTCAGCATGCAACGTCCAACAGAGAAAGAGAAAATTCCAACGATAGCACGTATAGGTGGCATCTCAAAGTCGATACCAAGAAAGTAGAAAGCACAAACAGAGTCACAGATTTAGAACGCAAGTACAGGGTTTCGAGAGGGCAAAGGCATGCGGAGGTGGGTTGAATGAGGAGGGTGGGATTAACACATGCATTCTAATATGTATAAAGCAGATGATCCACAACCACCTACTACAAAGCACAGGGAGAGGTCGGCACCACCCTGGAGTAAGCTACGTGGGAAGAGAATGCGAAAGAGAATGGATGTGTATATATATACATACACGGAGAACTGAATCAAGGTGCTGCACAGCGAAAGTCAATACAGCATTGTAAATTCACTAGACACGGACAGAAATTAGAAACTCTATAAAAACCAAAATGATCGAGGTCCAGTACGTTCCTCTCAGGCCTCAGAGAGGTGTGCGGGTGTCACTTCCCTGGAGCGTGAGCAGGCTTGGGCACCAAAGTTGGAGTGTGGTCACAGTGAGGCAGGTCGGGGCGGGGGGGGGGGCACACCAGAGAATTAACCCCTTTGGACCTGTGGTGCCTGGTCCCCTCCGGTTGGCAGCAGTCTCTCTAGATGTAGGTGTGCCCTCCTGCAGCTAAGCCAAGCCCACTGCAGCCAGAGGATGGTGGTCCGACATGCACAACAGCGTTC
Source organism: Hippopotamus amphibius kiboko (assembly GCF_030028045.1). Classification (NCBI taxonomy): domain Eukaryota; kingdom Metazoa; phylum Chordata; class Mammalia; order Artiodactyla; family Hippopotamidae; genus Hippopotamus; species Hippopotamus amphibius. The sequence goes on along the minus strand of NC_080191.1, from coordinate 93,384,023 downwards.
AAACATCACCTGGTGTCCAGGTCTCCTGCTGGTGGGGTTCCCGCCATTCACCTCCTTCCTTAGAGTCACCCCACTTGCCTCCGACAGCACCCTCATCAGGAGGGGTTTGCAGGGGGTGAGATGAATCGAGAGTGGGAAGGATAAGTGGGAGAAGGAGTGAGACACAAGCCCTTAGGTGTCTGTCCGGACACGTTCCACTCTAATTCATATGCGAAGAACATGCATGTGCGCAAGGTCTGCGTTCCTGGGGAATCCGACCAGCTGTGGGAAAATGCTGCCGCCTTGTGGCCGCGTCCTGTAACTACAACGTTCCAAAGGGAGCTCAGCAGCCCTTCCTGTTCAAAAGGCCAGCGGGGTTGTAATTGACACCCCCGCTGCAAAAATGTCCTGGGGATAGGCACTGGAAAAGAGCCCGAAACAGGATCGACTTGCAACAGGCGGTTTCAAGAGGTAAATTGAATTCACCATGCGTGTTTTGTTTTCCTTTGTGTTGTTTTCTAAGAAAGGCCCAGGAAATATGCTCCACGACCATGCGAATGGGAGAAATGGAAATTGAAACGCCTTTGCGGTTTCACCTGGCAGCTGTTAGGATTGCCAGTGTCAATACGTCTGGAAGCAATACCTTTGGGAGAGGGTCTGGAGAAAAGGGAAGCCTCCTAAGCCACTGGTGGTATTGCACCCTGGTAACAGGCACCACTGAAAACAATCAAGAGATTCCTGCCAAAGAAAAACAAAACCAGAGAGCCGGCCACATGATGTGGCAATCCACCTCCTGGCTGTCTTTGTGCAGTAAAGTATCAATTGGGGAGACCCGGGCTGGCCAGCGACCCCTGCACACCTATTGACAAGAGCCAAGACTTGAAAGTAAAAACACAGTGTCATGGTGTGTGATCCTTTTAACGTCATGTTGGAGTCTGTTGGCTAGTATCTTGTTGAGGATTTTTGCATCTAAGTTCATCGGTGATATTGCTCTCCAGTTTTCTTTTCTTGTAGTATCTTTGTCTGGTTTGGGGATCAGGTGGATGGCTTCGTACAATGAGTTTGGGAGTGTTCTTTCCTCTGCAGTGTTTTGGAAGCGTTTGCAGAGCCATGTGTACTTTAGAGAGACACGGGCTCCCCAGCTGGCACTAGCCACCTATTGACAACAGCCAAGTCTTGATAGTAAAAACACAATGTCCATCCCCAGATGAATGGAAAGTGAAGAGATGGTACACATAGAGCATGGAATACTGCTCAGCCATGAAACAGAATAAAATCCTGCCATTTCCAGCATCTTCGATAGATCTGGAGTACCCTGTACTCAGCATGCAACGTCCAACAGAGAAAGAGAAAATTCCAACGATAGCACGTATAGGTGGCATCTCAAAGTCGATACCAAGAAAGTAGAAAGCACAAACAGAGTCACAGATTTAGAACGCAAGTACAGGGTTTCGAGAGGGCAAAGGCATGCGGAGGTGGGTTGAATGAGGAGGGTGGGATTAACACATGCATTCTAATATGTATAAAGCAGATGATCCACAACCACCTACTACAAAGCACAGGGAGAGGTCGGCACCACCCTGGAGTAAGCTACGTGGGAAGAGAATGCGAAAGAGAATGGATGTGTATATATATACATACACGGAGAACTGAATCAAGGTGCTGCACAGCGAAAGTCAATACAGCATTGTAAATTCACTAGACACGGACAGAAATTAGAAACTCTATAAAAACCAAAATGATCGAGGTCCAGTACGTTCCTCTCAGGCCTCAGAGAGGTGTGCGGGTGTCACTTCCCTGGAGCGTGAGCAGGCTTGGGCACCAAAGTTGGAGTGTGGTCACAGTGAGGCAGGTCGGGGCGGGGGGGGGGGCACACCAGAGAATTAACCCCTTTGGACCTGTGGTGCCTGGTCCCCTCCGGTTGGCAGCAGTCTCTCTAGATGTAGGTGTGCCCTCCTGCAGCTAAGCCAAGCCCACTGCAGCCAGAGGATGGTGGTCCGACATGCACAACAGCGTTCAAACATCACCTGGTGTCCAGGTCTCCTGCTGGTGGGGTTCCCGCCATTCACCTCCTTCCTTAGAGTCACCCCACTTGCCTCCGACAGCACCCTCATCAGGAGGGGTTTGCAGGGGGTGAGATGAATCGAGAGTGGGAAGGATAAGTGGGAGAAGGAGTGAGACACAAGCCCTTAGGTGTCTGTCCGGACACGTTCCACTCTAATTCATATGCGAAGAACATGCATGTGCGCAAGGTCTGCGTTCCTGGGGAATCCGACCAGCTGTGGGAAAATGCTGCCGCCTTGTGGCCGCGTCCTGTAACTACAACGTTCCAAAGGGAGCTCAGCAGCCCTTCCTGTTCAAAAGGCCAGCGGGGTTGTAATTGACACCCCCGCTGCAAAAATGTCCTGGGGATAGGCACTGGAAAAGAGCCCGAAACAGGATCGACTTGCAACAGGCGGTTTCAAGAGGTAAATTGAATTCACCATGCGTGTTTTGTTTTCCTTTGTGTTGTTTTCTAAGAAAGGCCCAGGAAATATGCTCCACGACCATGCGAATGGGAGAAATGGAAATTGAAACGCCTTTGCGGTTTCACCTGGCAGCTGTTAGGATTGCCAGTGTCAATACGTCTGGAAGCAATACCTTTGGGAGAGGGTCTGGAGAAAAGGGAAGCCTCCTAAGCCACTGGTGGTATTGCACCCTGGTAACAGGCACCACTGAAAACAATCAAGAGATTCCTGCCAAAGAAAAACAAAACCAGAGAGCCGGCCACATGATGTGGCAATCCACCTCCTGGCTGTCTTTGTGCAGTAAAGTATCAATTGGGGAGACCCGGGCTGGCCAGCGACCCCTGCACACCTATTGACAAGAGCCAAGACTTGAAAGTAAAAACACAGTGTCATGGTGTGTGATCCTTTTAACGTCATGTTGGAGTCTGTTGGCTAGTATCTTGTTGAGGATTTTTGCATCTAAGTTCATCGGTGATATTGCTCTCCAGTTTTCTTTTCTTGTAGTATCTTTGTCTGGTTTGGGGATCAGGTGGATGGCTTCGTACAATGAGTTTGGGAGTGTTCTTTCCTCTGCAGTGTTTTGGAAGCGTTTGCAGAGCCATGTGTACTTTAGAGAGACACGGGCTCCCCAGCTGGCACTAGCCACCTATTGACAACAGCCAAGTCTTGATAGTAAAAACACAATGTCCATCCCCAGATGAATGGAAAGTGAAGAGATGGTACACATAGAGCATGGAATACTGCTCAGCCATGAAACAGAATAAAATCCTGCCATTTCCAGCATCTTCGATAGATCTGGAGTACCCTGTACTCAGCATGCAACGTCCAACAGAGAAAGAGAAAATTCCAACGATAGCACGTATAGGTGGCATCTCAAAGTCGATACCAAGAAAGTAGAAAGCACAAACAGAGTCACAGATTTAGAACGCAAGTACAGGGTTTCGAGAGGGCAAAGGCATGCGGAGGTGGGTTGAATGAGGAGGGTGGGATTAACACATGCATTCTAATATGTATAAAGCAGACGATCCACAACCACCTACTACAAAGCACAGGGAGAGGTCGGCACCACCCTGGACTAAGCTACGTGGGAAGAGAATGCGAAAGAGAATGGATGTGTATATATATACATACACGGAGAACTGAATCAAGGTGCTGCACAGCGAAAGTCAATACAGCATTGTAAATTCACTAGACACGGACAGAAATTAGAAACTCTATAAAAACCAAAATGATCGAGGTCCAGTACGTTCCTCTCAGGCCTCAGAGAGGTGTGCGGGTGTCACTTCCCTGGAGCGTGAGCAGGCTTGGGCACCAAAGTTGGAGTGTGGTCACAGTGAGGCAGGTCGGGGCGGGGGGGGGGGGCACACCAGAGAATTAACCCCTTTGGACCTGTGGTGCCTGGTCCCCTCCGGTTGGCAGCAGTCTCTCTAGATGTAGGTGTGCCCTCCTGCAGCTAAGCCAAGCCCACTGCAGCCAGAGGATGGTGGTCCGACATGCACAACAGCGTTCAAACATCACCTGGTGTCCAGGTCTCCTGCTGGTGGGGTTCCCGCCATTCACCTCCTTCCTTAGAGTCACCCCACTTGCCTCCGACAGCACCCTCATCAGGAGGGGTTTGCAGGGGGTGAGATGAATCGAGAGTGGGAAGGATAAGTGGGAGAAGGAGTGAGACACAAGCCCTTAGGTGTCTGTCCGGACACGTTCCACTCTAATTCATATGCGAAGAACACGCATGTGCGCAAGGTCTGCGTTCCTGGGGAATCCGACCAGCTGTGGGAAAATGCTGCCGCCTTGTGGCCGCGTCCTGTAACTACAACGTTCCAAAGGGAGCTCAGCAGCCCTTCCTGTTCAAAAGGCCAGCGGGGTTGTAATTGACACCCCCGCTGCAAAAATGTCCTGGGGATAGGCACTGGAAAAGAGCCCGAAACAGGATCGACTTGCAACAGGCGGTTTCAAGAGCTAAATTGAATTCACCATGCGTGTTTTGTTTTCCTTTGTGTTGTTTTCTAAGAAAGGCCCAGGAAATATGCTCCACGACCATGCGAATGGGAGAAATGGAAATTGAAACGCCTTTGCGGTTTCACCTGGCAGCTGTTAGGATTGCCAGTGTCAATACGTCTGGAAGCAATACCTTTGGGAGAGGGCCTGGAGAAAAGGGAAGCCTCCTAAGCCACTGGTGGTATTGCACCCTGGTAACAGGCACCACTGAAAACAATCAAGAGATTCCTGCCAAAGAAAAACAAAACCAGAGAGCCGGCCACATGATGTGGCAATCCACCTCCTGGCTGTCTTTGCGCAGTAAAGTATCAATTGGGGAGACCCGGGCTGGCCAGCGACCCCTGCACACCTATTGACAAGAGCCAAGACTTGAAAGTAAAAACACAGTGTCATGGTGTGTGATCCTTTTAACGTCATGTTGGAGTCTGTTGGCTAGTATCTTGTTGAGGATTTTTGCATCTAAGTTCATCGGTGATATTGCTCTCCAGTTTTCTTTTCTTGTAGTATCTTTGTCTGGTTTGGGGATCAGGTGGATGGCTTCGTACAATGAGTTTGGGAGTGTTCTTTCCTCTGCAGTGTTTTGGAAGCGTTTGCAGAGCCATGTGTACTTTAGAGAGACACGGGCTCCCCAGCTGGCACTAGCCACCTATTGACAACAGCCAAGTCTTGATAGTAAAAACACAATGTCCATCTCCAGATGAATGGAAAGTGAAGAGATGGTACACATAGAGCATGGAATACTGCTCAGCCATGAAACAGAATAAAATCCTGCCATTTCCAGCATCTTCGATAGATCTGGAGTACCCTGTACTCAGCATGCAACGTCCAACAGAGAAAGAGAAAATTCCAACGATAGCACGTATAGGTGGCATCTCAAAGTCGATACCAAGAAAGTAGAAAGCACAAACAGAGTCACAGATTTAGAACGCAAGTACAGGGTTTCGAGAGGGCAAAGGCATGCGGAGGTGGGTTGAATGAGGAGGGTGGGATTAACACATGCATTCTAATATGTATAAAGCAGATGATCCACAACCACCTACTACAAAGCACAGGGAGAGGTCGGCACCACCCTGGAGTAAGCTACGTGGGAAGAGAATGCGAAAGAGAATGGATGTGTATATATATACATACACGGAGAACTGAATCAAGGTGCTGCACAGCGAAAGTCAATACAGCATTGTAAATTCACTAGACACGGACAGAAATTAGAAACTCTATAAAAACCAAAATGATCGAGGTCCAGTACGTTCCTCTCAGGCCTCAGAGAGGTGTGCGGGTGTCACTTCCCTGGAGCGTGAGCAGGCTTGGGCACCAAAGTTGGAGTGTGGTCACAGTGAGGCAGGTCGGGGCGGGGGGGGGGGCACACCAGAGAATTAACCCCTTTGGACCTGTGGTGCCTGGTCCCCTCCGGTTGGCAGCAGTCTCTCTAGATGTAGGTGTGCCCTCCTGCAGCTAAGCCAAGCCCACTGCAGCCAGAGGATGGTGGTCCGACATGCACAACAGCGTTCAAACATCACCTGGTGTCCAGGTCTCCTGCTGGTGGGGTTCCCGCCATTCACCTCCTTCCTTAGAGTCACCCCACTTGCCTCCGACAGCACCCTCATCAGGAGGGGTTTGCAGGGGGTGAGATGAATCGAGAGTGGGAAGGATAAGTGGGAGAAGGAGTGAGACACAAGCCCTTAGGTGTCTGTCCGGACACGTTCCACTCTAATTCATATGCGAAGAACATGCATGTGCGCAAGGTCTGCGTTCCTGGGGAATCCGACCAGCTGTGGGAAAATGCTGCCGCCTTGTGGCCGCGTCCTGTAACTACAACGTTCCAAAGGGAGCTCAGCAGCCCTTCCTGTTCAAAAGGCCAGCGGGGTTGTAATTGACACCCCCGCTGCAAAAATGTCCTGGGGATAGGCACTGGAAAAGAGCCCGAAACAGGATCGACTTGCAACAGGCGGTTTCAAGAGGTAAATTGAATTCACCATGCGTGTTTTGTTTTCCTTTGTGTTGTTTTCTAAGAAAGGCCCAGGAAATATGCTCCACGACCATGCGAATGGGAGAAATGGAAATTGAAACGCCTTTGCGGTTTCACCTGGCAGCTGTTAGGATTGCCAGTGTCAATACGTCTGGAAGCAATACCTTTGGGAGAGGGTCTGGAGAAAAGGGAAGCCTCCTAAGCCACTGGTGGTATTGCACCCTGGTAACAGGCACCACTGAAAACAATCAAGAGATTCCTGCCAAAGAAAAACAAAACCAGAGAGCCGGCCACATGATGTGGCAATCCACCTCCTGGCTGTCTTTGTGCAGTAAAGTATCAATTGGGGAGACCCGGGCTGGCCAGCGACCCCTGCACACCTATTGACAAGAGCCAAGACTTGAAAGTAAAAACACAGTGTCATGGTGTGTGATCCTTTTAACGTCATGTTGGAGTCTGTTGGCTAGTATCTTGTTGAGGATTTTTGCATCTAAGTTCATCGGTGATATTGCTCTCCAGTTTTCTTTTCTTGTAGTATCTTTGTCTGGTTTGGGGATCAGGTGGATGGCTTCGTACAATGAGTTTGGGAGTGTTCTTTCCTCTGCAGTGTTTTGGAAGCGTTTGCAGAGCCATGTGTACTTTAGAGAGACACGGGCTCCCCAGCTGGCACTAGCCACCTATTGACAACAGCCAAGTCTTGATAGTAAAAACACAATGTCCATCCCCAGATGAATGGAAAGTGAAGAGATGGTACACATAGAGCATGGAATACTGCTCAGCCATGAAACAGAATAAAATCCTGCCATTTCCAGCATCTTCGATAGATCTGGAGTACCCTGTACTCAGCATGCAACGTCCAACAGAGAAAGAGAAAATTCCAACGATAGCACGTATAGGTGGCATCTCAAAGTCGATACCAAGAAAGTAGAAAGCACAAACAGAGTCACAGATTTAGAACGCAAGTACAGGGTTTCGAGAGGGCAAAGGCATGCGGAGGTGGGTTGAATGAGGAGGGTGGGATTAACACATGCATTCTAATATGTATAAAGCAGACGATCCACAACCACCTACTACAAAGCACAGGGAGAGGTCGGCACCACCCTGGACTAAGCTACGTGGGAAGAGAATGCGAAAGAGAATGGATGTGTATATATATACATACACGGAGAACTGAATCAAGGTGCTGCACAGCGAAAGTCAATACAGCATTGTAAATTCACTAGACACGGACAGAAATTAGAAACTCTATAAAAACCAAAATGATCGAGGTCCAGTACGTTCCTCTCAGGCCTCAGAGAGGTGTGCGGGTGTCACTTCCCTGGAGCGTGAGCAGGCTTGGGCACCAAAGTTGGAGTGTGGTCACAGTGAGGCAGGTCGGGGCGGGGGGGGGGGCACACCAGAGAATTAACCCCTTTGGACCTGTGGTGCCTGGTCCCCTCCGGTTGGCAGCAGTCTCTCTAGATGTAGGTGTGCCCTCCTGCAGCTAAGCCAAGCCCACTGCAGCCAGAGGATGGTGGTCCGACATGCACAACAGCGTTCAAACATCACCTGGTGTCCAGGTCTCCTGCTGGTGGGGTTCCCGCCATTCACCTCCTTCCTTAGAGTCACCCCACTTGCCTCCGACAGCACCCTCATCAGGAGGGGTTTGCAGGGGGTGAGATGAATCGAGAGTGGGAAGGATAAGTGGGAGAAGGAGTGAGACACAAGCCCTTAGGTGTCTGTCCGGACACGTTCCACTCTAATTCATATGCGAAGAACACGCATGTGCGCAAGGTCTGCGTTCCTGGGGAATCCGACCAGCTGTGGGAAAATGCTGCCGCCTTGTGGCCGCGTCCTGTAACTACAACGTTCCAAAGGGAGCTCAGCAGCCCTTCCTGTTCAAAAGGCCAGCGGGGTTGTAATTGACACCCCCGCTGCAAAAATGTCCTGGGGATAGGCACTGGAAAAGAGCCCGAAACAGGATCGACTTGCAACAGGCGGTTTCAAGAGCTAAATTGAATTCACCATGCGTGTTTTGTTTTCCTTTGTGTTGTTTTCTAAGAAAGGCCCAGGAAATATGCTCCACGACCATGCGAATGGGAGAAATGGAAATTGAAACGCCTTTGCGGTTTCACCTGGCAGCTGTTAGGATTGCCAGTGTCAATACGTCTGGAAGCAATACCTTTGGGAGAGGGCCTGGAGAAAAGGGAAGCCTCCTAAGCCACTGGTGGTATTGCACCCTGGTAACAGGCACCACTGAAAACAATCAAGAGATTCCTGCCAAAGAAAAACAAAACCAGAGAGCCGGCCACATGATGTGGCAATCCACCTCCTGGCTGTCTTTGCGCAGTAAAGTATCAATTGGGGAGACCCGGGCTGGCCAGCGACCCCTGCACACCTATTGACAAGAGCCAAGACTTGAAAGTAAAAACACAGTGTCATGGTGTGTGATCCTTTTAACGTCATGTTGGAGTCTGTTGGCTAGTATCTTGTTGAGGATTTTTGCATCTAAGTTCATCGGTGATATTGCTCTCCAGTTTTCTTTTCTTGTAGTATCTTTGTCTGGTTTGGGGATCAGGTGGATGGCTTCGTACAATGAGTTTGGGAGTGTTCTTTCCTCTGCAGTGTTTTGGAAGCGTTTGCAGAGCCATGTGTACTTTAGAGAGACACGGGCTCCCCAGCTGGCACTAGCCACCTATTGACAACAGCCAAGTCTTGATAGTAAAAACACAATGTCCATCTCCAGATGAATGGAAAGTGAAGAGATGGTACACATAGAGCATGGAATACTGCTCAGCCATGAAACAGAATAAAATCCTGCCATTTCCAGCATCTTCGATAGATCTGGAGTACCCTGTACTCAGCATGCAACGTCCAACAGAGAAAGAGAAAATTCCAACGATAGCACGTATAGGTGGCATCTCAAAGTCGATACCAAGAAAGTAGAAAGCACAAACAGAGTCACAGATTTAGAACGCAAGTACAGGGTTTCGAGAGGGCAAAGGCATGCGGAGGTGGGTTGAATGAGGAGGGTGGGATTAACACATGCATTCTAATATGTATAAAGCAGATGATCCACAACCACCTACTACAAAGCACAGGGAGAGGTCGGCACCACCCTGGAGTAAGCTACGTGGGAAGAGAATGCGAAAGAGAATGGATGTGTATATATATACATACACGGAGAACTGAATCAAGGTGCTGCACAGCGAAAGTCAATACAGCATTGTAAATTCACTAGACACGGACAGAAATTAGAAACTCTATAAAAACCAAAATGATCGAGGTCCAGTACGTTCCTCTCAGGCCTCAGAGAGGTGTGCGGGTGTCACTTCCCTGGAGCGTGAGCAGGCTTGGGCACCAAAGTTGGAGTGTGGTCACAGTGAGGCAGGTCGGGGCGGGGGGGGGGGGCACACCAGAGAATTAACCCCTTTGGACCTGTGGTGCCTGGTCCCCTCCGGTTGGCAGCAGTCTCTCTAGATGTAGGTGTGCCCTCCTGCAGCTAAGCCAAGCCCACTGCAGCCAGAGGATGGTGGTCCGACATGCACAACAGCGTTCAAACATCACCTGGTGTCCAGGTCTCCTGCTGGTGGGGTTCCCGCCATTCACCTCCTTCCTTAGAGTCACCCCACTTGCCTCCGACAGCACCCTCATCAGGAGGGGTTTGCAGGGGGTGAGATGAATCGAGAGTGGGAAGGATAAGTGGGAGAAGGAGTGAGACACAAGCCCTTAGGTGTCTGTCCGGACACGTTCCACTCTAATTCATATGCGAAGAACATGCATGTGCGCAAGGTCTGCGTTCCTGGGGAATCCGACCAGCTGTGGGAAAATGCTGCCGCCTTGTGGCCGCGTCCTGTAACTACAACGTTCCAAAGGGAGCTCAGCAGCCCTTCCTGTTCAAAAGGCCAGCGGGGTTGTAATTGACACCCCCGCTGCAAAAATGTCCTGGGGATAGGCACTGGAAAAGAGCCCGAAACAGGATCGACTTGCAACAGGCGGTTTCAAGAGGTAAATTGAATTCACCATGCGTGTTTTGTTTTCCTTTGTGTTGTTTTCTAAGAAAGGCCCAGGAAATATGCTCCACGACCATGCGAATGGGAGAAATGGAAATTGAAACGCCTTTGCGGTTTCACCTGGCAGCTGTTAGGATTGCCAGTGTCAATACGTCTGGAAGCAATACCTTTGGGAGAGGGTCTGGAGAAAAGGGAAGCCTCCTAAGCCACTGGTGGTATTGCACCCTGGTAACAGGCACCACTGAAAACAATCAAGAGATTCCTGCCAAAGAAAAACAAAACCAGAGAGCCGGCCACATGATGTGGCAATCCACCTCCTGGCTGTCTTTGTGCAGTAAAGTATCAATTGGGGAGACCCGGGCTGGCCAGCGACCCCTGCACACCTATTGACAAGAGCCAAGACTTGAAAGTAAAAACACAGTGTCATGGTGTGTGATCCTTTTAACGTCATGTTGGAGTCTGTTGGCTAGTATCTTGTTGAGGATTTTTGCATCTAAGTTCATCGGTGATATTGCTCTCCAGTTTTCTTTTCTTGTAGTATCTTTGTCTGGTTTGGGGATCAGGTGGATGGCTTCGTACAATGAGTTTGGGAGTGTTCTTTCCTCTGCAGTGTTTTGGAAGCGTTTGCAGAGCCATGTGTACTTTAGAGAGACACGGGCTCCCCAGCTGGCACTAGCCACCTATTGACAACAGCCAAGTCTTGATAGTAAAAACACAATGTCCATCCCCAGATGAATGGAAAGTGAAGAGATGGTACACATAGAGCATGGAATACTGCTCAGCCATGAAACAGAATAAAATCCTGCCATTTCCAGCATCTTCGATAGATCTGGAGTACCCTGTACTCAGCATGCAACGTCCAACAGAGAAAGAGAAAATTCCAACGATAGCACGTATAGGTGGCATCTCAAAGTCGATACCAAGAAAGTAGAAAGCACAAACAGAGTCACAGATTTAGAACGCAAGTACAGGGTTTCGAGAGGGCAAAGGCATGCGGAGGTGGGTTGAATGAGGAGGGTGGGATTAACACATGCATTCTAATATGTATAAAGCAGACGATCCACAACCACCTACTACAAAGCACAGGGAGAGGTCGGCACCACCCTGGACTAAGCTACGTGGGAAGAGAATGCGAAAGAGAATGGATGTGTATATATATACATACACGGAGAACTGAATCAAGGTGCTGCACAGCGAAAGTCAATACAGCATTGTAAATTCACTAGACACGGACAGAAATTAGAAACTCTATAAAAACCAAAATGATCGAGGTCCAGTACGTTCCTCTCAGGCCTCAGAGAGGTGTGCGGGTGTCACTTCCCTGGAGCGTGAGCAGGCTTGGGCACCAAAGTTGGAGTGTGGTCACAGTGAGGCAGGTCGGGGCGGGGGGGGGGGCACACCAGAGAATTAACCCCTTTGGACCTGTGGTGCCTGGTCCCCTCCGGTTGGCAGCAGTCTCTCTAGATGTAGGTGTGCCCTCCTGCAGCTAAGCCAAGCCCACTGCAGCCAGAGGATGGTGGTCCGACATGCACAACAGCGTTCAAACATCACCTGGTGTCCAGGTCTCCTGCTGGTGGGGTTCCCGCCATTCACCTCCTTCCTTAGAGTCACCCCACTTGCCTCCGACAGCACCCTCATCAGGAGGGGTTTGCAGGGGGTGAGATGAATCGAGAGTGGGAAGGATAAGTGGGAGAAGGAGTGAGACACAAGCCCTTAGGTGTCTGTCCGGACACGTTCCACTCTAATTCATATGCGAAGAACACGCATGTGCGCAAGGTCTGCGTTCCTGGGGAATCCGACCAGCTGTGGGAAAATGCTGCCGCCTTGTGGCCGCGTCCTGTAACTACAACGTTCCAAAGGGAGCTCAGCAGCCCTTCCTGTTCAAAAGGCCAGCGGGGTTGTAATTGACACCCCCGCTGCAAAAATGTCCTGGGGATAGGCACTGGAAAAGAGCCCGAAACAGGATCGACTTGCAACAGGCGGTTTCAAGAGCTAAATTGAATTCACCATGCGTGTTTTGTTTTCCTTTGTGTTGTTTTCTAAGAAAGGCCCAGGAAATATGCTCCACGACCATGCGAATGGGAGAAATGGAAATTGAAACGCCTTTGCGGTTTCACCTGGCAGCTGTTAGGATTGCCAGTGTCAATACGTCTGGAAGCAATACCTTTGGGAGAGGGCCTGGAGAAAAGGGAAGCCTCCTAAGCCACTGGTGGTATTGCACCCTGGTAACAGGCACCACTGAAAACAATCAAGAGATTCCTGCCAAAGAAAAACAAAACCAGAGAGCCGGCCACATGATGTGGCAATCCACCTCCTGGCTGTCTTTGCGCAGTAAAGTATCAATTGGGGAGACCCGGGCTGGCCAGCGACCCCTGCACACCTATTGACAAGAGCCAAGACTTGAAAGTAAAAACACAGTGTCATGGTGTGTGATGCTTTTAATGTCATGTTGGAGTCTGTTGGCTAGTATCTTGTTGAGGATTTTTGCATCTAAGTTCATCGGTGAGATTGCTCTCCAGTTTTCTTTTCTTGTAGTATCTTTGTCTGGTTTGGGGATCAGGTGGATGGCTTCGTACAATGAGTTTGGGAGTGTTCTTTCCTCTGCAGTGTTTTGGAAGCGTTTGCAGAGCCATGTGTACTTTAGAGAGACACGGGCTCCCCAGCTGGCACTAGCCACCTATTGACAACAGCCAAGTCTTGATAGTAAAAACACAATGTCCATCTCCAGATGAATGGAAACTGAAGAGATGGTACACATAGAGCATGGAATACTGCTCAGCCATGAAACACAATAAAATCCTGCCATTTCCAGCATCTTCGATAGATCTGGAGTACCCTGTACTCAGCATGCAACGTCCAACAGAGAAAGAGAAAATTCCAACGATAGCACGTATAGGTGGCATCTCAAAGTCGATACCAAGAAAGTAGAAAGCACAAACAGAGTCACAGATTTAGAACGCAAGTACAGGGTTTCGAGAGGGCAAAGGCATGCGGAGGTGGGTTGAATGAGGAGGGTGGGATTAACACATGCATTCTAATATGTATAAAGCAGACGATCCACAACCACCTACTACAAAGCACAGGGAGAGGTCGGCACCACCCTGGACTAAGCTACGTGGGAAGAGAATGCGAAAGAGAATGGATGTCTATATATATACATACACGGAGAACTGAATCAAGGTGCTGCACAGCGAAAGTCAATACAGCATTGTAAATTCACTAGACACGGACAGAAATTAGAAACTCTATAAAAACCAAAATGATCGAGGTCCAGTACGTTCCTCTCAGGCCTCAGAGAGGTGTGCAGGTGTCACTTCCCTGGAGCGTGAGCAGGCTTGGGCACCAAAGTTGGAGTGTGGTCACAGTGAGGCAGGTCGGGGCGGGGGGGGGCGCACCAGAGAATTAACCCCTTTGGACCTGTGGTGCCTGGTCCCCTCCGGTTGGCAGCAGTCTCTCTAGATGTAGGTGTGCCCTCCTGCAGCTAAGCCAAGCCCACTGCAGCCAGAGGATGGTGGTCCGACATGCACAACAGCGTTCAAACATCACCTGGTGTCCAGGTCTCCTGCTGGTGGGGTTCCCGCCATTCACCTCCTTCCTTAGAGTCACCCCACTTGCCTCCGACAGCACCCTCAACAGGAGGGGTTTGCAGGGGGTGAGATGAATCGAGAGTGGGAAGGATAAGTGGGAGAAGGAGTGAGACACAAGCCCTTAGGTGTCTGTCCGGACACGTTCCACTCTAATTCATATGCGAAGAACATGCATGTGCGCAAGGTCTGCGTTCCTGGGGAATCCGACCAGCTGTGGGAAAATGCTGCCGCCTTGTGGCCGCGTCCTGTAACTACAACGTTCCAAAGGGAGCTCAGCAGCCCTTCCTGTTCAAAAGGCCAGCGGGGTTGTAATTGACACCCCCGCTGCAAAAATGTCCTGGGGATAGGCACTGGAAAAGAGCCCGAAACAGGATCGACTTGCAACAGGCGGTTTCAAGAGGTAAATTGAATTCACCATGCGTGTTTTGTTTTCCTTTGTGTTGTTTTCTAAGAAAGGCCCAGGAAATATGCTCCACGACCATGCGAATGGGAGAAATGGAAATTGAAACGCCTTTGCGGTTTCACCTGGCAGCTGTTAGGATTGCCAGTGTCAATACGTCTGGAAGCAATACCTTTGGGAGAGGGCCTGGAGAAAAGGGAAGCCTCCTAAGCCACTGGTGGTATTGCACCCTGGTAACAGGCACCACTGAAAACAATCAAGAGATTCCTGCCAAAGAAAAACAAAACCAGAGAGCCGGCCACATGATGTGGCAATCCACCTCCTGGCTGTCTTTGTGCAGTAAAGTATCAATTGGGGAGACCCGGGCTGGCCAGCGACCCCTGCACACCTATTGACAAGAGCCAAGACTTGAAAGTAAAAACACAGTGTCATGGTGTGTGATGCTTTTAATGTCATGTTGGAGTCTGTTGGCTAGTATCTTGTTGAGGATTTTTGCATCTAAGTTCATCGGTGAGATTGCTCTCCAGTTTTCTTTTCTTGTAGTATCTTTGTCTGGTTTGGGGATCAGGTGGATGGCTTCGTACAATGAGTTTGGGAGTGTTCTTTCCTCTGCAGTGTTTTGGAAGCGTTTGCAGAGCCATGTGTACTTTAGAGAGACACGGGCTCCCCAGCTGGCACTAGCCACCTATTGACAACAGCCAAGTCTTGATAGTAAAAACACAATGTCCATCTCCAGATGAATGGAAACTGAAGAGATGGTACACATAGAGCATGGAATACTGCTCAGCCATGAAACAGAATAAAATCCTGCCATTTCCAGCATCTTCGATAGATCTGGAGTACCCTGTACTCAGCATGCAACGTCCAACAGAGAAAGAGAAAATTCCAACGATAGCACGTATAGGTGGCATCTCAAAGTCGATACCAAGAAAGTAGAAAGCACAAACAGAGTCACAGATTTAGAACGCAAGTACAGGGTTTCGAGAGGGCAAAGGCATGCGGAGGTGGGTTGAATGAGGAGGGTGGGATTAACACATGCATTCTAATATGTATAAAGCAGACGATCCACAACCACCTACTACAAAGCACAGGGAGAGGTCGGCACCACCCTGGAGTAAGCTACGTGGGAAGAGAATGCGAAAGAGAATGGATGTCTATATATATACATACACGGAGAACTGAATCAAGGTGCTGCACAGCGAAAGTCAATACAGCATTGTAAATTCACTAGACACGGACAGAAATTAGAAACTCTATAAAAACCAAAATGATCGAGGTCCAGTACGTTCCTCTCAGGCCTCAGAGAGGTGTGCGGGTGTCACTTCCCTGGAGCGTGAGCAGGCTTGGGCACCAAAGTTGGAGTGTGGTCACAGTGAGGCAGGTCGGGGCGGGGGGGGGCGCACCAGAGAATTAACCCCTTTGGACCTGTGGTGCCTGGTCCCCTCCGGTTGGCAGCAGTCTCTCTAGATGTAGGTGTGCCCTCCTGCAGCTAAGCCAAGCCCACTGCAGCCAGAGGATGGTGGTCCGACATGCACAACAGCGTTCAAACATCACCTGGTGTCCAGGTCTCCTGCTGGTGGGGTTCCCGCCATTCACCTCCTTCCTTAGAGTCACCCCACTTGCCTCCGACAGCACCCTCAACAGGAGGGGTTTGCAGGGGGTGAGATGAATCGAGAGTGGGAAGGATAAGTGGGAGAAGGAGTGAGACACAAGCCCTTAGGTGTCTGTCCGGACACGTTCCACTCTAATTCATATGCGAAGAACATGCATGTGCGCAAGGTCTGCGTTCCTGGGGAATCCGACCAGCTGTGGGAAAATGCTGCCGCCTTGTGGCCGCGTCCTGTAACTACAACGTTCCAAAGGGAGCTCAGCAGCCCTTCCTGTTCAAAAGGCCAGCGGGGTTGTAATTGACACCCCCGCTGCAAAAATGTCCTGGGGATAGGCACTGGAAAAGAGCCCGAAACAGGATCGACTTGCAACAGGCGGTTTCAAGAGGTAAATTGAATTCACCATGCGTGTTTTGTTTTCCTTTGTGTTGTTTTCTAAGAAAGGCCCAGGAAATATGCTCCACGACCATGCGAATGGGAGAAATGGAAATTGAAACGCCTTTGCGGTTTCACCTGGCAGCTGTTAGGATTGCCAGTGTCAATACGTCTGGAAGCAATACCTTTGGGAGAGGGTCTGGAGAAAAGGGAAGCCTCCTAAGCCACTGGTGGTATTGCACCCTGGTAACAGGCACCACTGAAAACAATCAAGAGATTCCTGCCAAAGAAAAACAAAACCAGAGAGCCGGCCACATGATGTGGCAATCCACCTCCTGGCTGTCTTTGTGCAGTAAAGTATCAATTGGGGAGACCCGGGCTGGCCAGCGACCCCTGCACACCTATTGACAAGAGCCAAGACTTGAAAGTAAAAACACAGTGTCATGGTGTGTGATCCTTTTAACGTCATGTTGGAGTCTGTTGGCTAGTATCTTGTTGAGGATTTTTGCATCTAAGTTCATCGGTGATATTGCTCTCCAGTTTTCTTTTCTTGTAGTATCTTTGTCTGGTTTGGGGATCAGGTGGATGGCTTCGTACAATGAGTTTGGGAGTGTTCTTTCCTCTGCAGTGTTTTGGAAGCGTTTGCAGAGCCATGTGTACTTTAGAGAGACACGGGCTCCCCAGCTGGCACTAGCCACCTATTGAAAACAGCCAAGTCTTGATAGTAAAAACACAATGTCCATCCCCAGATGAATGGAAAGTGAAGAGATGGTACACATAGAGCATGGAATACTGCTCAGCCATGAAACAGAATAAAATCCTGCCATTTCCAGCATCTTCGATAGATCTGGAGTACCCTGTACTCAGCATGCAATGTCCAACAGAGAAAGAGAAAATTCCAACGATAGCACGTATAGGTGGCATCTCAAAGTCGATACCAAGAAAGTAGAAAGCACAAACAGAGTCACAGATTTAGAACGCAAGTACAGGGTTTCGAGAGGGCAAAGGCATGCGGAGGTGGGTTGAATGAGGAGGGTGGGATTAACACATGCATTCTAATATGTATAAAGCAGACGATCCACAACCACCTACTACAAAGCACAGGGAGAGGTCGGCACCAACCTGGACTAAGCTACGTGGGAAGAGAATGCGAAAGAGAATGGATGTCTATATATATACATACACGGAGAACTGAATCAAGGTGCTGCACAGCGAAAGTCAATACAGCATTGTAAATTCACTAGACACGGACAGAAATTAGAAACTCTATAAAAACCAAAATGATCGAGGTCCAGTACGTTCCTCTCAGGCCTCAGAGAGGTGTGCGGGTGTCACTTCCCTGGAGCGTGAGCAGGCTTGGGCACCAAAGTTGGAGTGTGGTCACAGTGAGGCAGGTCGGGGCGGGGGGGGGCGCACCAGAGAATTAACCCCTTTGGACCTGTGGTGCCTGGTCCCCTCCGGTTGGCAGCAGTCTCTCTAGATGTAGGTGTGCCCTCCTGCAGCTAAGCCAAGCCCACTGCAGCCAGAGGATGGTGGTCCGACATGCACAACAGCGTTCAAACATCACGTGGTGTCCAGGTCTCCTGCTGGTGGGGTTCCCGCCATTCACCTCCTTCCTTAGAGTCACCCCACTTGCCTCCGACAGCACCCTCAACAGGAGGGGTTTGCAGGGGGTGAGATGAATCGAGAGTGGGAAGGATAAGTGGGAGAAGGAGTGAGACACAAGCCCTTAGGTGTCTGTCCGGACACGTTCCACTCTAATTCATATGCGAAGAACATGCATGTGCGCAAGGTCTGCGTTCCTGGGGAATCCGACCAGCTGTGGGAAAATGCTGCCGCCTTGTGGCCGCGTCCTGTAACTACAACGTTCCAAAGGGAGCTCAGCAGCCCTTCCTGTTCAAAAGGCCAGCGGGGTTGTAATTGACACCCCCGCTGCAAAAATGTCCTGGGGATAGGCACTGGAAAAGAGCCCGAAACAGGATCGACTTGCAACAGGCGGTTTCAAGAGCTAAATTGAATTCACCATGCGTGTTTTGTTTTCCTTTGTGTTGTTTTCTAAGAAAGGCCCAGGAAATATGCTCCACGACCATGCGAATGGGAGAAATGGAAATTGAAACGCCTTTGCGGTTTCACCTGGCAGCTGTTAGGATTGCCAGTGTCAATACGTCTGGAAGCAATACCTTTGGGAGAGGGTCTGGAGAAAAGGGAAGCCTCCTAAGCCACTGGTGGTATTGCACCCTGGTAACAGGCACCACTGAAAACAATCAAGAGATTCCTGCCAAAGAAAAACAAAACCAGAGAGCCGGCCACATGATGTGGCAATCCACCTCCTGGCTGTCTTTGCGCAGTAAAGTATCAATTGGGGAGACCCGGGCTGGCCAGCGACCCCTGCACACCTATTGACAAGAGCCAAGACTTGAAAGTAAAAACACAGTGTCATGGTGTGTGATCCTTTTAACGTCATGTTGGAGTCTGTTGGCTAGTATCTTGTTGAGGATTTTTGCATCTAAGTTCATCGGTGATATTGCTCTCCAGTTTTCTTTTCTTGTAGTATCTTTGTCTGGTTTGGGGATCAGGTGGATGGCTTCGTACAATGAGTTTGGGAGTGTTCTTTCCTCTGCAGTGTTTTGGAAGCGTTTGCAGAGCCATGTGTACTTTAGAGAGACACGGGCTCCCCAGCTGGCACTAGCCACCTATTGACAACAGCCAAGTCTTGATAGTAAAAACACAATGTCCATCCCCAGATGAATGGAAAGTGAAGAGATGGTACACATAGAGCATGGAATACTGCTCAGCCATGAAACAGAATAAAATCCTGCCATTTCCAGCATCTTCGATAGATCTGGAGTACCCTGTACTCAGCATGCAACGTCCAACAGAGAAAGAGAAAATTCCAACGATAGCACGTATAGGTGGCATCTCAAAGTCGATACCAAGAAAGTAGAAAGCACAAACAGAGTCACAGATTTAGAACGCAAGTACAGGGTTTCGAGAGGGCAAAGGCATGCGGAGGTGGGTTGAATGAGGAGGGTGGGATTAACACATGCATTCTAA
This sequence comes from Hippopotamus amphibius kiboko, assembly GCF_030028045.1. NCBI lineage: Eukaryota > Metazoa > Chordata > Mammalia > Artiodactyla > Hippopotamidae > Hippopotamus > Hippopotamus amphibius. Next base: position 93,364,558 of record NC_080191.1, on the reverse strand, counting down.
TATGTATAAAGCAGACGATCCACAACCACCTACTACAAAGCACAGGGAGAGGTCGGCACCACCCTGGACTAAGCTACGTGGGAAGAGAATGCGAAAGAGAATGGATGTCTATATATATACATACACGGAGAACTGAATCAAGGTGCTGCACAGCGAAAGTCAATACAGCATTGTAAATTCACTAGACACGGACAGAAATTAGAAACTCTATAAAAACCAAAATGATCGAGGTCCAGTACGTTCCTCTCAGGCCTCAGAGAGGTGTGCGGGTGTCACTTCCCTGGAGCGTGAGCAGGCTTGGGCACCAAAGTTGGAGTGTGGTCACAGTGAGGCAGGTCGGGGCGGGGGGGGGCGCACCAGAGAATTAACCCCTTTGGACCTGTGGTGCCTGGTCCCCTCCGGTTGGCAGCAGTCTCTCTAGATGTAGGTGTGCCCTCCTGCAGCTAAGCCAAGCCCACTGCAGCCAGAGGATGGTGGTCCGACATGCACAACAGCGTTCAAACATCACCTGGTGTCCAGGTCTCCTGCTGGTGGGGTTCCCGCCATTCACCTCCTTCCTTAGAGTCACCCCACTTGCCTCCGACAGCACCCTCATCAGGAGGGGTTTGCAGGGGGTGAGATGAATCGAGAGTGGGAAGGATAAGTGGGAGAAGGAGTGAGACACAAGCCCTTAGGTGTCTGTCCGGACACGTTCCACTCTAATTCATATGCGAAGAACACGCATGTGCGCAAGGTCTGCGTTCCTGGGGAATCCGACCAGCTGTGGGAAAATGCTGCCGCCTTGTGGCCGCGTCCTGTAACTACAACGTTCCAAAGGGAGCTCAGCAGCCCTTCCTGTTCAAAAGGCCAGCGGGGTTGTAATTGACACCCCCGCTGCAAAAATGTCCTGGGGATAGGCACTGGAAAAGAGCCCGAAACAGGATCGACTTGCAACAGGCGGTTTCAAGAGCTAAATTGAATTCACCATGCGTGTTTTGTTTTCCTTTGTGTTGTTTTCTAAGAAAGGCCCAGGAAATATGCTCCACGACCATGCGAATGGGAGAAATGGAAATTGAAACGCCTTTGCGGTTTCACCTGGCAGCTGTTAGGATTGCCAGTGTCAATACGTCTGGAAGCAATACCTTTGGGAGAGGGTCTGGAGAAAAGGGAAGCCTCCTAAGCCACTGGTGGTATTGCACCCTGGTAACAGGCACCACTGAAAACAATCAAGAGATTCCTGCCAAAGAAAAACAAAACCAGAGAGCCGGCCACATGATGTGGCAATCCACCTCCTGGCTGTCTTTGCGCAGTAAAGTATCAATTGGGGAGACCCGGGCTGGCCAGCGACCCCTGCACACCTATTGACAAGAGCCAAGACTTGAAAGTAAAAACACAGTGTCATGGTGTGTGATGCTTTTAATGTCATGTTGGAGTCTGTTGGCTAGTATCTTGTTGAGGATTTTTGCATCTAAGTTCATCGGTGATATTGCTCTCCAGTTTTCTTTTCTTGTAGTATCTTTGTCTGGTTTGGGGATCAGGTGGATGGCTTCGTACAATGAGTTTGGGAGTGTTCTTTCCTCTGCAGTGTTTTGGAAGCGTTTGCAGAGCCATGTGTACTTTAGAGAGACACGGGCTCCCCAGCTGGCACTAGCCACCTATTGACAACAGCCAAGTCTTGATAGTAAAAACACAATGTCCATCTCCAGATGAATGGAAACTGAAGAGATGGTACACATAGAGCATGGAATACTGCTCAGCCATGAAACAGAATAAAATCCTGCCATTTCCAGCATCTTCGATAGATCTGGAGTACCCTGTACTCAGCATGCAACGTCCAACAGAGAAAGAGAAAATTCCAACGATAGCACGTATAGGTGGCATCTCAAAGTCGATACCAAGAAAGTAGAAAGCACAAACAGAGTCACAGATTTAGAACGCAAGTACAGGGTTTCGAGAGGGCAAAGGCATGCGGAGGTGGGTTGAATGAGGAGGGTGGGATTAACACATGCATTCTAATATGTATAAAGCAGACGATCCACAACCACCTACTACAAAGCACAGGGAGAGGTCGGCACCACCCTGGACTAAGCTACGTGGGAAGAGAATGCGAAAGAGAATGGATGTCTATATATATACATACACGGAGAACTGAATCAAGGTGCTGCACAGCGAAAGTCAATACAGCATTGTAAATTCACTAGACACGGACAGAAATTAGAAACTCTATAAAAACCAAAATGATCGAGGTCCAGTACGTTCCTCTCAGGCCTCAGAGAGGTGTGCGGGTGTCACTTCCCTGGAGCGTGAGCAGGCTTGGGCACCAAAGTTGGAGTGTGGTCACAGTGAGGCAGGTCGGGGCGGGGGGGGGCGCACCAGAGAATTAACCCCTTTGGACCTGTGGTGCCTGGTCCCCTCCGGTTGGCAGCAGTCTCTCTAGATGTAGGTGTGCCCTCCTGCAGCTAAGCCAAGCCCACTGCAGCCAGAGGATGGTGGTCCGACATGCACAACAGCGTTCAAACATCACCTGGTGTCCAGGTCTCCTGCTGGTGGGGTTCCCGCCATTCACCTCCTTCCTTAGAGTCACCCCACTTGCCTCCGACAGCACCCTCAACAGGAGGGGTTTGCAGGGGGTGAGATGAATCGAGAGTGGGAAGGATAAGTGGGAGAAGGAGTGAGACACAAGCCCTTAGGTGTCTGTCCGGACACGTTCCACTCTAATTCATATGCGAAGAACATGCATGTGCGCAAGGTCTGCGTTCCTGGGGAATCCGACCAGCTGTGGGAAAATGCTGCCGCCTTGTGGCCGCGTCCTGTAACTACAACGTTCCAAAGGGAGCTCAGCAGCCCTTCCTGTTCAAAAGGCCAGCGGGGTTGTAATTGACACCCCCGCTGCAAAAATGTCCTGGGGATAGGCACTGGAAAAGAGCCCGAAACAGGATCGACTTGCAACAGGCGGTTTCAAGAGGTAAATTGAATTCACCATGCGTGTTTTGTTTTCCTTTGTGTTGTTTTCTAAGAAAGGCCCAGGAAATATGCTCCACGACCATGCGAATGGGAGAAATGGAAATTGAAACGCCTTTGCGGTTTCACCTGGCAGCTGTTAGGATTGCCAGTGTCAATACGTCTGGAAGCAATACCTTTGGGAGAGGGCCTGGAGAAAAGGGAAGCCTCCTAAGCCACTGGTGGTATTGCACCCTGGTAACAGGCACCACTGAAAACAATCAAGAGATTCCTGCCAAAGAAAAACAAAACCAGAGAGCCGGCCACATGATGTGGCAATCCACCTCCTGGCTGTCTTTGCGCAGTAAAGTATCAATTGGGGAGACCCGGGCTGGCCAGCGACCCCTGCACACCTATTGACAAGAGCCAAGACTTGAAAGTAAAAACACAGTGTCATGGTGTGTGATCCTTTTAACGTCATGTTGGAGTCTGTTGGCTTGTATCTTGTTGAGGATTTTTGCATCTAAGTTCATCGGTGATATTGCTCTCCAGTTTTCTTTTCTTGTAGTATCTTTGTCTGGTTTGGGGATCAGGTGGATGGCTTCGTACAATGAGTTTGGGAGTGTTCTTTCCTCTGCAGTGTTTTGGAAGTGTTTGCAGAGCCATGTGTACTTTAGAGAGACACGGGCTCCTTAGCTGGCACTAGCCACCTATTGACAACAGCCAAGTCTTGATAGTAAAAACACAATGTCCATCCCCAGATGAATGGAAAGTGAAGAGATGGTACACATAGAGCATGGAATACTGCTCAGCCATGAAACAGAATAAAATCCTGCCATTTCCAGCATCTTCGATAGATCCGGAGTACCCTGTACTCAGCATGCAACGTCCAACAGAGAAAGAGAAAATTCCAACGATAGCACGTATAGGTGGCATCTCAAAGTCGATACCAAGAAAGTAGAAAGCACAAACAGAGTCACAGATTTAGAACGCAAGTACAGGGTTTCGAGAGGGCAAAGGCATGCGGAGGTGGGTTGAATGAGGAGGGTGGGATTAACACATGCATTCTAATATGTATAAAGCAGACGATCCACAACCACCTACTACAAAGCACAGGGAGAGGTCGGCACCACCCTGGAGTAAGCTACGTGGGAAGAGAATGCGAAAGAGAATGGATGTGTATATATATACATACACGGAGAACTGAATCAAGGTGCTGCACAGCGAAAGTCAATACAGCATTGTAAATTCACTAGACACGGACAGAAATTAGAAACTCTATAAAAACCAAAATGATCGAGGTCCAGTACGTTCCTCTCAGGCCTCAGAGAGGTGTGCGGGTGTCACTTCCCTGGAGCGTGAGCAGGCTTGGGCACCAAAGTTGGAGTGTGGTCACAGTGAGGCAGGTCGGGGCGGGGGGCTTCGCACCAGAGAATTAACCCCTTTGGACCTGTGGTGCCTGGTCCCCTCCGGTTGGCAGCAGTCTCTCTAGATGTAGGTGTGCCCTCCTGCAGCTAAGCCAAGCCCACTGCAGCCAGAGGATGGTGGTCCGACATGCACAACAGCGTTCAAACATCACGTGGTGTCCAGGTCTCCTGCTGGTGGGGTTCCCGCCATTCACCTCCTTCCTTAGAGTCACCCCACTTGCCTCCGACAACACCCTCATCAGGAGGGGTTTGCAGGGGGTGAGATGAATCGAGAGTGGGAAGGATAAGTGGGAGAAGGAGTGAGACACAAGCCCTTAGGTGTCTGTCCGGACACGTTCCACTCTAATTCATATTCGAAGAACACGCATGTGCGCAAGGTCTGCGTTCCTAGGGAATCTGACCAGCTGTGGGAAAATGCTGCCGCCTTGTGGCCGCGTCCTGTAACTACAACGTTCCAAAGGGAGCTCAGCAGCCCTTCCTGTTCAAAAGGCCAGCGGGGTTGTAATTGACACCCCTGCTGCAAAAATGTCCTGGGGATAGGCACTGGAAAAGAGCCCGAAACAGGATCGACTTGCAACAGGCGGTTTCAAGAGCTAAATTGAATTCACCATGCGTGTTTTGTTTTCCTTTGTGTTGTTTTCTAAGAAAGGCCCAGGAAATATGCTCCACGACCATGCGAATGGGAGAAATGGAAATTGAAACGCCTTTGCGGTTTCACCTGGCAGCTGTTAGGATTGCCAGTGTCAATACGTCTGGAAGCAATACCTTTGGGAGAGGGCCTGGAGAAAAGGGAAGCCTCCTAAGCCACTGGTGGTATTGCACCCTGGTAACAGGCACCACTGAAAACAATCAAGAGATTCCTGCCAAAGAAAAACAAAACCAGAGAGCCGGCCACATGATGTGGCAATCCACCTCCTGGCTGTCTTTGCGCAGTAAAGTATCAATTGGGGAGACCCGGGCTGGCCAGCGACCCCTGCACACCTATTGACAAGAGCCAAGACTTGAAAGTAAAAACACAGTGTCATGGTGTGTGATCCTTTTAATGTCATGTTGGAGTCTGTTGGCTACTATCTTGTTGAGGATTTTTGCATCTAAGTTCATCGGTGATATTGCTCTCCAGTTTTCTTTTCTTGTAGTATCTTTGTCTGGTTTGGGGATCAGGTGGATGGCTTCGTACAATGAGTTTGGGAGTGTTCTTTCCTCTGCAGTGTTTTGGAAGCGTTTGCAGAGCCATGTGTACTTTAGAGAGACACGGGCTCCCCAGCTGGCACTAGCCACCTATTGACAACAGCCAAGTCTTGATAGTAAAAACACAATGTCCATCCCCAGATGAATGGAAAGTGAAGAGATGGTACACATAGAGCATGGAATACTGCTCAGCCATGAAACAGAATAAAATCCTGCCATTTCCAGCATCTTCGATAGATCCGGAGTACCCTGTACTCAGCATGCAACGTCCAACAGAGAAAGAGAAAATTCCAACGATAGCACGTATAGGTGGCATCTCAAAGTCGATACCAAGAAAGTAGAAAGCACAAACAGAGTCACAGATTTAGAACGCAAGTACAGGGTTTCGAGAGGGCAAAGGCATGCGGAGGTGGGTTGAATGAGGAGGGTGGGATTAACACATGCATTCTAATATGTATAAAGCAGACGATCCACAACCACCTACTACAAAGCACAGAGAGAGTTCGGCACCACCCTGGAGTAAGCTACGTGGGAAGAGAATGCGAAAGAGAATGGATGTGTATATATATACATACACAGAGAACTGAATCAAGGTGCTGCACAGCGAAAGTCAATACAGCATTGTAAATTCACTAGACACGGACAGAAATTAGAAACTCTATAAAAACCAAAATGATCGAGGTCCAGTACGTTCCTCTCAGGCCTCAGAGAGGTGTGCGGGTGTCACTTCCCTGGAGCGTGAGCAGGCTTGGGCACCAAAGTTGGAGTGTGGTCACAGTGAGGCAGGTCGGGGCGGGGGGGGGGGGCGCACCAGAGAATTAACCCCTTTGGACCTGTGGTGCCTGATCCCCTCTGGTCGGCAGCAGTCTCTCTAGATGTAGGTGTGCCCTCCTGCAGCTAAGCCAAGCCCACTGCAGCCAGAGGATGGTGGTCCTACATGCACAACAGCGTTCAAACATCACGTGGTGTCCAGGTCTCCTGCTGGTGGGGTTCCCGCCATTCACCTCCTTCCTTAGAGTCACCCCACTTGCCTCCGACAACACCCTCATCAGGAGGGGTTTGCAGGGGGTGAGATGAATCGAGAGTGGGAAGGATAAGTGGGAGAAGGAGTGAGACACAAGCCCTTAGGTGTCTGTCCGGACACGTTCCACTCTAATTCATATTCGAAGAACACGCATGTGCGCAAGGTCTGCGTTCCTAGGGAATCTGACCAGCTGTGGGAAAATGCTGCCGCCTTGTGGCCGCGTCCTGTAACTACAACGTTCCAAAGGGAGCTCAGCAGCCCTTCCTGTTCAAAAGGCCAGCGGGGTTGTAATTGACACCCCTGCTGCAAAAATGTCCTGGGGATAGGCACTGGAAAAGAGCCCGAAACAGGATCGACTTGCAACAGGCGGTTTCAAGAGGTAAATTGAATTCACCATGCGTGTTTTGTTTTCCTTTGTGTTGTTTTCTAAGAAAGGCCCAGGAAATATGCTCCACGACCATGCGAATGGGAGAAATGGAAATTGAAACGCCTTTGCGGTTTCACCTGGCAGCTGTTAGGATTGCCAGTGTCAATACGTCTGGAAGCAATACCTTTGGGAGAGGGCCTGGAGAAAAGGGAAGCCTCCTAAGCCACTGGTGGTATTGCACCCTGGTAACAGGCACCACTGAAAACAATCAAGAGATTCCTGCCAAAGAAAAACAAAACCAGAGAGCCGGCCACATGATGTGGCAATCCACCTCCTGGCTGTCTTTGCGCAGTAAAGTATCAATTGGGGAGACCCGGGCTGGCCAGCGACCCCTGCACACCTTTTGACAAGAGCCAAGACTTGAAAGTAAAAACACAGTGTCATGGTGTGTGATCCTTTTAACGTCATGTTGGAGTCTGTTGGCTAGTATCTTGTTGAGGATTTTTGCATCTAAGTTCATCGGTGATATTGCTCTCCAGTTTTCTTTTCTTGTAGTATCTTTGTCTGGTTTGGGGATCAGGTGGATGGCTTCGTACAATGAGTTTGGGAGTGTTCTTTCCTCTGCAGTGTTTTGGAAGCGTTTGCAGAGCCATGTGTACTTTAGAGAGACACGGGCTCCCCAGCTGGCACTAGCCACCTATTGACAACAGCCAAGTCTTGATAGTAAAAACACAATGTCCATCCCCAGATGAATGGAAAGTGAAGAGATGGTACACATAGAGCATGGAATACTGCTCAGCCATGAAACACAATAAAATCCTGCCATTTCCAGCATCTTCGATAGATCCGGAGTACCCTGTACTCAGCATGCAACGTCCAACAGAGAAAGAGAAAATTCCAACGATAGCACGTATAGGTGGCATCTCAAAGTCGATACCAAGAAAGTAGAAAGCACAAACAGAGTCACAGATTTAGAACGCAAGTACAGGGTTTCGAGAGGGCAAAGGCATGCGGAGGTGGGTTGAATGAGGAGGGTGGGATTAACACATGCATTCTAATATGTATAAAGCAGACGATCCACAACCACCTACTACAAAGCACAGGGAGAGGTCGGCACCACCCTGGAGTAAGCTACGTGGGAAGAGAATGCGAAAGAGAATGGATGTGTATATATATACATACACAGAGAACTGAATCAAGGTGCTGCACAGCGAAAGTCAATACAGCATTGTAAATTCACTAGACACGGACAGAAATTAGAAACTCTATAAAAACCAAAATGATCGAGGTCCAGTACGTTCCTCTCAGGCCTCAGAGAGGTGTGCGGGTGTCACTTCCCTGGAGCGTGAGCAGGCTTGGGCACCAAAGTTGGAGTGTGGTCACAGTGAGGCAGGTCGGGGCGGGGGGGGGCACACCAGAGAATTAACCCCTTTGGACCTGTGGTGCCTGGTCCCCTCTGGTCGGCAGCAGTCTCTCTAGATGTAGGTGTGCCCTCCTGCAGCTAAGCCAAGCCCACTGCAGCCAGAGGATGGTGGTCCGACATGCACAACAGTGTTCAAACATCACCTGGTGTCCAGGTCTCCTGCTGGTGGGGTTCCCGCCATTCACCTCCTTCCTTAGAGTCACCCCACTTGCCTCCGACAATACGTTCATCAGGAGGGGATTGCAGGGGGTGAGATGAATCGAGAGTGGGAAGGATAAGTGGGAGAAGGAGTGAGACACAAGCCCTTAGGTGTCTGTCCGGACACGTTCCACTCTAATTCATATTCGAAGAACACGCATGTGCGCAAGGTCTGCGTTCCTGGGGAATCTGACCAGCTGTGGGAAAATGCTGCCGCCTTGTGGCCGCGTCCTGTAACTACAACGTTCCAAAGGGAGCTCAGCAGCCCTTCCTGTTCAAAAGGCCAGCGGGGTTGTAATTGACACCCCCGCTGCAAAAATGTCCTGGGGATAGGCACTGGAAAAGAGCCCGAAACAGGATCGACTTGCAACAGGCGGTTTCAAGAGCTAAATTGAATTCACCATGCGTGTTTTGTTTTCCTTTGTGTTGTTTTCTAAGAAAGGCCCAGGAAATATGCTCCACGACCATGCGAATGGGAGAAATGGAAATTGAAACGCCTTTGCGGTTTCACCTGGCAGCTGTTAGGATTGCCAGTGTCAATATGTCTGGAAGCAATACCTTTGGGAGAGGGCCTGGAGAAAAGGGAAGCCTCCTAAGCCACTGGTGGTATTGCACCCTGGTAACAGGCACCACTGAAAACAATCAAGAGATTCCTGCCAAAGAAAAACAAAACCAGAGAGCCGGCCACATGATGTGGCAATCCACCTCCTGGCTGTCTTTGCGCAGTAAAGTATCAATTGGGGAGACCCGGGCTGGCCAGCGACCCCTGCACACCTATTGACAAGAGCCAAGACTTGAAAGTAAAAACACAGTGTCATGGTGTGTGATCCTTTTAATGTCATGTTGGAGTCTGTTGGCTACTATCTTGTTGAGGATTTTTGCATCTAAGTTCATCGGTGATATTGCTCTCCAGTTTTCTTTTCTTGTAGTATCTTTGTCTGGTTTGGGGATCAGGTGGATGGCTTCGTACAATGAGTTTGGGAGTGTTCTTTCCTCTGCAGTGTTTTGGAAGCGTTTGCAGAGCCATGTGTACTTTAGAGAGACACGGGCTCCCCAGCTGGCACTAGCCACCTATTGACAACAGCCAAGTCTTGATAGTAAAAACACAATGTCCATCCCCAGATGAATGGAAAGTGAAGAGATGGTACACATAGAGCATGGAATACTGCTCAGCCATGAAACAGAATAAAATCCTGCCATTTCCAGCATCTTCGATAGATCCGGAGTACCCTGTACTCAGCATGCAACGTCCAACAGAGAAAGAGAAAATTCCAACGATAGCACGTATAGGTGGCATCTCAAAGTCGATACCAAGAAAGTAGAAAGCACAAACAGAGTCACAGATTTAGAACGCAAGTACAGGGTTTCGAGAGGGCAAAGGCATGCGGAGGTGGGTTGAATGAGGAGGGTGGGATTAACACATGCATTCTAATATGTATAAAGCAGACGATCCACAACCACCTACTACAAAGCACAGAGAGAGTTCGGCACCACCCTGGAGTAAGCTACGTGGGAAGAGAATGCGAAAGAGAATGGATGTGTATATATATACATACACAGAGAACTGAATCAAGGTGCTGCACAGCGAAAGTCAATACAGCATTGTAAATTCACTAGACACGGACAGAAATTAGAAACTCTATAAAAACCAAAATGATCGAGGTCCAGTACGTTCCTCTCAGGCCTCAGAGAGGTGTGCGGGTGTCACTTCCCTGGAGCGTGAGCAGGCTTGGGCACCAAAGTTGGAGTGTGGTCACAGTGAGGCAGGTCGGGGCGGTGGGGGGGGCGCACCAGAGAATTAACCCCTTTGGACCTGTGGTGCCTGATCCCCTCTGTTTGGCAGCAGTCTCTCTAGATGTAGGTGTGCCCTCCTGCAGCTAAGCCAAGCCCACTGCAGCCAGAGGATGGTGGTCCGACATGCACAACAGCGTTCAAACATCACGTGGTGTCCAGGTCTCCTGCTGGTGGGGTTCCCGCCATTCACCTCCTTCCTTAGAGTCACCCCACTTGCCTCCGACAACAGCCTCATCAGGAGAGTTTTGCAGGGGGTGAGATGAATCGAGAGTGGGAAGGATAAGTGGGAGACGGAGTGAGACACAAGCCCTTAGGTGTCTGTCCGGACACGTTCCACTCTAATTCATATTCGAAGAACACGCATGTGCGCAAGGTCTGCGTTCCTGGGGAATCCGACCAGCTGTGGGAAAATGCTGCCGCCTTGTGGCCGTGTCCTGTAACTACAACGTTCCAAAGGGAGCTCAGCAGCCCTTCCTGTTCAAAAGGCCAGCGGGGTTGTAATTGACACCCCCGCTGCAAAAATGTCCTGGGGATAGGCACTGGAAAAGAGCCCGAAACAGGATCGACTTGCAACAGGCGGTTTCAAGAGGTAAATTGAATTCACCATGCGTGTTTTGTTTTCCTTTGTGTTGTTTTCTAAGAAAGGCCCAGGAAATATGCTCCACGACCATGCGAATGGGAGAAATGGAAATTGAAACGCCTTTGCGGTTTCACCTGGCAGCTGTTAGGATTGCCAGTGTCAATACGTCTGGAAGCAATACCTTTGGGAGAGGGCCTGGAGAAAAGGGAAGCCTCCTAAGCCACTGGTGGTATTGCACCCTGGTAACAGGCACCACTGAAAACAATCAAGAGATTCCTGCCAAAGAAAAACAAAACCAGAGAGCCGGCCACATGATGTGGCAATCCACCTCCTGGCTGTCTTTGCGCAGTAAAGTATCAATTGGGGAGACCCGGGCTGGCCAGCGACCCCTGCACACCTATTGACAAGAGCCAAGACTTGAAAGTAAAAACACAGTGTCATGGTGTGTGATCCTTTTAACGTCATGTTGGAGTCTGTTGGCTAGTATCTTGTTGAGGATTTTTGCATCTAAGTTCATCGGTGATATTGCTCTCCAGTTTTCTTTTCTTGTAGTATCTTTGTCTGGTTTGGGGATCAGGTGGATGGCTTCGTACAATGAGTTTGGGAGTGTTCTTTCCTCTGCAGTGTTTTGGAAGCGTTTGCAGAGCCATGTGTACTTTAGAGAGACACGGGCTCCCCAGCTGGCACTAGCCACCTATTGACAACAGCCAAGTCTTGATAGTAAAAACACAATGTCCATCCCCAGATGAATGGAAAGTGAAGAGATGGTACACATAGAGCATGGAATACTGCTCAGCCATGAAACACAATAAAATCCTGCCATTTCCAGCATCTTCGATAGATCCGGAGTACCCTGTACTCAGCATGCAACGTCCAACAGAGAAAGAGAAAATTCCAACGATAGCACATATAGGTGGCATCTCAAAGTCGATACCAAGAAAGTAGAAAGCACAAACAGAGTCACAGATTTAGAACGCAAGTACAGGGTTTCGAGAGGGCAAAGGCATGCGGAGGTGGGTTGAATGAGGAGGGTGGGATTAACACATGCATTCTAATATGTATAAAGCAGACGATCCACAACCACCTACTACAAAGCACAGGGAGAGTTCGGCACCACCCTGGAGTAAGCTACGTGGGAATAGAATGCGAAAGAGAATGGATGTGTATATATATACATACACAGAGAACTGAATCAAGGTGCTGCACAGCGAAAGTCAATACAGCATTGTAAATTCACTAGACACGGACAGAAATTAGAAACTCTATAAAAACCAAAATGATCGAGGTCCAGTACGTTCCTCTCAGGCCTCAGAGAGGTGTGCGGGTGTCACTTCCCTGGAGCGTGAGCAGGCTTGGGCACCAAAGTTGGAGTGTGGTCACAGTGAGGCAGGTCGGGGCGGTGGGGGTGGCGCACCAGAGAATTAACCCCTTTGGACCTGTGGTGTCTGATCCCCTCTGGTCGGCAGCAGTCTCTCTAGATGTAGGTGTGCCCTCCTGCAGCTAAGCCAAGCCCACTGCAGCCAGAGGATGGTGGTCTGACATGCACAACAGTGTTCAAACATCACCTGGTGTCCAGGTCTCCTGCTGGTGGGGTTCCCGCCATTCACCTCCTTCCTTAGAGTCACCCCACTTGCCTCCGACAACAGCCTCATCAGGAGGGGTTTGCAGGGGGTGAGATGAATCGAGAGTGGGAAGGATAAGTGGGAGAAGGAATGAGACACAAGCCCTTAGGTGTCTGTCCGGACACGTTCCACTCTAATTCATATGCGAAGAACACGCGTGTGGGCAAGGTCTGCGTTCCTGGGGAATCCGACCAGCTGTGGGAAAATGCTGCCGCCTTGTGGCCGCGTCCTGTAACTACAACGTTCCAAAGGGAGCTCAGCAGCCCTTCCTGTTCAAAAGGCCAGCGGGGTTGTAATTGACACCCCCGCTGCAAAAATGTCCTGGGGATAGGCACTGGAAAAGAGCCCGAAACAGGATCGACTTGCAACAGGCGGTTTCAAGAGCTAAATTGAATTCACCATGCGTGTTTTGTTTTCCTTTGTGTTGTTTTCTAAGAAAGGCCCAGGAAATATGCTCCACGACCATGCGAATGGGAGAAATGGAAATTGAAACGCCTTTGCGGTTTCACCTGGCAGCTGTTAGGATTGCCAGTGTCAATACGTCTGGAAGCAATACCTTTGGGAGAGGGCCTGGAGAAAAGGGAAGCCTCCTAAGCCACTGGTGGTATTGCACCCTGGTAACAGGCACCACTGAAAACAATCAAGAGATTCCTGCCAAAGAAAAACAAAACCAGAGAGCCGGCCACATGATGTGGCAATCCACCTCCTGGCTGTCTTTGCGCAGTAAAGTATCAATTGGGGAGACCCGGGCTGGCCAGCGACCCCTGCACACCTATTGACAAGAGCCAAGACTTGAAAGTAAAAACACAGTGTCATGGTGTGTGATCCTTTTAACGTCATGTTGGAGTCTGTTGGCTAGTATCTTGTTGAGGATTTTTGCATCTAAGTTCATCGGTGATATTGCTCTCCAGTTTTCTTTTCTTGTAGTATCTTTGTCTGGTTTGGGGATCAGGTGGATGGCTTCGTACAATGAGTTTGGGAGTGTTCTTTCCTCTGCAGTGTTTTGGAAGCGTTTGCAGAGCCATGTGTACTTTAGAGAGACACGGGCTCCCCAGCTGGCACTAGCCACCTATTGACAACAGCCAAGTCTTGATAGTAAAAACACAATGTCCATCCCCAGATGAATGGAAAGTGAAGAGATGGTACACATAGAGCATGGAATACTGCTCAGCCATGAAACAGAATAAAATCCTGCCATTTCCAGCATCTTCGATAGATCCGGAGTACCCTGTACTCAGCATGCAACGTCCAACAGAGAAAGAGAAAATTCCAACGATAGCACGTATAGGTGGCATCTCAAAGTCGATACCAAGAAAGTAGAAAGCACAAACAGAGTCACAGATTTAGAACGCAAGTACAGGGTTTCGAGAGGGCAAAGGCATGCGGAGGTGGGTTGAATGAGGAGGGTGGGATTAACACATGCATTCTAATATGTATAAAGCAGACGATCCACAACCACCTACTACAAAGCACAGGGAGAGGTCGGCACCACCCTGGACTAAGCTACGTGGGAAGAGAATGCGAAAGAGAATGGATGTCTATATATATACATACACAGAGAACTGAATCAAGGTGCTGCACAGCGAAAGTCAATACAGCATTGTAAATTCACTAGACACGGACAGAAATTAGAAACTCTATAAAAACCAAAATGATCGAGGTCCAGTACGTTCCTCTCAGGCCTCAGAGAGGTGTGCGGGTGTCACTTCCCTGGAGCGTGAGCAGGCTTGGGCACCAAAGTTGGAGTGTGGTCACAGTGAGGCAGGTCGGGGCGGGGGGGGGGGGGGCGCATCAGAGAATTAACCCCTTTGGACCTGTGGTGCCTGGTCCCCTCCGGTTGGCAGCAGTCTCTCTAGATGTAGGTGTGCCCTCCTGCAGCTAAGCCAAGCCCACTGCAGCCAGAGGATGGTGGTCCGACATGCACAACAGCGTTCAAACATCACCTGGTGTCCAGGTCTCCTGCTGGTGGGGTTCCCGCCATTCACCTCCTTCCTTAGAGTCACCCCACTTGCCTCCGACAGCACCCTCAACAGGAGGGGTTTGCAGGGGGTGAGATGAATCGAGAGTGGGAAGGATAAGTGGGAGAAGGAATGAGACACAAGCCCTTAGGTGTCTGTCCGGACACGTTCCACTCTAATTCATATGCGAAGAACACGCGTGTGGGCAAGGTCTGCGTTCCTGGGGAATCCGACCAGCTGTGGGAAAATGCTGCCGCCTTGTGGCCGCGTCCTGTAACTACAACGTTCCAAAGGGAGCTCAGCAGCCCTTCCTGTTCAAAAGGCCAGCGGGGTTGTAATTGACACCCCCGCTGCAAAAATGTCCTGGGGATAGGCACTGGAAAAGAGCCCGAAACAGGATCGACTTGCAACAGGCGGTTTCAAGAGCTAAATTGAATTCACCATGCGTGTTTTGTTTTCCTTTGTGTTGTTTTCTAAGAAAGGCCCAGGAAATATGCTCCACGACCATGCGAATGGGAGAAATGGAAATTGAAACGCCTTTGCGGTTTCACCTGGCAGCTGTTAGGATTGCCAGTGTCAATACGTCTGGAAGCAATACCTTTGGGAGAGGGCCTGGAGAAAAGGGAAGCCTCCTAAGCCACTGGTGGTATTGCACCCTGGTAACAGGCACCACTGAAAACAATCAAGAGATTCCTGCCAAAGAAAAACAAAACCAGAGAGCCGGCCACATGATGTGGCAATCCACCTCCTGGCTGTCTTTGCGCAGTAAAGTATCAATTGGGGAGACCCGGGCTGGCCAGCGACCCCTGCACACCTATTGACAAGAGCCAAGACTTGAAAGTAAAAACACAGTGTCATGGTGTGTGATCCTTTTAACGTCATGTTGGAGTCTGTTGGCTAGTATCTTGTTGAGGATTTTTGCATCTAAGTTCATCGGTGATATTGCTCTCCAGTTTTCTTTTCTTGTAGTATCTTTGTCTGGTTTGGGGATCAGGTGGATGGCTTCGTACAATGAGTTTGGGAGTGTTCTTTCCTCTGCAGTGTTTTGGAAGCGTTTGCAGAGCCATGTGTACTTTAGAGAGACACGGGCTCCCCAGCTGGCACTAGCCACCTATTGACAACAGCCAAGTCTTGATAGTAAAAACACAATGTCCATCCCCAGATGAATGGAAAGTGAAGAGATGGTACACATAGAGCATGGAATACTGCTCAGCCATGAAACAGAATAAAATCCTGCCATTTCCAGCATCTTCGATAGATCCGGAGTACCCTGTACTCAGCATGCAACGTCCAACAGAGAAAGAGAAAATTCCAACGATAGCACGTATAGGTGGCATCTCAAAGTCGATACCAAGAAAGTAGAAAGCACAAACAGAGTCACAGATTTAGAACGCAAGTACAGGGTTTCGAGAGGGCAAAGGCATGCGGAGGTGGGTTGAATGAGGAGGGTGGGATTAACACATGCATTCTAATATGTATAAAGCAGACGATCCACAACCACCTACTACAAAGCACAGAGAGAGGTCGGCACCACCCTGGAGTAAGCTACGTGGGAAGAGAATGCGAAAGAGAATGGATGTGTATATATATACATACACAGAGAACTGAATCAAGGTGCTGCACAGCGAAAGTCAATACAGCTTTGTAAATTCACTAGACACGGACAGAAATTAGAAACTCTATAAAAACCAAAATGATCGAGGTCCAGTACGTTCCTCTCAGGCCTCAGAGAGGTGTGCGGGTGTCACTTCCCTGGAGCGTGAGCAGGCTTGGGCACCAAAGTTGGAGTGTGGTCACAGTGAGGCAGGTCGGGGCGGTGGGGGTGGCGCACCAGAGAATTAACCCCTTTGGACCTGTGGTGCCTGGTCCCCTCTGGTTGGCAGCAGTCTCTCTAGATGTAGGTGTGCCCTCCTGCAGCTAAGCCAAGCCCACTGCAGCCAGAGGATGGTGGTCCGACATGCACAACAGTGTTCAAACATCACCTGGTGTCCAGGTCTCCTGCTGGTGGGGTTCCCGCCATTCACCTCCTTCCTTAGAGTCACCCCACTTGCCTCCGACAATACCTTCGTCAGGAGGGGATTGCAGCGGGTGAGATGAATCGAGAGTGGGAAGGATAAGTGGGAGAAGGAGTGAGACACAAGCCCTTAGGTGTCTGTCCGGACACGTTCCACTCTAATTCATATTCGAAGAACACGCATGTGCGCAAGGTCTGCGTTCCTGGGGAATCCGACCAGCTGTGGGAAAATGCTGCCGCCTTGTGGCCGCGTCCTGTAACTACAATGTTCCAAAGGGAGCTTAGCAGCCCTTCCTGTTCAAAAGGCCAGCGGGGTTGTAATTGACACCCCCGCTGCAAAAATGTCCTGGGGATAGGCACTGGAAAAGAGCCCGAAACAGGATCGACTTGCAACAGGCGGTTTCAAGAGGTAAATTGAATTCACCATGCGTGTTTTGTTTTCCTTTGTGTTGTTTTCTAAGAAAGGCCCAGGAAATATGCTCCACGACCATGCGAATGGGAGAAATGGAAATTGAAACGCCTTTGCGGTTTCACCTGGCAGCTGTTAGGATTGCCAGTGTCAATACGTCTGGAAGCAATACCTTTGGGAGAGGGCCTGGAGAAAAGGGAAGCCTCCTAAGCCACTGGTGGTATTGCACCCTGGTAACAGGCACCACTGAAAACAATCAAGAGATTCCTGCCAAAGAAAAACAAAACCAGAGAGCCGGCCACATGATGTGGCAATCCACCTCCTGGCTGTCTTTGCGCAGTAAAGTATCAATTGGGGAGACCCGGGCTGGCCAGCGACCCCTGCACACCTATTGACAAGAGCCAAGACTTGAAAGTAAAAACACAGTGTCATGGTGTGTGATCCTTTTAACGTCATGTTGGAGTCTGTTGGCTAGTATCTTGTTGAGGATTTTTGCATCTAAGTTCATCGGTGATATTGCTCTCCAGTTTTCTTTTCTTGTAGTATCTTTGTCTGGTTTGGGGATCAGGTGGATGGCTTCGTACAATGAGTTTGGGAGTGTTCTTTCCTCTGCAGTGTTTTGGAAGTGTTTGCAGAGCCATGTGTACTTTAGAGAGACACGGGCTCCCCAGCTGGCACTAGCCACCTATTGACAACAGCCACGTCTTGATAGTAAAAACACAATGTCCATCCCCAGATGAATGGAAAGTGAAGAGATGGTACACATAGAGCATGGAATACTGCTCAGCCATGAAACAGAATAAAATCCTGCCATTTCCAGCATCTTCGATAGATCCGGAGTACCCTGTACTCAGCATGCAACGTCCAACAGAGAAAGAGAAAATTCCAACGATAGCACGTATAGGTGGCATCTCAAAGTCGATACCAAGAAAGTAGAAAGCACAAACAGAGTCACAGATTTAGAACGCAAGTACAGGGTTTCGAGAGGGCAAAGGCATGCGGAGGTGGGTTGAATGAGGAGGGTGGGATTAACACATGCATTCTAATATGTATAAAGCAGACGATCCACAACCACCTACTACAAAGCACAGGGAGAGGTCGGCACCACCCTGGAGTAAGCTACGTGGGAAGAGAATGCGAAAGAGAATGGATGTCTATATATATACATACACGGAGAACTGAATCAAGGTGCTGCACAGCGAAAGTCAATACAGCATTGTAAATTCACTAGACACGGACAGAAATTAGAAACTCTATAAAAACCAAAATGATCGAGGTCCAGTACGTTCCTCTCAGGCCTCAGAGAGGTGTGCGGGTGTCACTTCCCTGGAGCGTGAGCAGGCTTGGGCACCAAAGTTGGAGTGTGGTCACAGTGAGGCAGGTCGGGGCGGTGGGGGTGGCGCACCAGAGAATTAACCCCTTTGGACCTGTGGTGCCTGGTCCCCTCTGGTTGGCAGCAGTCTCTCTAGATGTAGGTGTGTCCTCCTGCAGCTAAGCCAAGCCCACTGCAGCCAGAGGATGGTGGTCCGACATGCACAACAGTGTTCAAACATCACCTGGTGTCCAGGTCTCCTGCTGGTGGGGTTCCCGCCATTCACCTCCTTCCTTAGAGTCACCCCACTTGCCTCCGACAATACCTTCATCAGGAGGGGATTGCAGCGGGTGAGATGAATCGAGAGTGGGAAGGATAAGTGGGAGAAGGAGTGAGACACAAGCCCTTAGGTGTCTGTCCGGACACGTTCCACTCTAATTCATATTCGAAGAACACGCATGTGCGCAAGGTCTGCGTTCCTGGGGAATCCGACCAGCTGTGGGAAAATGCTGCCGCCTTGTGGCCGCGTCCTGTAACTACAACGTTCCAAAGGGAGCTCAGCAGCCCTTCCTGTTCAAAAGGCCAGCGGGGTTGTAATTGACACCCCCGCTGCAAAAATGTCCTGGGGATAGGCACTGGAAAAGAGCCCGAAACAGGATCGACTTGCAACAGGCGGTTTCAAGAGGTAAATTGAATTCACCATGCGTGTTTTGTTTTCCTTTGTGTTGTTTTCTAAGAAAGGCCCAGGAAATATGCTCCACGACCATGCGAATGGGAGAAATGGAAATTGAAACGCCTTTGCGGTTTCACCTGGCAGCTGTTAGGATTGCCAGTGTCAATACGTCTGGAAGCAATACCTTTGGGAGAGGGCCTGGAGAAAAGGGAAGCCTCCTAAGCCACTGGTGGTATTGCACCCTGGTAACAGGCACCACTGAAAACAATCAAGAGATTCCTGCCAAAGAAAAACAAAACCAGAGAGCCGGCCACATGATGTGGCAATCCACCTCCTGGCTGTCTTTGCGCAGTAAAGTATCAATTGGGGAGACCCGGGCTGGCCAGCGACCCCTGCACACCTATTGACAAGAGCCAAGACTTGAAAGTAAAAACACAGTGTCATGGTGTGTGATCCTTTTAATGTCATGTTGGAGTCTGTTGGCTACTATCTCGTTGAGGATTTTTGCATCTAAGTTCATCGGTGATATTGCTCTCCAGTTTTCTTTTCTTGTAGTATCTTTGTCTGGTTTGGGGATCAGGTGGATGGCTTCGTACAATGAGTTTGGGAGTGTTCTTTCCTCTGCAGTGTTTTGGAAGTGTTTGCAGAGCCATGTGTACTTTAGAGAGACACGGGCTCCCCAGCTGGCACTAGCCACCTATTGACAACAGCCAAGTCTTGATAGTAAAAACACAATGTCCATCCCCAGATGAATGGAAAGTGAAGAGATGGTACACATAGAGCATGGAATACTGCTCAGCCATGAAACAGAATAAAATCCTGCCATTTCCAGCATCTTCGATAGATCCGGAGTACCCTGTACTCAGCATGCAACGTCCAACAGAGAAAGAGAAAATTCCAACGATAGCACGTATAGGTGGCATCTCAAAGTCGATACCAAGAAAGTAGAAAGCACAAACAGAGTCACAGATTTAGAACGCAAGTACAGGGTTTCGAGAGGGCAAAGGCATGCGGAGGTGGGTTGAATGAGGAGGGTGGGATTAACACATGCATTCTAATATGTATAAAGCAGACGATCCACAACCACCTACTACAAAGCACAGGGAGAGGTCGGCACCACCCTGGAGTAAGCTACGTGGGAAGAGAATGCGAAAGAGAATGGATGTCTATATATATACATACACGGAGAACTGAATCAAGGTGCTGCACAGCGAAAGTCAATACAGCATTGTAAATTCACTAGACACGGACAGAAATTAGAAACTTTATAAAAACCAAAATGATCGAGGTCCAGTACGTTCCTCTCAGGCCTCAGAGAGGTGTGCGGGTGTCACTTCCCTGGAGCGTGAGCAGGCTTGGGCACCAAAGTTGGAGTGTGGTCACAGTGAGGCAGGTCGGGGCGGGGGGGCGTCGCACCAGAGAATTAACCCCTTTGGACCTGTGGTGCCTGGTCCCCTCCGGTTGGCAGCAGTCTCTCTAGATGTAGGTGTGCCCTCCTGCAGCTAAGCCAAGCCCACTGCAGCCAGAGGATGGTGGTCCGACATGCACAACAGCGTTCAAACATCACCTGGTGTCCAGGTCTCCTGCTGGTGGGGTTCCCGCCATTCACCTCCTTCCTTAGAGTCACCCCACTTGCCTCCGACAACACCCTCATCAGGAGGGGTTTGCAGGGGGTGAGATGAATCGAGAATGGGAAGGATAAGTGGGAGAAGGAGTGAGACACAAGCCCTTAGGTGTCTGTCCGGACACGTTCCACTCTAATTCATATTCGAAGAACACGCATGTGCGCAAGGTCTGCGTTCCTGGGGAATCTGACCAGCTGTGGGAAAATGCTGCCGCCTTGTGGCCGCGTCCTGTAACTACAACGTTCCAAAGGGAGCTCAGCAGCCCTTCCTGTTCAAAAGGCCAGCGGGGTTGTAATTGACACCCCCGCTGCAAAAATGTCCTGGGGATAGGCACTGGAAAAGAGCCCGAAACAGGATCGACTTGCAACAGGCGGTTTCAAGAGGTAAATTGAATTCACCATGCGTGTTTTGTTTTCCTTTGTGTTGTTTTCTAAGAAAGGCCCAGGAAATATGCTCCACGACCATGCGAATGGGAGAAATGGAAATTGAAACGCCTTTGCGGTTTCACCTGGCAGCTGTTAGGATTGCCAGTGTCAATACGTCTGGAAGCAATACCTTTGGGAGAGGGCCTGGAGAAAAGGGAAGCCTCCTAAGCCACTGGTGGTATTGCACCCTGGTAACAGGCACCACTGAAAACAATCAAGAGATTCCTGCCAAAGAAAAACAAAACCAGAGAGCCGGCCACATGATGTGGCAATCCACCTCCTGGCTGTCTTTGCGCAGTAAAGTATCAATTGGGGAGACCCGGGCTGGCCAGCGACCCCTGCACACCTATTGACAAGAGCCAAGACTTGAAAGTAAAAACACAGTGTCATGGTGTGTGATCCTTTTAATGTCATGTTGGAGTCTGTTGGCTACTATCTCGTTGAGGATTTTTGCATCTAAGTTCATCGGTGATATTGCTCTCCAGTTTTCTTTTCTTGTAGTATCTTTGTCTGGTTTGGGGATCAGGTGGATGGCTTCGTACAATGAGTTTGGGAGTGTTCTTTCCTCTGCAGTGTTTTGGAAGTGTTTGCAGAGCCATGTGTACTTTAGAGAGACACGGGCTCCCCAGCTGGCACTAGCCACCTATTGACAACAGCCAAGTCTTGATAGTAAAAACACAATGTCCATCCCCAGATGAATGGAAAGTGAAGAGATGGTACACATAGAGCATGGAATACTGCTCAGCCATGAAACAGAATAAAATCCTGCCATTTCCAGCATCTTCGATAGATCCGGAGTACCCTGTACTCAGCATGCAACGTCCAACAGAGAAAGAGAAAATTCCAACGATAGCACGTATAGGTGGCATCTCAAAGTCGATACCAAGAAAGTAGAAAGCACAAACAGAGTCACAGATTTAGAACGCAAGTACAGGGTTTCGAGAGGGCAAAGGCATGCGGAGGTGGGTTGAATGAGGAGGGTGGGATTAACACATGCATTCTAATATGTATAAAGCAGACGATCCACAACCACCTACTACAAAGCACAGGGAGAGGTCGGCACCACCCTGGAGTAAGCTACGTGGGAAGAGAATGCGAAAGAGAATGGATGTCTATATATATACATACACGGAGAACTGAATCAAGGTGCTGCACAGCGAAAGTCAATACAGCATTGTAAATTCACTAGACACGGACAGAAATTAGAAACTTTATAAAAACCAAAATGATCGAGGTCCAGTACGTTCCTCTCAGGCCTCAGAGAGGTGTGCGGGTGTCACTTCCCTGGAGCGTGAGCAGGCTTGGGCACCAAAGTTGGAGTGTGGTCACAGTGAGGCAGGTCGGGGCGGGGGGGCGTCGCACCAGAGAATTAACCCCTTTGGACCTGTGGTGCCTGGTCCCCTCCGGTTGGCAGCAGTCTCTCTAGATGTAGGTGTGCCCTCCTGCAGCTAAGCCAAGCCCACTGCAGCCAGAGGATGGTGGTCCGACATGCACAACAGCGTTCAAACATCACCTGGTGTCCAGGTCTCCTGCTGGTGGGGTTCCCGCCATTCACCTCCTTCCTTAGAGTCACCCCACTTGCCTCCGACAACACCCTCATCAGGAGGGGTTTGCAGGGGGTGAGATGAATCGAGAATGGGAAGGATAAGTGGGAGAAGGAGTGAGACACAAGCCCTTAGGTGTCTGTCCGGACACGTTCCACTCTAATTCATATTCGAAGAACACGCATGTGCGCAAGGTCTGCGTTCCTGGGGAATCTGACCAGCTGTGGGAAAATGCTGCCGCCTTGTGGCCGCGTCCTGTAACTACAACGTTCCAAAGGGAGCTCAGCAGCCCTTCCTGTTCAAAAGGCCAGCGGGGTTGTAATTGACACCCCCGCTGCAAAAATGTCCTGGGGATAGGCACTGGAAAAGAGCCCGAAACAGGATCGACTTGCAACAGGCGGTTTCAAGAGGTAAATTGAATTCACCATGCGTGTTTTGTTTTCCTTTGTGTTGTTTTCTAAGAAAGGCCCAGGAAATATGCTCCACGACCATGCGAATGGGAGAAATGGAAATTGAAACGCCTTTGCGGTTTCACCTGGCAGCTGTTAGGATTGCCAGTGTCAATACGTCTGGAAGCAATACCTTTGGGAGAGGGCCTGGAGAAAAGGGAAGCCTCCTAAGCCACTGGTGGTATTGCACCCTGGTAACAGGCACCACTGAAAACAATCAAGAGATTCCTGCCAAAGAAAAACAAAACCAGAGAGCCGGCCACATGATGTGACAATCCACCTCCTGGCTCTCTTTGCGCAGTAAGGTATCAATTGGGGAGACCCGGGCTGGCCAGCGACCCCTGCACACCTATTGACAAGAGCCAAGACTTGAAAGTAAAAACACAGTGTCATGGTGTGTGATCCTTTTAATGTCATGTTGGAGTCTGTTGGCTACTATCTCGTTGAGGATTTTTGCATCTAAGTTCATCGGTGATATTGCTCTCCAGTTTTCTTTTCTTGTAGTATCTTTGTCTGGTTTGGGGATCAGGTGGATGGCTTCGTACAATGAGTTTGGGAGTGTTCTTTCCTCTGCAGTGTTTTGGAAGCGTTTGCAGAGCCATGTGTACTTTAGAGAGACACGGGCTCCCCAGCTGGCACTAGCCACCTATTGACAACAGCCAAGTCTTGATAGTAAAAACACAATGTCCATCCCCAGATGAATGGAAAGTGAAGAGATGGTACACATAGAGCATGGAATACTGCTCAGCCATGAAACACAATAAAATCCTGCCATTTCCAGCATCTTCGATAGATCCGGACTACCCTGTACTCAGCATGCAACGTCCAACAGAGAAAGAGAAAATTCCAACGATAGCACGTATAGGTGGCATCTCAAAGTCGATACCAAGAAAGTAGAAAGCACAAACAGAGTCACAGATTTAGAACGCAAGTACAGGGTTTCGAGAGGGCAAAGGCATGCGGAGGTGGGTTGAATGAGGAGGGTGGGATTAACACATGCATTCTAATATGTATAAAGCAGACGATCCACAACCACCTACTACAAAGCACAGGGAGAGGTCGGCACCACCCTGGACTAAGCTACGTGGGAAGAGAATGTGAAAGAGAATGGATGTGTATATATATACATACACGGAGAACTGAATCAAGGTGCTGCACAGCGAAAGTCAATACAGCATTGTAAATTCACTAGACACGGACAGAAATTAGAAACTCTATAAAAACCAAAATGATCGAGGTCCAGTACGTTCCTCTCAGGCCTCAGAGAGGTGTGCGGGTGTCACTTCCCTGGAGCGTGAGCAGGCTTGGGCACCAAAGTTGGAGTGTGGTCACAGTGAGGCAGGTCGGGGCGGGGGGGGGTCGCACCAGAGAATTAACCCCTTTGGACCTGTGGTGCCTGGTCCCCTCCGGTTGGCAGCAGTCTCTCTAGATGTAGGTGTGCCCTCCTGCAGCTAAGCCAAGCCCACTGCAGCCAGAGGATGGTGGTCCGACATGCACAACAGCGTTCAAACATCACGTGGTGTCCAGGTCTCCTGCTGGTGGGGTTCCCGCCATTCACCTCCTTCCTTAGAGTCACCCCACTTGCCTCCGACAACACCCTCATCAGGAGGGGTTTGCAGGGGGTGAGATGAATCGAGAGTGGGAAGGATAAGTGGGAGAAGGAGTGAGACACAAGCCCTTAGGTGTCTGTCCGGACACGTTCCACTCTAATTCATATTTGAAGAACACGCATGTGCGCAAGGTCTGCGTTCCTGGGGAATCTGACCAGCTGTGGGAAAATGCTGCCGCCTTGTGGCCGCGTCCTGTAACTACAACGTTCCAAAGGGAGCTCAGCAGCCCTTCCTGTTCAAAAGGCCAGCGGGGTTGTAATTGACACCCCCGCTGCAAAAATGTCCTGGGGATAGGCACTGGAAAAGAGCCCGAAACAGGATCGACTTGCAACAGGCGGTTTCAAGAGGTAAATTGAATTCACCATGCGTGTTTTGTTTTCCTTTGTGTTGTTTTCTAAGAAAGGCCCAGGAAATATGCTCCACGACCATGCGAATGGGAGAAATGGAAATTGAAACGCCTTTGCGGTTTCACCTGGCAGCTGTTAGGATTGCCAGTGTCAATACGTCTGGAAGCAATACCTTTGGGAGAGGGCCTGGAGAAAAGGGAAGCCTCCTCAGCCACTGGTGGTATTGCACCCTGGTAACAGGCACCACTGAAAACAATCAAGAGATTCCTGCCAAAGAAAAACAAAACCAGAGAGCCGGCCACATGATGTGGCAATCCACCTCCTGGCTCTCTTTGCACAGTAAGGTATCAATTGGGGAGACCCGGGCTGGCCAGCGACCCCTGCACACCTATTGACAAGAGCCAAGACTTGAAAGTAAAAACACAGTGTCATGGTGTGTGATCCTTTTAATGTCATGTTGGAGTCTGTTGGCTAGTATCTTGTTGAGGATTTTTGCATCTAAGTTCATCGGTGATATTGCTCTCCAGTTTTCTTTTCTTGTAGTATCTTTGTCTGGTTTGGGGATCAGGTGGATGGCTTCGTACAATGAGTTTGGGAGTGTTCTTTCCTCTGCAGTGTTTTGGAAGCGTTTGCAGAGCCATGTGTACTTTAGAGAGACACGGGCTCCCCAGCTGGCACTAGCCACCTATTGACAACAGCCAAGTCTTGATAGTAAAAACACAATGTCCATCCCCAGATGAATGGAAAGTGAAGAGATGGTGCACATAGAGCATGGAATACTGCTCAGCCATGAAACAGAATAAAATCCTGCCATTTCCAGCATCTTCGATAGATCCGGAGTACCCTGTACTCAGCATGCAACGTCCAACAGAGAAAGAGAAAATTCCAACGATAGCACGTATAGGTGGCATCTCAAAGTCGATACCAAGAAAGTAGAAAGCACAAACAGAGTCACAGATTTAGAACGCAAGTACAGGGTTTCGAGAGGGCAAAGGCATGCGGAGGTGGGTTGAATGAGGAGGGTGGGATTAACACATGCATTCTAATATGTATAAAGCAGACGATCCACAACCACCTACTACAAAGCACAGGGAGAGGTCGGCACCACCCTGGACTAAGCTACGTGGGAAGAGAATGCGAAAGAGAATGGATGTGTATATATATACATACACAGAGAACTGAATCAAGGTGCTGCACAGCGAAAGTCAATACAGCATTGTAAATTCACTAGACACGGACAGAAATTAGAAACTCTATAAAAACCAAAATGATCGAGGTCCAGTACGTTCCTCTCAGGCCTCAGAGAGGTGTGCGGGTGTCACTTCCCTGGAGCGTGAGCAGGCTTGGGCACCAAAGTTGGAGTGTGGTCACAGTGAGGCAGGTCGGGGCGGTGGGGGGGGCGCACCAGAGAATTAACCCCTTTGGACCTGTGGTGCCTGATCCCCTCTGGTCGGCAGCAGTCTCTCTAGATGTAGGTGTGCCCTCCTGCAGCTAAGCCAAGCCCACTGCAGCCAGAGGATGGTGGTCTGACATGCACAACAGCGTTCAAACATCACCTGGTGTCCAGGTCTCCTGCTGGTGGGGTTCCCGCCATTCACCTCCTTCCTTAGAGTCACCCCACTTGCCTCCGACAACAGCCTCATCAGGAGGGGTTTGCAGGGGGTGAGATGAATCGAGAGTGGGAAGGATAAGTGGGAGAAGGAGTGAGACACAAGCCCTTAGGTGTCTGTCCGGACACGTTCCACTCTAATTCATATTCGAAGAACACGCATGTGCGCAAGGTCTGCGTTCCTGGGGAATCCGACCAGCTGTGGGAAAATGCTGCCGCCTTGTGGCCGCGTCCTGTAACTACAACGTTCCAAAGGGAGCTCAGCAGCCCTTCCTGTTCAAAAGGCCAGCGGGGTTGTAATTGACACCCCCGCTGCAAAAATGTCCTGGGGATAGGCACTGGAAAAGAGCCCGAAACAGGATCGACTTGCAACAGGCGGTTTCAAGAGGTAAATTGAATTCACCATGCGTGTTTTGTTTTCCTTTGTGTTGTTTTCTAAGAAAGGCCCAGGAAATATGCTCCACGACCATGCGAATGGGAGAAATGGAAATTGAAACGCCTTTGCGGTTTCACCTGGCAGCTGTTAGGATTGCCAGTGTCAATACGTCTGGAAGCAATACCTTTGGGAGAGGGCCTGGAGAAAAGGGAAGCCTCCTAAGCCACTGGTGGTATTGCACCCTGGTAACAGGCACCACTGAAAACAATCAAGAGATTCCTGCCAAAGAAAAACAAAACCAGAGAGCCGGCCACATGATGTGGCAATCCACCTCCTGGCTGTCTTTGCACAGTAAAGTATCAATTGGGGAGACCCGGGCTGGCCAGCGACCCCTGCACACCTATTGACAAGAGCCAAGACTTGAAAGTAAAAACACAGTGTCATGGTGTGTGATCCTTTTAACGTCATGTTGGAGTCTGTTGGCTAGTATCTTGTTGAGGATTTTTGCATCTAAGTTCATCGGTTATATTGCTCTCCAGTTTTCTTTTCTTGTAGTATCTTTTTCTGGTTTGGGGATCAGGTGGATGGCTTCGTACAATGAGTTTGGGAGTGTTCTTTCCTCTGCAGTGTTTTGGAAGCGTTTGCAGAGCCATGTGTACTTTAGAGAGACACGGGCTCCCCAGCTGGCACTAGCCACCTATTGACAACAGCCAAGTCTTGATAGTAAAAACACAATGTCCATCCCCAGATGAATGGAAAGTGAAGAGATGGTACACATAGAGCATGGAATACTGCTCAGCCATGAAACAGAATAAAATCCTGCCATTTCCAGCATCTTCGATAGATCCGGAGTACCCTGTACTCAGCATGCAACGTCCAACAGAGAAAGAGAAAATTCCAACGATAGCACGTATAGGTGGCATCTCAAAGTCGATACCAAGAAAGTAGAAAGCACAAACAGAGTCACAGATTTAGAACGCAAGTACAGGGTTTCGAGAGGGCAAAGGCATGCGGAGGTGGGTTGAATGAGGAGGGTGGGATTAACACATGCATTCTAATATGTATAAAGCAGACGATCCACAACCACCTACTACAAAGCACAGGGAGAGGTCGGCACCACCCTGGAGTAAGCTACGTGGGAAGAGAATGCGAAAGAGAATGGATGTGTATATATATACATACACAGAGAACTGAATCAAGGTGCTGCACAGCGAAAGTCAATACAGCATTGTAAATTCACTAGACACGGACAGAAATTAGAAACTCTATAAAAACCAAAATGATCGAGGTCCAGTACGTTCCTCTCAGGCCTCAGAGAGGTGTGCGGGTGTCACTTCCCTGGAGCGTGAGCAGGCTTGGGCACCAAAGTTGGAGTGTGGTCACAGTGAGGCAGGTCGGGGCGGTGGGGGGGGCGCACCAGAGAATTAACCCCTTTGGACCTGTGGTGCCTGATCCCCTCTGGTCGGCAGCAGTCTCTCTAGATGTAGGTGTGCCCTCCTGCAGCTAAGCCAAGCCCACTACAGCCAGAGGATGGTGGTCCGACATGCACAACAGCGTTCAAACATCACCTGGTGTCCAGGTCTCCTGCTGGTGGGGTTCCCGCCATTCACCTCCTTCCTTAGAGTCACCCCACTTGCCTCCGACAACAGCCTCATCAGGAGGGGTTTGCAGGGGGTGAGATGAATCGAGAGTGGGAAGGATAAGTGGGAGAAGGAGTGAGACACAAGCCCTTAGGTGTCTGTCCGGACACGTTCCACTCTAATTCATATTCGAAGAACACGCATGTGCGCAAGGTCTGCGTTCCTGGGGAATCCGACCAGCTGTGGGAAAATGCTGCCGCCTTGTGGCCGCGTCCTGTAACTACAACGTTCCAAAGGGAGCTCAGCAGCCCTTCCTGTTCAAAAGGCCAGCGGGGTTGTAATTGACACCCCCGCTGCAAAAATGTCCTGGGGATAGGCACTGGAAAAGAGCCCGAAACAGGATCGACTTGCAACAGGCGGTTTCAAGAGGTAAATTGAATTCACCATGCGTGTTTTGTTTTCCTTTGTGTTGTTTTCTAAGAAAGGCCCAGGAAATATGCTCCACGACCATGCGAATGGGAGAAATGGAAATTGAAACGCCTTTGCGGTTTCACCTGGCAGCTGTTAGGATTGCCAGTGTCAATACGTCTGGAAGCAATACCTTTGGGAGAGGGCCTGGAGAAAAGGGAAGCCTCCTAAGCCACTGGTGGTATTGCACCCTGGTAACAGGCACCACTGAAAACAATCAAGAGATTCCTGCCAAAGAAAAACAAAACCAGAGAGCCGGCCACATGATGTGGCAATCCACCTCCTGGCTGTCTTTGCACAGTAAAGTATCATTTGGGGAGACCCGGGCTGGCCAGCGACCCCTGCACACCTATTGACAAGAGCCAAGACTTGAAAGTAAAAACACAGTGTCATGGTGTGTGATCCTTTTAACGTCATGTTGGAGTCTGTTGGCTAGTATCTTGTTGAGGATTTTTGCATCTAAGTTCATCGGTGATATTGCTCTCCAGTTTTCTTTTCTTGTAGTATCTTTGTCTGGTTTGGGGATCAGGTGGATGGCTTCGTACAATGAGTTTGGGAGTGTTCTTTCCTCTGCAGTGTTTTGGAAGCGTTTGCAGAGCCATGTGTACTTTAGAGAGACACGGGCTCCCCAGCAGGCCCTAGCCACCTATTGACAACAGCCAAGTCTTGATAGTAAAAACACAATGTCCATCCCCAGATGAATGGAAAGTGAAGAGATGGTACACATAGAGCATGGAATACTGCTCAGCCATGAAACAGAATAAAATCCTGCCATTTCCAGCATCTTCGATAGATCCGGAGTACCCTGTACTCAGCATGCAACGTCCAACAGAGAAAGAGAAAATTCCAACGATAGCACGTATAGGTGGCATCTCAAAGTCGATACCAAGAAAGTAGAAAGCACAAACAGAGTCACAGATTTAGAACGCAAGTACAGGGTTTCGAGAGGGCAAAGGCATGCGGAGGTGGGTTGAATGAGGAGGGTGGGATTAACACATGCATTCTAATATGTATAAAGCAGACGATCCACAACCACCTACTACAAAGCACAGGGAGAGGTCGGCACCACCCTGGAGTAAGCTACGTGGGAAGAGAATGCGAAAGAGAATGGATGTGTATATATATACATACACAGAGAACTGAATCAAGGTGCTGCACAGCGAAAGTCAATACAGCATTGTAAATTCACTAGACACGGACAGAAATTAGAAACTCTATAAAAACCAAAATGATCGAGGTCCAGTACGTTCCTCTCAGGCCTCAGAGAGGTGTGCGGGTGTCACTTCCCTGGAGCGTGAGCAGGCTTGGGCACCAAAGTTGGAGTGTGGTCACAGTGAGGCAGGTCGGGGCGGTGGGGGGGGCGCACCAGAGAATTAACCCCTTTGGACCTGTGGTGCCTGATCCCCTCTGGTCGGCAGCAGTCTCTCTAGATGTAGGTGTGCCCTCCTGCAGCTAAGCCAAGCCCACTGCAGCCAGAGGATGGTGGTCTGACATGCACAACAGCGTTCAAACATCACCTGGTGTCCAGGTCTCCTGCTGGTGGGGTTCCCGCCATTCACCTCCTTCCTTAGAGTCACCCCACTTGCCTCCGACAACAGCCTCATCAGGAGGGGTTTGCAGGGGGTGAGATGAATCGAGAGTGGGAAGGATAAGTGGGAGAAGGAGTGAGACACAAGCCCTTAGGTGTCTGTCCGGACACGTTCCACTCTAATTCATATTCGAAGAACACGCATGTGCGCAAGGTCTGCGTTCCTGGGGAATCCGACCAGCTGTGGGAAAATGCTGCCGCCTTGTGGCCGCGTCCTGTAACTACAACGTTCCAAAGGGAGCTCAGCAGCCCTTCCTGTTCAAAAGGCCAGCGGGGTTGTAATTGACACCCCCGCTGCAAAAATGTCCTGGGGATAGGCACTGGAAAAGAGCCCGAAACAGGATCGACTTGCAACAGGCGGTTTCAAGAGCTAAATTGAATTCACCATGCGTGTTTTGTTTTCCTTTGTGTTGTTTTCTAAGAAAGGCCCAGGAAATATGCTCCACGACCATGCGAATGGGAGAAATGGAAATTGAAACGCCTTTGCGGTTTCACCTGGCAGCTGTTAGGATTGCCAGTGTCAATACGTCTGGAAGCAATACCTTTGGGAGAGGGCCTGGAGAAAAGGGAAGCCTCCTAAGCCACTGGTGGTATTGCACCCTGGTAACAGGCACCACTGAAAACAATCAAGAGATTCCTGCCAAAGAAAAACAAAACCAGAGAGCCGGCCACATGATGTGGCAATCCACCTCCTGGCTGTCTTTGCACAGTAAAGTATCAATTGGGGAGACCCGGGCTGGCCAGCGACCCCTGCACACCTATTGACAAGAGCCAAGACTTGAAAGTAAAAACACAGTGTCATGGTGTGTGATCCTTTTAACGTCATGTTGGAGTCTGTTGGCTAGTATCTTGTTGAGGATTTTTGCATCTAAGTTCATCGGTGATATTGCTCTCCAGTTTTCTTTTCTTGTAGTATCTTTGTCTGGTTTGGGGATCAGGTGGATGGCTTCGTACAATGAGTTTGGGAGTGTTCTTTCCTCTGCAGTGTTTTGGAAGCGTTTGCAGAGCCATGTGTACTTTAGAGAGACACGGGCTCCCCAGCTGGCACTAGCCACCTATTGACAACAGCCAAGTCTTGATAGTAAAAACACAATGTCCATCCCCAGATGAATGGAAAGTGAAGAGATGGTACACATAGAGCATGGAATACTGCTCAGCCATGAAACAGAATAAAATCCTGCCATTTCCAGCATCTTCGATAGATCCGGAGTACCCTGTACTCAGCATGCAACGTCCAACAGAGAAAGAGAAAATTCCAACGATAGCACGTATAGGTGGCATCTCAAAGTCGATACCAAGAAAGTAGAAAGCACAAACAGAGTCACAGATTTAGAACGCAAGTACAGGGTTTCGAGAGGGCAAAGGCATGCGGAGGTGGGTTGAATGAGGAGGGTGGGATTAACACATGCATTCTAATATGTATAAAGCAGACGATCCACAACCACCTACTACAAAGCACAGGGAGAGGTCGGCACCACCCTGGAGTAAGCTACGTGGGAAGAGAATGCGAAAGAGAATGGATGTGTATATATATACATACACAGAGAACTGAATCAAGGTGCTGCACAGCGAAAGTCAATACAGCATTGTAAATTCACTAGACACGGACAGAAATTAGAAACTCTATAAAAACCAAAATGATCGAGGTCCAGTACGTTCCTCTCAGGCCTCAGAGAGGTGTGCGGGTGTCACTTCCCTGGAGCGTGAGCAGGCTTGGGCACCAAAGTTGGAGTGTGGTCACAGTGAGGCAGGTCGGGGCGGTGGGGGGGGCGCACCAGAGAATTAACCCCTTTGGACCTGTGGTGCCTGATCCCCTCTGGTCGGCAGCAGTCTCTCTAGATGTAGGTGTGCCCTCCTGCAGCTAAGCCAAGCCCACTGCAGCCAGAGGATGGTGGTCTGACATGCACAACAGCGTTCAAACATCACCTGGTGTCCAGGTCTCCTGCTGGTGGGGTTCCCGCCATTCACCTCCTTCCTTAGAGTCACCCCACTTGCCTCCGACAACAGCCTCATCAGGAGGGGTTTGCAGGGGGTGAGATGAATCGAGAGTGGGAAGGATAAGTGGGAGAAGGAGTGAGACACAAGCCCTTAGGTGTCTGTCCGGACACGTTCCACTCTAATTCATATTCGAAGAACACGCATGTGCGCAAGGTCTGCGTTCCTGGGGAATCCGACCAGCTGTGGGAAAATGCTGCCGCCTTGTGGCCGCGTCCTGTAACTACAACGTTCCAAAGGGAGCTCAGCAGCCCTTCCTGTTCAAAAGGCCAGCGGGGTTGTAATTGACACCC
Source organism: Hippopotamus amphibius kiboko (assembly GCF_030028045.1). NCBI lineage: Eukaryota > Metazoa > Chordata > Mammalia > Artiodactyla > Hippopotamidae > Hippopotamus > Hippopotamus amphibius. Next base: position 93,331,741 of record NC_080191.1, on the reverse strand, counting down.
CCGCTGCAAAAATGTCCTGGGGATAGGCACTGGAAAAGAGCCCGAAACAGGATCGACTTGCAACAGGCGGTTTCAAGAGCTAAATTGAATTCACCATGCGTGTTTTGTTTTCCTTTGTGTTGTTTTCTAAGAAAGGCCCAGGAAATATGCTCCACGACCATGCGAATGGGAGAAATGGAAATTGAAACGCCTTTGCGGTTTCACCTGGCAGCTGTTAGGATTGCCAGTGTCAATACGTCTGGAAGCAATACCTTTGGGAGAGGGCCTGGAGAAAAGGGAAGCCTCCTAAGCCACTGGTGGTATTGCACCCTGGTAACAGGCACCACTGAAAACAATCAAGAGATTCCTGCCAAAGAAAAACAAAACCAGAGAGCCGGCCACATGATGTGGCAATCCACCTCCTGGCTGTCTTTGCACAGTAAAGTATCAATTGGGGAGACCCGGGCTGGCCAGCGACCCCTGCACACCTATTGACAAGAGCCAAGACTTGAAAGTAAAAACACAGTGTCATGGTGTGTGATCCTTTTAACGTCATGTTGGAGTCTGTTGGCTAGTATCTTGTTGAGGATTTTTGCATCTAAGTTCATCGGTTATATTGCTCTCCAGTTTTCTTTTCTTGTAGTATCTTTGTCTGGTTTGGGGATCAGGTGGATGGCTTCGTACAATGAGTTTGGGAGTGTTCTTTCCTCTGCAGTGTTTTGGAAGCGTTTGCAGAGCCATGTGTACTTTAGAGAGACACGGGCTCCCCAGCTGGCACTAGCCACCTATTGACAACAGCCAAGTCTTGATAGTAAAAACACAATGTCCATCCCCAGATGAATGGAAAGTGAAGAGATGGTACACATAGAGCATGGAATACTGCTCAGCCATGAAACAGAATAAAATCCTGCCATTTCCAGCATCTTCGATAGATCCGGAGTACCCTGTACTCAGCATGCAACGTCCAACAGAGAAAGAGAAAATTCCAACGATAGCACGTATAGGTGGCATCTCAAAGTCGATACCAAGAAAGTAGAAAGCACAAACAGAGTCACAGATTTAGAACGCAAGTACAGGGTTTCGAGAGGGCAAAGGCATGCGGAGGTGGGTTGAATGAGGAGGGTGGGATTAACACATGCATTCTAATATGTATAAAGCAGACGATCCACAACCACCTACTACAAAGCACAGGGAGAGGTCGGCACCACCCTGGAGTAAGCTACGTGGGAAGAGAATGCGAAAGAGAATGGATGTGTATATATATACATACACAGAGAACTGAATCAAGGTGCTGCACAGCGAAAGTCAATACAGCATTGTAAATTCACTAGACACGGACAGAAATTAGAAACTCTATAAAAACCAAAATGATCGAGGTCCAGTACGTTCCTCTCAGGCCTCAGAGAGGTGTGCGGGTGTCACTTCCCTGGAGCGTGAGCAGGCTTGGGCACCAAAGTTGGAGTGTGGTCACAGTGAGGCAGGTCGGGGCGGTGGGGGGGGCGCACCAGAGAATTAACCCCTTTGGACCTGTGGTGCCTGATCCCCTCTGGTCGGCAGCAGTCTCTCTAGATGTAGGTGTGCTCTCCTGCAGCTAAGCCAAGCCCACTGCAGCCAGAGGATGGTGGTCTGACATGCACAACAGCGTTCAAACATCACGTGGTGTCCAGGTCTCCTGCTGGTGGGGTTCCCGCCATTCACCTCCTTCCTTAGAGTCACCCCACTTGCCTCCGACAACACCCTCATCAGGAGAGATTTGCAGGGGGTGAGATGAATCGAGAGTGGGAAGGATAAGTGGGAGACGGAGTGAGACACAAGCCCTTAGGTGTCTGTCCGGACACGATTCACTCTAATTCATATTCGAAGAACACGCATGTGCGCAAGGTCTGCGTTCCTGGGGAATCCGACCAGCTGTGGGAAAATGCTGCCGCCTTGTGGCCGCGTCCTGTAACTACAACGTTCCAAAGGGAGCTCAGCAGCCCTTCCTGTTCAAAAGGCCAGCGGGGTTGTAATTGACACCCCCGCTGCAAAAATGTCCTGGGGATAGGCACTGGAAAAGAGCCCGAAACAGGATCGACTTGCAACAGGCGGTTTCAAGAGGTAAATTGAATTCACCATGCGTGTTTTGTTTTCCTTTGTGTTGTTTTCTAAGAAAGGCCCAGGAAATATGCTCCACGACCATGCGAATGGGAGAAATGGAAATTGAAACGCCTTTGCGGTTTCACCTGGCAGCTGTTAGGATTGCCAGTGTCAATACGTCTGGAAGCAATACCTTTGGGAGAGGGCCTGGAGAAAAGGGAAGCCTCCTAAGCCACTGATGGTATTGCACCCTGGTAACAGGCACCACTGAAAACAATCAAGAGATTCCTGCCAAAGAAAAACAAAACCAGAGAGCCGGCCACATGATGTGGCAATCCACCTCCTGGCTGTCTTTGTGCAGTAAAGTATCAATTGGGGAGACCCGGGCTGGCCAGCGACCCCTGCACACCTATTGACAAGAGCCAAGACTTGAAAGTAAAAACACAGTGTCATGGTGTGTGATCCTTTTAACGTCATGTTGGAGTCTGTTGGCTAGTATCTTGTTGAGGATTTTTGCATCTAAGTTCATCGGTGATATTGCTCTCCAGTTTTCTTTTCTTGTAGTATCTTTGTCTGGTTTGGGGATCAGGTGGATGGCTTCGTACAATGAGTTTGGGAGTGTTCTTTCCTCTGCAGTGTTTTGGAAGCGTTTGCAGAGCCATGTGTACTTTAGAGAGACACGGGCTCCCCAGCTGGCACTAGCCACCTATTGACAACAGCCAAGTCTTGATAGTAAAAACACAATGTCCATCCCCAGATGAATGGAAAGTGAAGAGATGGTACACATAGAGCATGGAATACTGCTCAGCCATGAAACAGAATAAAATCCTGCCATTTCCAGCATCTTCGATAGATCCGGAGTACCCTGTACTCAGCATGCAACGTCCAACAGTGAAAGAGAAAATTCCAACGATAGCACGTATAGGTGGCATCTCAAAGTCGATACCAAGAAAGTAGAAAGCACAAACAGAGTCACAGATTTAGAACGCAAGTACAGGGTTTCGAGAGGGCAAAGGCATGCAGAGGTGGGTTGAATGAGGAGGGTGGGATTAACACATGCATTCTAATATGTATAAAGCAGACGATCCACAACCACCTACTACAAAGCACAGGGAGAGGTCGGCACCACCCTGGAGTAAGCTACGTGGGAAGAGAATGCGAAAGAGAATGGATGTGTATATATATACATACACAGAGAACTGAATCAAGGTGCTGCACAGCGAAAGTCAATACAGCATTGTAAATTCACTAGACACGGACAGAAATTAGAAACTCTATAAAAACCAAAATGATCGAGGTCCAGTACGTTCCTCTCAGGCCTCAGAGAGGTGTGCGGGTGTCACTTCCCTGGAGCGTGAGCAGGCTTGGGCACCAAAGTTGGAGTGTGGTCACAGTGAGGCAGGTCGGGGCGGTGGGGGGGGCGCACCAGAGAATTAACCCCTTTGGACCTGTGGTGCCTGATCCCCTCTGGTCGGCAGCAGTCTCTCTAGATGTAGGTGTGCCCTCCTGCAGCTAAGCCAAGCCCACTGCAGCCAGAGGATGGTGGTCTGACATGCACAACAGCGTTCAAACATCACGTGGTGTCCAGGTCTCCTGCTGGTGGGATTCCCGCCATTCACCTCCTTCCTTAGAGTCACCCCACTTGCCTCCGACAACACCCTCATCAGGAGAGATTTGCAGGGGGTGAGATGAATCGAGAGTGGGAAGGATAAGTGGGAGACGGAGTGAGACACAAGCCCTTAGGTGTCTGTCCGGACACGATCCACTCTAATTCATATTCGAAGAACATGCATGTGTGCAAGGTCTGCGTTCCTGGGGAATCCGACCAGCTGTGGGAAAATGCTGCCGCCTTGTGGCCGCGTCCTGTAACTACAACGTTCCAAAGGGAGCTCAGCAGCCCTTCCTGTTCAAAAGGCCAGCGGGGTTGTAATTGACACCCCCGCTGCAAAAATGTCCTGGGGATAGGCACTGGAAAAGAGCCCGAAACAGGATCGACTTGCAACAGGCGGTTTCAAGAGGTAAATTGAATTCACCATGCGTGTTTTGTTTTCCTTTGTGTTGTTTTCTAAGAAAGGCCCAGGAAATATGCTCCACGACCATGCGAATGGGAGAAATGGAAATTGAAACGCCTTTGCGGTTTCACCTGGCAGCTGTTAGGATTGCCAGTGTCAATACGTCTGGAAGCAATACCTTTGGGAGAGGGCCTGGAGAAAAGGGAAGCCTCCTAAGCCACTGGTGGTATTGCACCCTGGTAACAGGCACCACTGAAAACAATCAAGAGATTCCTGCCAAAGAAAAACAAAACCAGAGAGCCGGCCACATGATGTGGCAATCCACCTCCTGGCTGTCTTTGCGCAGTAAAGTATCAATTGGGGAGACCCGGGCTGGCCAGCGACCCCTGCACACCTATTGACAAGAGCCAAGACTTGAAAGTAAAAACACAGTGTCATGGTGTGTGATCCTTTTAACGTCATGTTGGAGTCTGTTGGCTAGTATCTTGTTGAGGATTTTTGCATCTAAGTTCATCGGTGATATTGCTCTCCAGTTTTCTTTTCTTGTAGTATCTTTGTCTGGTTTGGGGATCAGGTGGATGGCTTCGTACAATGAGTTTGGGAGTGTTCTTTCCTCTGCAGTGTTTTGGAAGCGTTTGCAGAGCCATGTGTACTTTAGAGAGACACGGGCTCCCCAGCTGGCACTAGCCACCTATTGACAACAGCCAAGTCTTGATAGTAAAAACACAATGTCCATCCCCAGATGAATGGAAAGTGAAGAGATGGTACACATAGAGCATGGAATACTGCTCAGCCATGAAACACAATAAAATCCTGCCATTTCCAGCATCTTCGATAGATCCGGAGTACCCTGTACTCAGCATGCAACGTCCAACAGAGAAAGAGAAAATTCCAACGATAGCACGTATAGGTGGCATCTCAAAGTCGATACCAAGAAAGTAGAAAGCACAAACAGAGTCACAGATTTAGAACGCAAGTACAGGGTTTCGAGAGGGCAAAGGCATGCGGAGGTGGGTTGAATGAGGAGGGTGGGATTAACACATGCATTCTAATATGTATAAAGCAGACGATCCACAACCACCTACTACAAAGCACAGGGAGAGGTCGGCACCACCCTGGACTAAGCTACGTGGGAAGAGAATGCGAAAGAGAATGGATGTCTATATATATACATACACAGAGAACTGAATCAAGGTGCTGCACAGCGAAAGTCAATACAGCATTGTAAATTCACTAGACACGGACAGAAATTAGAAACTCTATAAAAACCAAAATGATCGAGGTCCAGTACGTTCCTCTCAGGCCTCAGAGAGGTGTGCGGGTGTCACTTCCCTGGAGCGTGAGCAGGCTTGGGCACCAAAGTTGGAGTGTGGTCACAGTGAGGCAGGTCGGGGCGGGGGGGGGGGCGCATCAGAGAATTAACCCCTTTGGACCTGTGGTGCCTGGTCCCCTCCGGTTGGCAGCAGTCTCTCTAGATGTAGGTGTGCCCTCCTGCAGCTAAGCCAAGCCCACTGCAGCCAGAGGATGGTGGTCCGACATGCACAACAGCGTTCAAACATCACCTGGTGTCCAGGTCTCCTGCTGGTGGGGTTCCCGCCATTCACCTCCTTCCTTAGAGTCACCCCACTTGCCTCCGACAGCACCCTCAGCAGGAGGGGTTTGCAGGGGGTGAGATGAATCGAGAGTGGGAAGGATAAGTGGGAGAAGGAATGAGACACAAGCCCTTAGGTGTCTGTCCGGACACGTTCCACTCTAATTCATATGCGAAGAACACGCGTGTGGGCAAGGTCTGCGTTCCTGGGGAATCCGACCAGCTGTGGGAAAATGCTGCCGCCTTGTGGCCGCGTCCTGTAACTACAACGTTCCAAAGGGAGCTCAGCAGCCCTTCCTGTTCAAAAGGCCAGCGGGGTTGTAATTGACACCCCCGCTGCAAAAATGTCCTGGGGATAGGCACTGGAAAAGAGCCCGAAACAGGATCGACTTGCAACAGGCGGTTTCAAGAGCTAAATTGAATTCACCATGCGTGTTTTGTTTTCCTTTGTGTTGTTTTCTAAGAAAGGCCCAGGAAATATGCTCCACGACCATGCGAATGGGAGAAATGGAAATTGAAACGCCTTTGCGGTTTCACCTGGCAGCTGTTAGGATTGCCAGTGTCAATACGTCTGGAAGCAATAACTTTGGGAGAGGGCCTGGAGAAAAGGGAAGCCTCCTAAGCCACTGGTGGTATTGCACCCTGGTAACAGGCACCACTGAAAACAATCAAGAGATTCCTGCCAAAGAAAAACAAAACCAGAGAGCCGGCCACATGATGTGGCAATCCACCTCCTGGCTGTCTTTGCACAGTAAAGTATCAATTGGGGAGACCCGGGCTGGCCAGCGACCCCTGCACACCTATTGACAAGAGCCAAGACTTGAAAGTAAAAACACAGTGTCATGGTGTGTGATCCTTTTAACGTCATGTTGGAGTCTGTTGGCTAGTATCTTGTTGAGGATTTTTGCATCTAAGTTCATCGGTGATATTGCTCTCCAGTTTTCTTTTCTTGTAGTATCTTTGTCTGGTTTGGGGATCAGGTGGATGGCTTCGTACAATGAGTTTGGGAGTGTTCTTTCCTCTGCAGTGTTTTGGAAGCGTTTGCAGAGCCATGTGTACTTTAGAGAGACACGGGCTCCCCAGCTGGCACTAGCCACCTATTGACAACAGCCAAGTCTTGATAGTAAAAACACAATGTCCATCCCCAGATGAATGGAAAGTGAAGAGATGGTACACATAGAGCATGGAATACTGCTCAGCCATGAAACAGAATAAAATCCTGCCATTTCCAGCATCTTCGATAGATCCGGAGTACCCTGTACTCAGCATGCAACGTCCAACAGAGAAAGAGAAAATTCCAACGATAGCACGTATAGGTGGCATCTCAAAGTCGATACCAGGAAAGTAGAAAGCACAAACAGAGTCACAGATTTAGAACGCAAGTACAGGGTTTCGAGAGGGCAAAGGCATGCGGAGGTGGGTTGAATGAGGAGGGTGGGATTAACACATGCATTCTAATATGTATAAAGCAGACGATCCACAACCACCTACTACAAAGCACAGGGAGAGGTCGGCACCACCCTGGAGTAAGCTACGTGGGAAGAGAATGCGAAAGAGAATGGATGTGTATATATATACATACACAGAGAACTGAATCAAGGTGCTGCACAGCGAAAGTCAATACAGCATTGTAAATTCACTAGACACGGACAGAAATTAGAAACTCTATAAAAACCAAAATGATCGAGGTCCAGTACGTTCCTCTCAGGCCTCAGAGAGGTGTGCGGGTGTCACTTCCCTGGAGCGTGAGCAGGCTTGGGCACCAAAGTTGGAGTGTGGTCACAGTGAGGCAGGTCGGGGCGGTGGGGGGGGCGCACCAGAGAATTAACCCCTTTGGACCTGTGGTGCCTGATCCCCTCTGGTCGGCAGCAGTCTCTCTAGATGTAGGTGTGCCCTCCTGCAGCTAAGCCAAGCCCACTGCAGCCAGAGGATGGTGGTCTGACATGCACAACAGCGTTCAAACATCACCTGGTGTCCAGGTCTCCTGCTGGTGGGGTTCCCGCCATTCACCTCCTTCCTTAGAGTCACCCCACTTGCCTCCGACAACAGCCTCATCAGGAGGGGTTTGCAGGGGGTGAGATGAATCGAGAGTGGGAAGGATAAGTGGGAGAAGGAGTGAGACACAAGCCCTTAGGTGTCTGTCCGGACACGTTCCACTCTAATTCATATTCGAAGAACACGCATGTGCGCAAGGTCTGCGTTCCTGGGGAATCCGACCAGCTGTGGGAAAATGCTGCCGCCTTGTGGCCGCGTCCTGTAACTACAACGTTCCAAAGGGAGCTCAGCAGCCCTTCCTGTTCAAAAGGCCAGCGGGGTTGTAATTGACACCCCCGCTGCAAAAATGTCCTGGGGATAGGCACTGGAAAAGAGCCCGAAACAGGATCGACTTGCAACAGGCGGTTTCAAGAGCTAAATTGAATTCACCATGCGTGTTTTGTTTTCCTTTGTGTTGTTTTCTAAGAAAGGCCCAGGAAATATGCTCCACGACCATGCGAATGGGAGAAATGGAAATTGAAACGCCTTTGCGGTTTCACCTGGCAGCTGTTAGGATTGCCAGTGTCAATACGTCTGGAAGCAATACCTTTGGGAGAGGGCCTGGAGAAAAGGGAAGCCTCCTAAGCCACTGGTGGTATTGCACCCTGGTAACAGGCACCACTGAAAACAATCAAGAGATTCCTGCCAAAGAAAAACAAAACCAGAGAGCCGGCCACATGATGTGGCAATCCACCTCCTGGCTGTCTTTGCACAGTAAAGTATCAATTGGGGAGACCCGGGCTGGCCAGCGACCCCTGCACACCTATTGACAAGAGCCAAGACTTGAAAGTAAAAACACAGTGTCATGGTGTGTGATCCTTTTAACGTCATGTTGGAGTCTGTTGGCTAGTATCTTGTTGAGGATTTTTGCATCTAAGTTCATCGGTGATATTGCTCTCCAGTTTTCTTTTCTTGTAGTATCTTTGTCTGGTTTGGGGATCAGGTGGATGGCTTCGTACAATGAGTTTGGGAGTGTTCTTTCCTCTGCAGTGTTTTGGAAGCGTTTGCAGAGCCATGTGTACTTTAGAGAGACACGGGCTCCCCAGCTGGCACTAGCCACCTATTGACAACAGCCAAGTCTTGATAGTAAAAACACAATGTCCATCCCCAGATGAATGGAAAGTGAAGAGATGGTACACATAGAACATGGAATACTGCTCAGCCATGAAACAGAATAAAATCCTGCCATTTCCAGCATCTTCGATAGATCCGGAGTACCCTGTACTCAGCATGCAACGTCCAACAGAGAAAGAGAAAATTCCAACGATAGCACGTATAGGTGGCATCTCAAAGTCGATACCAAGAAAGTAGAAAGCACAAACAGAGTCACAGATTTAGAACGCAAGTACAGGGTTTCGAGAGGGCAAAGGCATGCGGAGGTGGGTTGAATGAGGAGGGTGGGATTAACACATGCATTCTAATATGTATAAAGCAGACGATCCACAACCACCTACTACAAAGCACAGGGAGAGGTCGGCACCACCCTGGAGTAAGCTACGTGGGAAGAGAATGCGAAAGAGAATGGATGTGTATATATATACATACACAGAGAACTGAATCAAGGTGCTGCACAGCGAAAGTCAATACAGCATTGTAAATTCACTAGACACGGACAGAAATTAGAAACTCTATAAAAACCAAAATGATCGAGGTCCAGTACGTTCCTCTCAGGCCTCAGAGAGGTGTGCGGGTGTCACTTCCCTGGAGCGTGAGCAGGCTTGGGCACCAAAGTTGGAGTGTGGTCACAGTGAGGCAGGTCGGGGCGGTGGGGGGGGCGCACCAGAGAATTAACCCCTTTGGACCTGTGGTGCCTGATCCCCTCTGGTCGGCAGCAGTCTCTCTAGATGTAGGTGTGCCCTCCTGCAGCTAAGCCAAGCCCACTGCAGCCAGAGGATGGTGGTCTGACATGCACAACAGCGTTCAAACATCACCTGGTGTCCAGGTCTCCTGCTGGTGGGGTTCCCGCCATTCACCTCCTTCCTTAGAGTCACCCCACTTGCCTCCGACAACAGCCTCATCAGGAGGGGTTTGCAGGGGGTGAGATGAATCGAGAGTGGGAAGGATAAGTGGGAGAAGGAGTGAGACACAAGCCCTTAGGTGTCTGTCCGGACACGTTCCACTCTAATTCATATTCGAAGAACACGCATGTGCGCAAGGTCTGCGTTCCTGGGGAATCCGACCAGCTGTGGGAAAATGCTGCCGCCTTGTGGCCGCGTCCTGTAACTACAACGTTCCAAAGGGAGCTCAGCAGCCCTTCCTGTTCAAAAGGCCAGCGGGGTTGTAATTGACACCCCCGCTGCAAAAATGTCCTGGGGATAGGCACTGGAAAAGAGCCCGAAACAGGATCGACTTGCAACAGGCGGTTTCAAGAGCTAAATTGAATTCACCATGCGTGTTTTGTTTTCCTTTGTGTTGTTTTCTAAGAAAGGCCCAGGAAATATGCTCCACGACCATGCGAATGGGAGAAATGGAAATTGAAACGCCTTTGCGGTTTCACCTGGCAGCTGTTAGGATTGCCAGTGTCAATACGTCTGGAAGCAATACCTTTGGGAGAGGGCCTGGAGAAAAGGGAAGCCTCCTAAGCCACTGGTGGTATTGCACCCTGGTAACAGGCACCACTGAAAACAATCAAGAGATTCCTGCCAAAGAAAAACAAAACCAGAGAGCCGGCCACATGATGTGGCAATCCACCTCCTGGCTGTCTTTGCACAGTAAAGTATCAATTGGGGAGACCCGGGCTGGCCAGCGACCCCTGCACACCTATTGACAAGAGCCAAGACTTGAAAGTAAAAACACAGTGTCATGGTGTGTGATCCTTTTAACGTCATGTTGGAGTCTGTTGGCTAGTATCTTGTTGAGGATTTTTGCATCTAAGTTCATCGGTTATATTGCTCTCCAGTTTTCTTTTCTTGTAGTATCTTTGTCTGGTTTGGGGATCAGGTGGATGGCTTCGTACAATGAGTTTGGGAGTGTTCTTTCCTCTGCAGTGTTTTGGAAGCGTTTGCAGAGCCATGTGTACTTTAGAGAGACACGGGCTCCCCAGCTGGCACTAGCCACCTATTGACAACAGCCAAGTCTTGATAGTAAAAACACAATGTCCATCCCCAGATGAATGGAAAGTGAAGAGATGGTACACATAGAGCATGGAATACTGCTCAGCCATGAAACAGAATAAAATCCTGCCATTTCCAGCATCTTCGATAGATCCGGAGTACCCTGTACTCAGCATGCAACGTCCAACAGAGAAAGAGAAAATTCCAACGATAGCACGTATAGGTGGCATCTCAAAGTCGATACCAAGAAAGTAGAAAGCACAAACAGAGTCACAGATTTAGAACGCAAGTACAGGGTTTCGAGAGGGCAAAGGCATGCGGAGGTGGGTTGAATGAGGAGGGTGGGATTAACACATGCATTCTAATATGTATAAAGCAGACGATCCACAACCACCTACTACAAAGCACAGGGAGAGGTCGGCACCACCCTGGACTAAGCTACGTGGGAAGAGAATGCGAAAGAGAATGGATGTGTATATATATACATACACAGAGAACTGAATCAAGGTGCTGCACAGCGAAAGTCAATACAGCATTGTAAATTCACTAGACACGGACAGAAATTAGAAACTCTATAAAAACCAAAATGATCGAGGTCCAGTACGTTCCTCTCAGGCCTCAGAGAGGTGTGCGGGTGTCACTTCCCTGGAGCGTGAGCAGGCTTGGGCACCAAAGTTGGAGTGTGGTCACAGTGAGGCAGGTCGGGGCGGTGGGGGGGGCGCACCAGAGAATTAACCCCTTTGGACCTGTGGTGCCTGATCCCCTCTGGTCGGCAGCAGTCTCTCTAGATGTAGGTGTGCCCTCCTGCAGCTAAGCCAAGCCCACTGCAGCCAGAGGATGGTGGTCTGACATGCACAACAGCGTTCAAACATCACCTGGTGTCCAGGTCTCCTGCTGGTGGGGTTCCCGCCATTCACCTCCTTCCTTAGAGTCACCCCACTTGCCTCCGACAACACCCTCATCAGGAGGGGTTTGCAGGGGGTGAGATGAATCGAGAGTGGGAAGGATAAGTGGGAGAAGGAGTGAGACACAAGCCCTTAGGTGTCTGTCCGGACACGTTCCACTCTAATTCATATTCGAAGAACACGCCTGTGCGCAAGGTCTGCATTCCTGGGGAATCCGACCAGCTGTGGGAAAATGCTGCCGCCTTGTGGCCGCGTCCTGTAACTACAACGTTCCAAAGGGAGCTCAGCAGCCCTTCCTGTTCAAAAGGCCAGCGGGGTTGTAATTGACACCCCCGCTGCAAAAATGTCCTGGGGATAGGCACTGGAAAAGAGCCCGAAACAGGATCGACTTGCAACAGGCGGTTTCAAGAGCTAAATTGAATTCACCATGCGTGTTTTGTTTTCCTTTGTGTTGTTTTCTAAGAAAGGCCCAGGAAATATGCTCCACGACCATGCGAATGGGAGAAATGGAAATTGAAACGCCTTTGCAGTTTCACCTGGCAGCTGTTAGGATTGCCAGTGTCAATACGTCTGGAAGCAATACCTTTGGGAGAGGGCCTGGAGAAAAGGGAAGCCTCCTAAGCCACTGGTGGTATTGCACCCTGGTAACAGGCACCACTGAAAACAATCAAGAGATTCCTGCCAAAGAAAAACAAAATCAGAGAGCCGGCCACATGATGTGGCAATCCACCTCCTGGCTGTCTTTGCGCAGTAAAGTATCAATTGGGGAGACCCGGGCTGGCCAGCGACCCCTGCACACCTATTGACAAGAGCCAAGACTTGAAAGTAAAAACACAGTGTCATGGTGTGTGATCCTTTTAACGTCATGTTGGAATCTGTTGGCTAGTATCTTGTTGAGGATTTTTGCATCTAAGTTCATCGGTGATATTGCTCTCCAGTTTTCTTTTCTTGTAGTATCTTTGTCTGGTTTGGGGATCAGGTGGATGGCTTCGTACAATGAGTTTGGGAGTGTTCTTTCCTCTGCAGTGTTTTGGAAGCGTTTGCAGAGCCATGTGTACTTTAGAGAGACACGGGCTCCCCAGCTGGCACTAGCCACCTATTGACAACAGCCAAGTCTTGATAGTAAAAACACAATGTCCATCCCCAGATGAATGGAAAGTGAAGAGATGGTACACATAGAGCATGGAATACTGCTCAGCCATGAAACAGAATAAAATCCTGCCATTTCCAGCATCTTCGATAGATCCGGAGTACCCTGTACTCAGCATGCAACGTCCAACAGAGAAAGAGAAAATTCCAACGATAGCACGTATAGGTGGCATCTCAAAGTCGATACCAAGAAAGTAGAAAGCACAAACAGAGTCACAGATTTAGAACGCAAGTACAGGGTTTCGAGAGGGCAAAGGCATGCGGAGGTGGGTTGAATGAGGAGGGTGGGATTAACACATGCATTCTAATATGTATAAAGCAGACGATCCACAACCACCTACTACAAAGCACAGGGAGAGGTCGGCACCACCCTGGAGTAAGCTACGTGGGAAGAGAATGCGAAAGAGAATGGATGTGTATATATATACATACACAGAGAACTGAATCAAGGTGCTGCACAGCGAAAGTCAATACAGCATTGTAAATTCACTAGACACGGACAGAAATTAGAAACTCTATAAAAACCAAAATGATCGAGGTCCAGTACGTTCCTCTCAGGCCTCAGAGAGGTGTGCGGGTGTCACTTCCCTGGAGCGTGAGCAGGCTTGGGCACCAAAGTTGGAGTGTGGTCACAGTGAGGCAGGTCGGGGCGGTGGGGGGGGCGCACCAGAGAATTAACCCCTTTGGACCTGTGGTGCCTGATCCCCTCTGGTCGGCAGCAGTCTCTCTAGATGTAGGTGTGCTCTCCTGCAGCTAAGCCAAGCCCACTGCAGCCAGAGGATGGTGGTCTGACATGCACAACAGCGTTCAAACATCACGTGGTGTCCAGGTCTCCTGCTGGTGGGGTTCCCGCCATTCACCTCCTTCCTTAGAGTCACCCCACTTGCCTCCGACAACACCCTCATCAGGAGAGATTTGCAGGGGGTGAGATGAATCGAGAGTGGGAAGGATAAGTGGGAGACGGAGTGAGACACAAGCCCTTAGGTGTCTGTCCGGACACGATTCACTCTAATTCATATTCGAAGAACACGCATGTGCGCAAGGTCTGCGTTCCTGGGGAATCCGACCAGCTGTGGGAAAATGCTGCCGCCTTGTGGCCGCGTCCTGTAACTACAACGTTCCAAAGGGAGCTCAGCAGCCCTTCCTGTTCAAAAGGCCAGCGGGGTTGTAATTGACACCCCCGCTGCAAAAATGTCCTGGGGATAGGCACTGGAAAAGAGCCCGAAACAGGATCGACTTGCAACAGGCGGTTTCAAGAGGTAAATTGAATTCACCATGCGTGTTTTGTTTTCCTTTGTGTTGTTTTCTAAGAAAGGCCCAGGAAATATGCTCCACGACCATGCGAATGGGAGAAATGGAAATTGAAACGCCTTTGCGGTTTCACCTGGCAGCTGTTAGGATTGCCAGTGTCAATACGTCTGGAAGCAATACCTTTGGGAGAGGGCCTGGAGAAAAGGGAAGCCTCCTAAGCCACTGATGGTATTGCACCCTGGTAACAGGCACCACTGAAAACAATCAAGAGATTCCTGCCAAAGAAAAACAAAACCAGAGAGCCGGCCACATGATGTGGCAATCCACCTCCTGGCTGTCTTTGTGCAGTAAAGTATCAATTGGGGAGACCCGGGCTGGCCAGCGACCCCTGCACACCTATTGACAAGAGCCAAGACTTGAAAGTAAAAACACAGTGTCATGGTGTGTGATCCTTTTAACGTCATGTTGGAGTCTGTTGGCTAGTATCTTGTTGAGGATTTTTGCATCTAAGTTCATCGGTGATATTGCTCTCCAGTTTTCTTTTCTTGTAGTATCTTTGTCTGGTTTGGGGATCAGGTGGATGGCTTCGTACAATGAGTTTGGGAGTGTTCTTTCCTCTGCAGTGTTTTGGAAGCGTTTGCAGAGCCATGTGTACTTTAGAGAGACACGGGCTCCCCAGCTGGCACTAGCCACCTATTGACAACAGCCAAGTCTTGATAGTAAAAACACAATGTCCATCCCCAGATGAATGGAAAGTGAAGAGATGGTACACATAGAGCATGGAATACTGCTCAGCCATGAAACAGAATAAAATCCTGCCATTTCCAGCATCTTCGATAGATCCGGAGTACCCTGTACTCAGCATGCAACGTCCAACAGTGAAAGAGAAAATTCCAACGATAGCACGTATAGGTGGCATCTCAAAGTCGATACCAAGAAAGTAGAAAGCACAAACAGAGTCACAGATTTAGAACGCAAGTACAGGGTTTCGAGAGGGCAAAGGCATGCAGAGGTGGGTTGAATGAGGAGGGTGGGATTAACACATGCATTCTAATATGTATAAAGCAGACGATCCACAACCACCTACTACAAAGCACAGGGAGAGGTCGGCACCACCCTGGAGTAAGCTACGTGGGAAGAGAATGCGAAAGAGAATGGATGTGTATATATATACATACACAGAGAACTGAATCAAGGTGCTGCACAGCGAAAGTCAATACAGCATTGTAAATTCACTAGACACGGACAGAAATTAGAAACTCTATAAAAACCAAAATGATCGAGGTCCAGTACGTTCCTCTCAGGCCTCAGAGAGGTGTGCGGGTGTCACTTCCCTGGAGCGTGAGCAGGCTTGGGCACCAAAGTTGGAGTGTGGTCACAGTGAGGCAGGTCGGGGCGGTGGGGGGGGCGCACCAGAGAATTAACCCCTTTGGACCTGTGGTGCCTGATCCCCTCTGGTCGGCAGCAGTCTCTCTAGATGTAGGTGTGCCCTCCTGCAGCTAAGCCAAGCCCACTGCAGCCAGAGGATGGTGGTCTGACATGCACAACAGCGTTCAAACATCACGTGGTGTCCAGGTCTCCTGCTGGTGGGATTCCCGCCATTCACCTCCTTCCTTAGAGTCACCCCACTTGCCTCCGACAACACCCTCATCAGGAGAGATTTGCAGGGGGTGAGATGAATCGAGAGTGGGAAGGATAAGTGGGAGACGGAGTGAGACACAAGCCCTTAGGTGTCTGTCCGGACACGATCCACTCTAATTCATATTCGAAGAACACGCATGTGTGCAAGGTCTGCGTTCCTGGGGAATCCGACCAGCTGTGGGAAAATGCTGCCGCCTTGTGGCCGCGTCCTGTAACTACAACGTTCCAAAGGGAGCTCAGCAGCCCTTCCTGTTCAAAAGGCCAGCGGGGTTGTAATTGACACCCCCGCTGCAAAAATGTCCTGGGGATAGGCACTGGAAAAGAGCCCGAAACAGGATCGACTTGCAACAGGCGGTTTCAAGAGGTAAATTGAATTCACCATGCGTGTTTTGTTTTCCTTTGTGTTGTTTTCTAAGAAAGGCCCAGGAAATATGCTCCACGACCATGCGAATGGGAGAAATGGAAATTGAAACGCCTTTGCGGTTTCACCTGGCAGCTGTTAGGATTGCCAGTGTCAATACGTCTGGAAGCAATACCTTTGGGAGAGGGCCTGGAGAAAAGGGAAGCCTCCTAAGCCACTGGTGGTATTGCACCCTGGTAACAGGCACCACTGAAAACAATCAAGAGATTCCTGCCAAAGAAAAACAAAACCAGAGAGCCGGCCACATGATGTGGCAATCCACCTCCTGGCTGTCTTTGCGCAGTAAAGTATCAATTGGGGAGACCCGGGCTGGCCAGCGACCCCTGCACACCTATTGACAAGAGCCAAGACTTGAAAGTAAAAACACAGTGTCATGGTGTGTGATCCTTTTAACGTCATGTTGGAGTCTGTTGGCTAGTATCTTGTTGAGGATTTTTGCATCTAAGTTCATCGGTGATATTGCTCTCCAGTTTTCTTTTCTTGTAGTATCTTTGTCTGGTTTGGGGATCAGGTGGATGGCTTCGTACAATGAGTTTGGGAGTGTTCTTTCCTCTGCAGTGTTTTGGAAGCGTTTGCAGAGCCATGTGTACTTTAGAGAGACACGGGCTCCCCAGCTGGCACTAGCCACCTATTGACAACAGCCAAGTCTTGATAGTAAAAACACAATGTCCATCCCCAGATGAATGGAAAGTGAAGAGATGGTACACATAGAGCATGGAATACTGCTCAGCCATGAAACACAATAAAATCCTGCCATTTCCAGCATCTTCGATAGATCCGGAGTACCCTGTACTCAGCATGCAACGTCCAACAGAGAAAGAGAAAATTCCAACGATAGCACGTATAGGTGGCATCTCAAAGTCGATACCAAGAAAGTAGAAAGCACAAACAGAGTCACAGATTTAGAACGCAAGTACAGGGTTTCGAGAGGGCAAAGGCATGCGGAGGTGGGTTGAATGAGGAGGGTGGGATTAACACATGCATTCTAATATGTATAAAGCAGACGATCCACAACCACCTACTACAAAGCACAGGGAGAGGTCGGCACCACCCTGGACTAAGCTACGTGGGAAGAGAATGCGAAAGAGAATGGATGTCTATATATATACATACACAGAGAACTGAATCAAGGTGCTGCACAGCGAAAGTCAATACAGCATTGTAAATTCACTAGACACGGACAGAAATTAGAAACTCTATAAAAACCAAAATGATCGAGGTCCAGTACGTTCCTCTCAGGCCTCAGAGAGGTGTGCGGGTGTCACTTCCCTGGAGCGTGAGCAGGCTTGGGCACCAAAGTTGGAGTGTGGTCACAGTGAGGCAGGTCGGGGCGGGGGGGGGGGCGCATCAGAGAATTAACCCCTTTGGACCTGTGGTGCCTGGTCCCCTCCGGTTGGCAGCAGTCTCTCTAGATGTAGGTGTGCCCTCCTGCAGCTAAGCCAAGCCCACTGCAGCCAGAGGATGGTGGTCCGACATGCACAACAGCGTTCAAACATCACCTGGTGTCCAGGTCTCCTGCTGGTGGGGTTCCCGCCATTCACCTCCTTCCTTAGAGTCACCCCACTTGCCTCCGACAGCACCCTCAGCAGGAGGGGTTTGCAGGGGGTGAGATGAATCGAGAGTGGGAAGGATAAGTGGGAGAAGGAATGAGACACAAGCCCTTAGGTGTCTGTCCGGACACGTTCCACTCTAATTCATATGCGAAGAACACGCGTGTGGGCAAGGTCTGCGTTCCTGGGGAATCCGACCAGCTGTGGGAAAATGCTGCCGCCTTGTGGCCGCGTCCTGTAACTACAACGTTCCAAAGGGAGCTCAGCAGCCCTTCCTGTTCAAAAGGCCAGCGGGGTTGTAATTGACACCCCCGCTGCAAAAATGTCCTGGGGATAGGCACTGGAAAAGAGCCCGAAACAGGATCGACTTGCAACAGGCGGTTTCAAGAGCTAAATTGAATTCACCATGCGTGTTTTGTTTTCCTTTGTGTTGTTTTCTAAGAAAGGCCCAGGAAATATGCTCCACGACCATGCGAATGGGAGAAATGGAAATTGAAACGCCTTTGCGGTTTCACCTGGCAGCTGTTAGGATTGCCAGTGTCAATACGTCTGGAAGCAATAACTTTGGGAGAGGGCCTGGAGAAAAGGGAAGCCTCCTAAGCCACTGCTGGTATTGCACCCTGGTAACAGGCACCACTGAAAACAATCAAGAGATTCCTGCCAAAGAAAAACAAAACCAGAGAGCCGGCCACATGATGTGGCAATCCACCTCCTGGCTGTCTTTGCACAGTAAAGTATCAATTGGGGAGACCCGGGCTGGCCAGCGACCCCTGCACACCTATTGACAAGAGCCAAGACTTGAAAGTAAAAACACAGTGTCATGGTGTGTGATCCTTTTAACGTCATGTTGGAGTCTGTTGGCTAGTATCTTGTTGAGGATTTTTGCATCTAAGTTCATCGGTGATATTGCTCTCCAGTTTTCTTTTCTTGTAGTATCTTTGTCTGGTTTGGGGATCAGGTGGATGGCTTCGTACAATGAGTTTGGGAGTGTTCTTTCCTCTGCAGTGTTTTGGAAGCGTTTGCAGAGCCATGTGTACTTTAGAGAGACACGGGCTCCCCAGCTGGCACTAGCCACCTATTGACAACAGCCAAGTCTTGATAGTAAAAACACAATGTCCATCCCCAGATGAATGGAAAGTGAAGAGATGGTACACATAGAGCATGGAATACTGCTCAGCCATGAAACAGAATAAAATCCTGCCATTTCCAGCATCTTCGATAGATCCGGAGTACCCTGTACTCAGCATGCAACGTCCAACAGAGAAAGAGAAAATTCCAACGATAGCACGTATAGGTGGCATCTCAAAGTCGATACCAGGAAAGTAGAAAGCACAAACAGAGTCACAGATTTAGAACGCAAGTACAGGGTTTCGAGAGGGCAAAGGCATGCGGAGGTGGGTTGAATGAGGAGGGTGGGATTAACACATGCATTCTAATATGTATAAAGCAGACGATCCACAACCACCTACTACAAAGCACAGAGAGAGGTCGGCACCACCCTGGAGTAAGCTACGTGGGAAGAGAATGCGAAAGAGAATGGATGTGTATATATATACATACACAGAGAACTGAATCAAGGTGCTGCACAGCGAAAGTCAATACAGCTTTGTAAATTCACTAGACACGGACAGAAATTAGAAACTCTATAAAAACCAAAATGATCGAGGTCCAGTACGTTCCTCTCAGGCCTCAGAGAGGTGTGCGGGTGTCACTTCCCTGGAGCGTGAGCAGGCTTGGGCACCAAAGTTGGAGTGTGGTCACAGTGAGGCAGGTCGGGGCGGTGGGGGTGGCGCACCAGAGAATTAACCCCTTTGGACCTGTGGTGCCTGATCCCCTCTGGTTGGCAGCAGTCTCTCTAGATGTAGGTGTGCCCTCCTGCAGCTAAGCCAAGCCCACTGCAGCCAGAGGGTGGTGGTCCGACATGCACAACAGCGTTCAAACATCACGTGGTGTCCAGGTCTCCTGCTGGTGGGGTTCCCGCCATTCACCTCCTTCCTTAGAGTCACCCCACTTGCCTCCGACAACACCCTCATCAGGAGAGTTTTGCAGGGGGTGAGATGAATCGAGAGTGGGAAGGATAAGTGGGAGAAGGAGTGAGACACAAGCCCTTAGGTGTCTGTCCGGACACGTTCCACTCTAATTCATATTCGAAGAACACGCATGTGCGCAAGGTCTGCGTTCCTGGGGAATCCGACCAGCTGTGGGAAAATGCTGCCGCCTTGTGGCCGCGTCCTGTAACTACAACGTTCCAAAGGGAGCTCAGCAGCCCTTCCTGTTCAAAAGGCCAGCGGGGTTGTAATTGACACCCCCGCTGCAAAAATGTCCTGGGGATAGGCACTGGAAAAGAGCCCGAAACAGGATCGTCTTGCAACAGGCGGTTTCAAGAGGTAAGTTGAATTCACCATGCGTGTTTTGTTTTCCTTTGTGTTGTTTTCTAAGAAAGGCCCAGGAAATATGCTCCACGACCATGCGAATGGGAGAAATGGAAATTGAAACGCCTTTGCGGTTTCACCTGGCAGCTGTTAGGATTGCCAGTGTCAATACGTCTGGAAGCAATACCTTTGGGAGAGGGCCTGGAGAAAAGGGAAGCCTCCTAAGCCACTGGTGGTATTGCACCCTGGTAACAGGCACCACTGAAAACAATCAAGAGATTCCTGCCAAAGAAAAACAAAACCAGAGAGCCGGCCACATGATGTGGCAATCCACCTCCTGGCTGTCTTTGCGCAGTAAGGTATCAATTGGGGAGACCCGGGCTGGCCAGCGACCCCTGCACACCTATTGACAAGAGCCAAGACTTGAAAGTAAAAACACAGTGTCATGGTGTGTGATCCTTTTAATGTCATGTTGGAGTCTGTTGGCTAGTATCTTGTTGAGGATTTTTGCATCTAAGTTCATCGGTGATATTGCTCTCCAGTTTTCTTTTCTTGTAGTATCTTTGTCTGGTTTGGGGATCAGGTGGATGGCTTCGTACAATGAGTTTGGGAGTGTTCTTTCCTCTGCAGTGTTTTGGAAGCGTTTGCAGAGCCATGTGTACTTTAGAGAGACACGGGCTCCCCAGCTGGCACTAGCCACCTATTGACAACAGCCAAGTCTTGATAGTAAAAACACAATGTCCATCCCCAGATGAATGGAAAGTGAAGAGATGGTGCACATAGAGCATGGAATACTGCTCAGCCATGAAACAGAATAAAATCCTGCCATTTCCAGCATCTTCGATAGATCCGGAGTACCCTGTACTCAGCATGCAACGTCCAACAGAGAAAGAGAAAATTCCAACGATAGCACGTATAGGTGGCATCTCAAAGACGATACCAAGAAAGTAGAAAGCACAAACAGAGTCACAGATTTAGAACGCAAGTACAGGGTTTCGAGAGGGCAAAGGCATGCGGAGGTGGGTTGAATGAGGAGGGTGGGATTAACACATGCATTCTAATATGTATAAAGCAGACGATCCACAACCACCTACTACAAAGCACAGAGAGAGGTCGGCACCACCCTGGAGTAAGCTACGTGGGAAGAGAATGCGAAAGAGAATGGATGTGTATATATATACATACACAGAGAACTGAATCAAGGTGCTGCACAGCGAAAGTCAATACAGCTTTGTAAATTCACTAGACACGGACAGAAATTAGAAACTCTATAAAAACCAAAATGATCGAGGTCCAGTACGTTCCTCTCAGGCCTCAGAGAGGTGTGCGGGTGTCACTTCCCTGGAGCGTGAGCAGTCTTGGGCACCAAAGTTGGAGTGTGGTCACAGTGAGGCAGGTCGGGGCGGTGGGGGTGGCGCACCAGAGAATTAACCCCTTTGGACCTGTGGTGCCTGATCCCCTCTGGTTGGCAGCAGTCTCTCTAGATGTAGGTGTGCCCTCCTGCAGCTAAGCCAAGCCCACTGCAGCCAGAGGGTGGTGGTCCGACATGCACAACAGCGTTCAAACATCACCTGGTGTCCAGGTCTCCTGCTGGTGGGGTTCCCGCCATTCACCTCCTTCCTTAGAGTCACCCCACTTGCCTCCGACAACAGCCTCATCAGGAGGGGTTTGCAGGGGGTGAGATGAATCGAGAGTGGGAAGGATAAGTGGGAGAAGGAGTGAGACACAAGCCCTTAGGTGTCTGTCCGGACACGTTCCACTCTAATTCATATTCGAAGAACACGCATGTGCGCAAGGTCTGCGTTCCTGGGGAATCCGACCAGCTGTGGGAAAATGCTGCCGCCTTGTGGCCGCGTCCTGTAACTACAACGTTCCAAAGGGAGCTCAGCAGCCCTTCCTGTTCAAAAGGCCAGCGGGGTTGTAATTGACACCCCCGCTGCAAAAATGTCCTGGGGATAGGCACTGGAAAAGAGCCCGAAACAGGATCGTCTTGCAACAGGCGGTTTCAAGAGGTAAGTTGAATTCACCATGCGTGTTTTGTTTTCCTTTGTGTTGTTTTCTAAGAAAGGCCCAGGAAATATGCTCCACGACCATGCGAATGGGAGAAATGGAAATTGAAACGCCTTTGCGGTTTCACCTGGCAGCTGTTAGGATTGCCAGTGTCAATACGTCTGGAAGCAATACCTTTGGGAGAGGGCCTGGAGAAAAGGGAAGCCTCCTAAGCCACTGCTGGTATTGCACCCTGGTAACAGGCACCACTGAAAACAATCAAGAGATTCCTGCCAAAGAAAAACAAAACCAGAGAGCCGGCCACATGATGTGGTA
This sequence comes from Hippopotamus amphibius kiboko, assembly GCF_030028045.1. NCBI lineage: Eukaryota > Metazoa > Chordata > Mammalia > Artiodactyla > Hippopotamidae > Hippopotamus > Hippopotamus amphibius. The sequence goes on along the minus strand of NC_080191.1, from coordinate 93,309,382 downwards.
ATCCACCTCCTGGCTGTCTTTGCGCAGTAAGGTATCAATTGGGGAGACCCGGGCTGGCCAGCGACCCCTGCACACCTATTGACAAGAGCCAAGACTTGAAAGTAAAAACACAGTGTCATGGTGTGTGATCCTTTTAATGTCATGTTGGAGTCTGTTGGCTAGTATCTTGTTGAGGATTTTTGCATCTAAGTTCATCGGTGATATTGCTCTCCAGTTTTCTTTTCTTGTAGTATCTTTGTCTGGTTTGGGGATCAGGTGGATGGCTTCGTACAATGAGTTTGGGAGTGTTCTTTCCTCTGCAGTGTTTTGGAAGCGTTTGCAGAGCCATGTGTACTTTAGAGAGACACGGGCTCCCCAGCTGGCACTAGCCACCTATTGACAACAGCCAAGTCTTGATAGTAAAAACACAATGTCCATCCCCAGATGAATGGAAAGTGAAGAGATGGTGCACATAGAGCATGGAATACTGCTCAGCCATGAAACAGAATAAAATCCTGCCATTTCCAGCATCTTCGATAGATCCGGAGTACCCTGTACTCAGCATGCAACGTCCAACAGAGAAAGAGAAAATTCCAACGATAGCACGTATAGGTGGCATCTCAAAGTCGATACCAAGAAAGTAGAAAGCACAAACAGAGTCACAGATTTAGAACGCAAGTACAGGGTTTCGAGAGGGCAAAGGCATGCGGAGGTGGGTTGAATGAGGAGGGTGGGATTAACACATGCATTCTAATATGTATAAAGCAGACGATCCACAACCACCTACTACAAAGCACAGAGAGAGGTCGGCACCACCCTGGAGTAAGCTACGTGGGAAGAGAATGCGAAAGAGAATGGATGTGTATATATATACATACACGGAGAACTGAATCAAGGTGCTGCACAGCGAAAGTCAATACAGCATTGTAAATTCACTAGACACGGACAGAAATTAGAAACTCTATAAAAACCAAAATGATCGAGGTCCAGTACGTTCCTCTCAGGCCTCAGAGAGGTGTGCGGGTGTCACTTCCCTGGAGCGTGAGCAGGCTTGGGCACCAAAGTTGGAGTGTGGTCACAGTGAGGCAGGTCGGGGCGGTGGGGGTGGCGCACCAGAGAATTAACCCCTTTGGGCCTGTGGTGCCTGGTCCCCTCTGGTTGGCAGCAGTCTCTCTAGATGTAGGTGTGCCCTCCTGCAGCTAAGCCAAGCCCACTGCAGCCAGAGGATGGTGGTCCGACATGCACAACAGTGTTCAAACATCACCTGGTGTCCAGGTCTCCTGCTGGTGGGGTTCCCGCCATTCACCTCCTTCCTTAGAGTCACCCCACTTGCCTCCGACAATACCTTCATCAGGAGGGGATTGCAGCGGGTGAGATGAATCGAGAGTGGGAAGGATAAGTGGGAGAAGGAGTGAGACACAAGCCCTTAGGTGTCTGTCCGGACACGTTCCACTCTAATTCATATTCGAAGAACACGCATGTGCGCAAGGTCTGCGTTCCTGGGGAATCCGACCAGCTGTGGGAAAATGCTGCCGCCTTGTGGCCGCGTCCTGTAACTACAACGTTCCAAAGGGAGCTCAGCAGCCCTTCCTGTTCAAAAGGCCAGCGGGGTTGTAATTGACACCCCCGCTGCAAAAATGTCCTGGGGATAGGCACTGGAAAAGAGCCCGAAACAGGATCGACTTGCAACAGGCGGTTTCAAGAGGTAAATTGAATTCACCATGCGTGTTTTGTTTTCCTTTGTGTTGTTTTCTAAGAAAGGCCCAGGAAATATGCTCCACGACCATGCGAATGGGAGAAATGGAAATTGAAACGCCTTTGCGGTTTCACCTGGCAGCTGTTAGGATTGCCAGTGTCAATACGTCTGGAAGCAATACCTTTGGGAGAGGGCCTGGAGAAAAGGGAAGCCTCCTAAGCCACTGGTGGTATTGCACCCTGGTAACAGGCACCACTGAAAACAATCAAGAGATTCCTGCCAAAGAAAAACAAAACCAGAGAGCCGGCCACATGATGTGGCAATCCACCTCCTGGCTGTCTTTGCGCAGTAAAGTATCAATTGGGGAGACCCGGGCTGGCCAGCGACCCCTGCACACCTATTGACAAGAGCCAAGACTTGAAAGTAAAAACACAGTGTCATGGTGTGTGATCCTTTTAATGTCATGTTGGAGTCTGTTGGCTACTATCTCGTTGAGGATTTTTGCATCTAAGTTCATCGGTGATATTGCTCTCCAGTTTTCTTTTCTTGTAGTATCTTTGTCTGGTTTGGGGATCAGGTGGATGGCTTTGTACAATGAGTTTGGGAGTGTTCTTTCCTCTGCAGTGTTTTGGAAGTGTTTGCAGAGCCATGTGTACTTTAGAGAGACACGGGCTCCCCAGCTGGCACTAGCCACCTATTGACAACAGCCAAGTCTTGATAGTAAAAACACAATGTCCATCCCCAGATGAATGGAAAGTGAAGAGATGGTACACATAGAGCATGGAATACTGCTCAGCCATGAAACAGAATAAAATCCTGCCATTTCCAGCATCTTCGATAGATCCGGAGTACCCTGTACTCAGCATGCAACGTCCAACAGAGAAAGAGAAAATTCCAACGATAGCACGTATAGGTGGCATCTCAAAGTCGATACCAAGAAAGTAGAAAGCACAAACAGAGTCACAGATTTAGAACGCAAGTACAGGGTTTCGAGAGGGCAAAGGCATGCGGAGGTGGGTTGAATGAGGAGGGTGGGATTAACACATGCATTCTAATATGTATAAAGCAGACGATCCACAACCACCTACTACAAAGCACAGAGAGAGGTCGGCACCACCCTGGAGTAAGCTACGTGGGAAGAGAATGCGAAAGAGAATGGATGTGTATATATATACATACACAGAGAACTGAATCAAGGTGCTGCACAGCGAAAGTCAATACAGCTTTGTAAATTCACTAGACACGGACAGAAATTAGAAACTCTATAAAAACCAAAATGATCGAGGTCCAGTACGTTCCTCTCAGGCCTCAGAGAGGTGTGCGGGTGTCACTTCCCTGGAGCGTGAGCAGTCTTGGGCACCAAAGTTGGAGTGTGGTCACAGTGAGGCAGGTCGGGGCGGTGGGGGTGGCGCACCAGAGAATTAACCCCTTTGGACCTGTGGTGCCTGATCCCCTCTGGTTGGCAGCAGTCTCTCTAGATGTAGGTGTGCCCTCCTGCAGCTAAGCCAAGCCCACTGCAGCCAGAGGGTGGTGGTCCGACATGCACAACAGCGTTCAAACATCACCTGGTGTCCAGGTCTCCTGCTGGTGGGGTTCCCGCCATTCACCTCCTTCCTTAGAGTCACCCCACTTGCCTCCGACAACACCCTCATCAGGAGGGGTTTGCAGGGGGTGAGATGAATCGAGAGTGGGAAGGATAAGTGGGAGAAGGAGTGAGACACAAGCCCTTAGGTGTCTGTCCGGACACGTTCCACTCTAATTCATATTCGAAGAACACGCATGTGCGCAAGGTCTGCGTTCCTGGGGAATCCGACCAGCTGTGGGAAAATGCTGCCGCCTTGTGGCCGCGTCCTGTAACTACAACGTTCCAAAGGGAGCTCAGCAGCCCTTCCTGTTCAAAAGGCCAGCGGGGTTGTAATTGACACCCCCGCTGCAAAAATGTCCTGGGGATAGGCACTGGAAAAGAGCCCGAAACAGGATCGTCTTGCAACAGGCGGTTTCAAGAGGTAAGTTGAATTCACCATGCGTGTTTTGTTTTCCTTTGTGTTGTTTTCTAAGAAAGGCCCAGGAAATATGCTCCACGACCATGCGAATGGGAGAAATGGAAATTGAAACGCCTTTGCGGTTTCACCTGGCAGCTGTTAGGATTGCCAGTGTCAATACGTCTGGAAGCAATACCTTTGGGAGAGGGCCTGGAGAAAAGGGAAGCCTCCTAAGCCACTGCTGGTATTGCACCCTGGTAACAGGCACCACTGAAAACAATCAAGAGATTCCTGCCAAAGAAAAACAAAACCAGAGAGCCGGCCACATGATGTGGCAATCCACCTCCTGGCTGTCTTTGCGCAGTAAAGTATCAATTGGGGAGACCCGGGCTGGCCAGCGACCCCTGCACACCTATTGACAAGAGCCAAGACTTGAAAGTAAAAACACAGTGTCATGGTGTGTGATCCTTTTAATGTCATGTTGGAGTCTGTTGGCTACTATCTCGTTGAGGATTTTTGCATCTAAGTTCATCGGTGATATTGCTCTCCAGTTTTCTTTTCTTGTAGTATCTTTGTCTGGTTTGGGGATCAGGTGGATGGCTTCGTACAATGAGTTTGGGAGTGTTCTTTCCTCTGCAGTGTTTTGGAAGTGTTTGCAGAGCCATGTGTACTTTAGAGAGACACGGGCTCCCCAGCTGGCACTAGCCACCTATTGACAACAGCCAAGTCTTGATAGTAAAAACACAATGTCCATCCCCAGATGAATGGAAAGTGAAGAGATGGTACACATAGAGCATGGAATACTGCTCAGCCATGAAACAGAATAAAATCCTGCCATTTCCAGCATCTTCGATAGATCCGGAGTACCCTGTACTCAGCATGCAATGTCCAACAGAGAAAGAGAAAATTCCAACGATAGCACGTATAGGTGGCATCTCAAAGTCGATACCAAGAAAGTAGAAAGCACAAACAGAGTCACAGATTTAGAACGCAAGTACAGGGTTTCGAGAGGGCAAAGGCATGCGGAGGTGGGTTGAATGAGGAGGGTGGGATTAACACATGCATTCTAATATGTATAAAGCAGACGATCCACAACCACCTACTACAAAGCACAGGGAGAGGTCGGCACCACCCTGGAGTAAGCTACGTGGGAAGAGAATGCGAAAGAGAATGGATGTCTATATATATACATACACGGAGAACTGAATCAAGGTGCTGCACAGCGAAAGTCAATACAGCATTGTAAATTCACTAGACACGGACAGAAATTAGAAACTCTATAAAAACCAAAATGATCGAGGTCCAGTACGTTCCTCTCAGGCCTCAGAGAGGTGTGCGGGTGTCACTTCCCTGGAGCGTGAGCAGGCTTGGGCACCAAAGTTGGAGTGTGGTCACAGTGAGGCAGGTCGGGGCGGTGGGGGTGGCGCACCAGAGAATTAACCCCTTTGGACCTGTGGTGCCTGGTCCCCTCTGGTTGGCAGCAGTCTCTCTAGATGTAGGTGTGCCCTCCTGCAGCTAAGCCAAGCCCACTGCAGCCAGAGGATGGTGGTCCGACATGCACAACAGTGTTCAAACATCACCTGGTGTCCAGGTCTCCTGCTGGTGGGGTTCCCGCCATTCACCTCCTTCCTTAGAGTCACCCCACTTGCCTCCGACAATACCTTCATCAGGAGGGGATTGCAGCGGGTGAGATGAATCGAGAGTGGGAAGGATAAGTGGGAGAAGGAGTGAGACACAAGCCCTTAGGTGTCTGTCCGGACACGTTCCACTCTAATTCATATTCGAAGAACACGCATGTGCGCAAGGTCTGCGTTCCTGGGGAATCCGACCAGCTGTGGGAAAATGCTGCCGCCTTGTGGCCGCGTCCTGTAACTACAACGTTCCAAAGGGAGCTCAGCAGCCCTTCCTGTTCAAAAGGCCAGCGGGGTTGTAATTGACACCCCCGCTGCAAAAATGTCCTGGGGATAGGCACTGGAAAAGAGCCCGAAACAGGATCGACTTGCAACAGGCGGTTTCAAGAGGTAAATTGAATTCACCATGCGTGTTTTGTTTTCCTTTGTGTTGTTTTCTAAGAAAGGCCCAGGAAATATGCTCCACGACCATGCGAATGGGAGAAATGGAAATTGAAACGCCTTTGCGGTTTCACCTGGCAGCTGTTAGGATTGCCAGTGTCAATACGTCTGGAAGCAATACCTTTGGGAGAGGGCCTGGAGAAAAGGGAAGCCTCCTAAGCCACTGGTGGTATTGCACCCTGGTAACAGGCACCACTGAAAACAATCAAGAGATTCCTGCCAAAGAAAAACAAAACCAGAGAGCCGGCCACATGATGTGGCAATCCACCTCCTGGCTGTCTTTGCACAGTAAAGTATCAATTGGGGAGACCCGGGCTGGCCAGCGACCCCTGCACACCTATTGACAAGAGCCAAGACTTGAAAGTAAAAACACAGTGTCATGGTGTGTGATCCTTTTAATGTCATGTTGGAGTCTGTTGGCTACTATCTCGTTGAGGATTTTTGCATCTAAGTTCATCGGTGATATTGCTCTCCAGTTTTCTTTTCTTGTAGTATCTTTGTCTGGTTTGGGGATCAGGTGGATGGCTTCGTACAATGAGTTTGGGAGTGTTCTTTCCTCTGCAGTGTTTTGGAAGTGTTTGCAGAGCCATGTGTACTTTAGAGAGACACGGGCTCCCCAGCTGGCACTAGCCACCTATTGACAACAGCCAAGTCTTGATAGTAAAAACACAATGTCCATCCCCAGATGAATGGAAAGTGAAGAGATGGTACACATAGAGCATGGAATACTGCTCAGCCATGAAACAGAATAAAATCCTGCCATTTCCAGCATCTTCGATAGATCCGGAGTACCCTGTACTCAGCATGCAACGTCCAACAGAGAAAGAGAAAATTCCAACGATAGCACGTATAGGTGGCATCTCAAAGTCGATACCAAGAAAGTAGAAAGCACAAACAGAGTCACAGATTTAGAACGCAAGTACAGGGTTTCGAGAGGGCAAAGGCATGCGGAGGTGGGTTGAATGAGGAGGGTGGGATTAACACATGCATTCTAATATGTATAAAGCAGACGATCCACAACCACCTACTACAAAGCACAGGGAGAGGTCGGCACCACCCTGGAGTAAGCTACGTGGGAAGAGAATGCGAAAGAGAATGGATGTCTATATATATACATACACGGAGAACTGAATCAAGGTGCTGCACAGCGAAAGTCAATACAGCATTGTAAATTCACTAGACACGGACAGAAATTAGAAACTTTATAAAAACCAAAATGATCGAGGTCCAGTACGTTCCTCTCAGGCCTCAGAGAGGTGTGCGGGTGTCACTTCCCTGGAGCGTGAGCAGGCTTGGGCACCAAAGTTGGAGTGTGGTCACAGTGAGGCAGGTCGGGGCGGGGGGGCGTCGCACCAGAGAATTAACCCCTTTGGACCTGTGGTGCCTGGTCCCCTCCGGTTGGCAGCAGTCTCTCTAGATGTAGGTGTGCCCTCCTGCAGCTAAGCCAAGCCCACTGCAGCCAGAGGATGGTGGTCCGACATGCACAACAGCGTTCAAACATCACCTGGTGTCCAGGTCTCCTGCTGGTGGGGTTCCCGCCATTCACCTCCTTCCTTAGAGTCACCCCACTTGCCTCCGACAACACCCTCATCAGGAGGGGTTTGCAGGGGGTGAGATGAATCGAGAATGGGAAGGATAAGTGGGAGAAGGAGTGAGACACAAGCCCTTAGGTGTCTGTCCGGACACGTTCCACTCTAATTCATATTCGAAGAACACGCATGTGCGCAAGGTCTGCGTTCCTGGGGAATCTGACCAGCTGTGGGAAAATGCTGCCGCCTTGTGGCCGCGTCCTGTAACTACAACGTTCCAAAGGGAGCTCAGCAGCCCTTCCTGTTCAAAAGGCCAGCGGGGTTGTAATTGACACCCCCGCTGCAAAAATGTCCTGGGGATAGGCACTGGAAAAGAGCCCGAAACAGGATCGACTTGCAACAGGCGGTTTCAAGAGGTAAATTGAATTCACCATGCGTGTTTTGTTTTCCTTTGTGTTGTTTTCTAAGAAAGGCCCAGGAAATATGCTCCACGACCATGCGAATGGGAGAAATGGAAATTGAAACGCCTTTGCGGTTTCACCTGGCAGCTGTTAGGATTGCCAGTGTCAATACGTCTGGAAGCAATACCTTTGGGAGAGGGCCTGGAGAAAAGGGAAGCCTCCTAAGCCACTGGTGGTATTGCACCCTGGTAACAGGCACCACTGAAAACAATCAAGAGATTCCTGCCAAAGAAAAACAAAACCAGAGAGCCGGCCACATGATGTGACAATCCACCTCCTGGCTCTCTTTGCGCAGTAAGGTATCAATTGGGGAGACCCGGGCTGGCCAGCGACCCCTGCACACCTATTGACAAGAGCCAAGACTTGAAAGTAAAAACACAGTGTCATGGTGTGTGATCCTTTTAATGTCATGTTGGAGTCTGTTGGCTACTATCTCGTTGAGGATTTTTGCATCTAAGTTCATCAGTGATATTGCTCTCCAGTTTTCTTTTCTTGTAGTATCTTTGTCTGGTTTGGGGATCAGGTGGATGGCTTCGTACAATGAGTTTGGGAGTGTTCTTTCCTCTGCAGTGTTTTGGAAGCGTTTGCAGAGCCATGTGTACTTTAGAGAGACACGGGCTCCCCAGCTGGCACTAGCCACCTATTGAAAACAGCCAAGTCTTGATAGTAAAAACACAATGTCCATCCCCAGATGAATGGAAAGTGAAGAGATGGTACACATAGAGCATGGAATACTGCTCAGCCATGAAACACAATAAAATCCTGCCATTTCCAGCATCTTCGATAGATCCGGACTACCCTGTACTCAGCATGCAACGTCCAACAGAGAAAGAGAAAATTCCAACGATAGCACGTATAGGTGGCATCTCAAAGTCGATACCAAGAAAGTAGAAAGCACAAACAGAGTCACAGATTTAGAACGCAAGTACAGGGTTTCGAGAGGGCAAAGGCATGCGGAGGTGGGTTGAATGAGGAGGGTGGGATTAACACATGCATTCTAATATGTATAAAGCAGACGATCCACAACCACCTACTACAAAGCACAGGGAGAGGTCGGCACCACCCTGGACTAAGCTACGTGGGAAGAGAATGTGAAAGAGAATGGATGTGTATGTATATACATACACGGAGAACTGAATCAAGGTGCTGCACAGCGAAAGTCAATACAGCATTGTAAATTCACTAGACACGGACAGAAATTAGAAACTCTATAAAAACCAAAATGATCGAGGTCCAGTACGTTCCTCTCAGGCCTCAGAGAGGTGTGCGGGTGTCACTTCCCTGGAGCGTGAGCAGGCTTGGGCACCAAAGTTGGAGTGTGGTCACAGTGAGGCAGGTCGGGGCGGTGGGGGGGGCGCACCAGAGAATTAACCCCTTTGGACCTGTGGTGCCTGATCCCCTCTGGTCGGCAGCAGTCTCTCTAGATGTAGGTGTGCCCTCCTGCAGCTAAGCCAAGCCCACTGCAGCCAGAGGATGGTGGTCTGACATGCACAACAGCGTTCAAACATCACCTGGTGTCCAGGTCTCCTGCTGGTGGGGTTCCCGCCATTCACCTCCTTCCTTAGAGTCACCCCACTTGCCTCCGACAACAGCCTCATCAGGAGGGGTTTGCAGGGGGTGAGATGAATCGAGAGTGGGAAGGATAAGTGGGAGAAGGAGTGAGACACAAGCCCTTAGGTGTCTGTCCGGACACGTTCCACTCTAATTCATATTCGAAGAACACGCATGTGCGCAAGGTCTGCGTTCCTGGGGAATCCGACCAGCTGTGGGAAAATGCTGCCGCCTTGTGGCCGCGTCCTGTAACTACAACGTTCCAAAGGGAGCTCAGCAGCCCTTCCTGTTCAAAAGGCCAGCGGGGTTGTAATTGACACCCCCGCTGCAAAAATGTCCTGGGGATAGGCACTGGAAAAGAGCCCGAAACAGGATCGACTTGCAACAGGCGGTTTCAAGAGCTAAATTGAATTCACCATGCGTGTTTTGTTTTCCTTTGTGTTGTTTTCTAAGAAAGGCCCAGGAAATATGCTCCACGACCATGCGAATGGGAGAAATGGAAATTGAAACGCCTTTGCGGTTTCACCTGGCAGCTGTTAGGATTGCCAGTGTCAATACGTCTGGAAGCAATACCTTTGGGAGAGGGCCTGGAGAAAAGGGAAGCCTCCTAAGCCACTGGTGGTATTGCACCCTGGTAACAGGCACCACTGAAAACAATCAAGAGATTCCTGCCAAAGAAAAACAAAACCAGAGAGCCGGCCACATGATGTGGCAATCCACCTCCTGGCTGTCTTTGCACAGTAAAGTATCAATTGGGGAGACCCGGGCTGGCCAGCGACCCCTGCACACCTATTGACAAGAGCCAAGACTTGAAAGTAAAAACACAGTGTCATGGTGTGTGATCCTTTTAACGTCATGTTGGAGTCTGTTGGCTAGTATCTTGTTGAGGATTTTTGCATCTAAGTTCATCGGTGATATTGCTCTCCAGTTTTCTTTTCTTGTAGTATCTTTGTCTGGTTTGGGGATCAGGTGGATGGCTTCGTACAATGAGTTTGGGAGTGTTCTTTCCTCTGCAGTGTTTTGGAAGCGTTTGCAGAGCCATGTGTACTTTAGAGAGACACGGGCTCCCCAGCAGGCACTAGCCACCTATTGACAACAGCCAAGTCTTGATAGTAAAAACACAATGTCCATCCCCAGATGAATGGAAAGTGAAGAGATGGTACACATAGAGCATGGAATACTGCTCAGCCATGAAACAGAATAAAATCCTGCCATTTCCAGCATCTTCGATAGATCCGGAGTACCCTGTACTCAGCATGCAACGTCCAACAGAGAAAGAGAAAATTCCAACGATAGCACGTATAGGTGGCATCTCAAAGTCGATACCAAGAAAGTAGAAAGCACAAACAGAGTCACAGATTTAGAACGCAAGTACAGGGTTTCGAGAGGGCAAAGGCATGTGGAGGTGGGTTGAATGAGGAGGGTGGGATTAACACATGCATTCTAATATGTATAAAGCAGACGATCCACAACCACCTACTACAAAGCACAGGGAGAGGTCGGCACCACCCTGGAGTAAGCTACGTGGGAAGAGAATGCGAAAGAGAATGGATGTGTATATATATACATACACAGAGAACTGAATCAAGGTGCTGCACAGCGAAAGTCAATACAGCATTGTAAATTCACTAGACACGGACAGAAATTAGAAACTCTATAAAAACCAAAATGATCGAGGTCCAGTACGTTCCTCTCAGGCCTCAGAGAGGTGTGCGGGTGTCACTTCCCTGGAGCGTGAGCAGGCTTGGGCACCAAAGTTGGAGTGTGGTCACAGTGAGGCAGGTCGGGGCGGTGGGGGGGGCGCACCAGAGAATTAACCCCTTTGGACCTGTGGTGCCTGATCCCCTCTGGTCGGCAGCAGTCTCTCTAGATGTAGGTGTGCCCTCCTGCAGCTAAGCCAAGCCCACTGCAGCCAGAGGATGGTGGTCTGACATGCACAACAGCGTTCAAACATCACCTGGTGTCCAGGTCTCCTGCTGGTGGGGTTCCCGCCATTCACCTCCTTCCTTAGAGTCACCCCACTTGCCTCCGACAACAGCCTCATCAGGAGGGGTTTGCAGGGGGTGAGATGAATCGAGAGTGGGAAGGATAAGTGGGAGAAGGAGTGAGACACAAGCCCTTAGGTGTCTGTCCGGACACGTTCCACTCTAATTCATATTCGAAGAACACGCCTGTGCGCAAGGTCTGCGTTCCTGGGGAATCCGACCAGCTGTGGGAAAATGCTGCCGCCTTGTGGCCGCGTCCTGTAACTACAACGTTCCAAAGGGAGCTCAGCAGCCCTTCCTGTTCAAAAGGCCAGCGGGGTTGTAATTGACACCCCCGCTGCAAAAATGTCCTGGGGATAGGCACTGGAAAAGAGCCCGAAACAGGATCGACTTGCAACAGGCGGTTTCAAGAGGTAAATTGAATTCACCATGCGTGTTTTGTTTTCCTTTGTGTTGTTTTCTAAGAAAGGCCCAGGAAATATGCTCCACGACCATGCGAATGGGAGAAATGGAAATTGAAACGCCTTTGCGGTTTCACCTGGCAGCTGTTAGGATTGCCAGTGTCAATACGTCTGGAAGCAATACCTTTGGGAGAGGGCCTGGAGAAAAGGGAAGCCTCCTAAGCCACTGGTGGTATTGCACCCTGGTAACAGGCACCACTGAAAACAATCAAGAGATTCCTGCCAAAGAAAAACAAAACCAGAGAGCCGGCCACATGATGTGGCAATCCACCTCCTGGCTGTCTTTGCACAGTAAAGTATCAATTGGGGAGACCCGGGCTGGCCAGCGACCCCTGCACACCTATTGACAAGAGCCAAGACTTGAAAGTAAAAACACAGTGTCATGGTGTGTGATCCTTTTAACGTCATGTTGGAGTCTGTTGGCTAGTATCTTGTTGAGGATTTTTGCATCTAAGTTCATCGGTGATATTGCTCTCCAGTTTTCTTTTCTTGTAGTATCTTTGTCTGGTTTGGGGATCAGGTGGATGGCTTCGTACAATGAGTTTGGGAGTGTTCTTTCCTCTGCAGTGTTTTGGAAGCGTTTGCAGAGCCATGTGTACTTTAGAGAGACACGGGCTCCCCAGCAGGCACTAGCCACCTATTGACAACAGCCAAGTCTTGATAGTAAAAACACAATGTCCATCCCCAGATGAATGGAAAGTGAAGAGATGGTACACATAGAGCATGGAATACTGCTCAGCCATGAAACAGAATAAAATCCTGCCATTTCCAGCATCTTCGATAGATCCGGAGTACCCTGTACTCAGCATGCAACGTCCAACAGAGAAAGAGAAAATTCCAACGATAGCACGTATAGGTGGCATCTCAAAGTCGATACCAAGAAAGTAGAAAGCACAAACAGAGTCACAGATTTAGAACGCAAGTACAGGGTTTCGAGAGGGCAAAGGCATGCGGAGGTGGGTTGAATGAGGAGGGTGGGATTAACACATGCATTCTAATATGTATAAAGCAGACGATCCACAACCACCTACTACAAAGCACAGGGAGAGGTCGGCACCACCCTGGACTAAGCTACGTGGGAAGAGAATGCGAAAGAGAATGGATGTGTATATATATACATACACAGAGAACTGAATCAAGGTGCTGCACAGCGAAAGTCAATACAGCATTGTAAATTCACTAGACACGGACAGAAATTAGAAACTCTATAAAAACCAAAATGATCGAGGTCCAGTACGTTCCTCTCAGGCCTCAGAGAGGTGTGCGGGTGTCACTTCCCTGGAGCGTGAGCAGGCTTGGGCACCAAAGTTGGAGTGTGGTCACAGTGAGGCAGGTCGGGGCGGTGGGGGGGGCGCACCAGAGAATTAACCCCTTTGGACCTGTGGTGCCTGATCCCCTCTGGTCGGCAGCAGTCTCTCTAGATGTAGGTGTGCCCTCCTGCAGCTAAGCCAAGCCCACTGCAGCCAGAGGATGGTGGTCTGACATGCACAACAGCGTTCAAA